>NC_142769.1:29084268-29684268 GCF_988280905.1 Pimephales promelas | reverse complement strand
GTATAATTGCAGCCATGCAGAATAATTATCATTATACTTCATGTGTGTTAATGATTGGTTACCTTGAGGTCTGCTATTTTGAAACAACTAATTTTGTACTAAGCATGACTTAATGTGTATTTAGTGTACTTTTGTGTACTAAATTGGAACAACTTCAAGTATACTTAGTATACTTTAAGAAAATCTCTATGTAGGGACTAATTACATGCTTGATTAGTGATATTAAAGTGTACTTCATTTGTGTTACAATAACATTACAAATTCATTATGAGTGTCTTTTAAAATAAAGTACAATTATTTTAAAGCGTGTTAAAAGTATACTTTTTTTCACTAGGGCACGCTTCACTAATGTACTCTTGACATTTCCTGGGTTCTCAGAAGAGAAGTTGCTGGGTAAACTTTTACAGTGGTGAATGGAAACTATAACAAATATAATTTCTGCCCTCACCATTTGATCCAACAAGATATCAATTTCCATCCCTCCCTCAGCCATTGTTAGAAACACTCAAATAGCAGCTTTAACACAAAGTATAGTCTTATATAATGTCTTGAAAAAATAAATAAATAAATATATATATATATATATATATATATATATATAGTATTATATTATAAATCTTTGCTAGATTTACTATATTAATAACAGGGCTGGGTATTGAGACAAATTTCACAATTCGATTCGATTTCGATTCACAAGCTTGCAATTCGATTCAATTTCGATTACGATTCAATATCGATTATTTTGGATATCAGTTACAATAAATAGCAATTTTTCTCAAGGGAATCAAATCTCTTAACTAATGCTGTAAACTATGGGAGTCTAGTTGTAGCCTATAGGCTTCATTAGCCTAATATGAAGGTAATAATGAACTGTTTTGTAGCTATACACACAATTACACTTTTATTTATTTTTATAATAAGAAGATTATATGAAATATAAACATTTAAATGGTGGCTGTCATAAAAACTTGCCAGCTTTATTCAAATATGCGTTAAATATTGAAGAACACTAACGAGTGTGGACTAACGAGTTTATGTGGGTTTTCTGAGGTAAATATGACGATACACGACATTGATTACAAGCTGTTTAACTGACGTCTTTCCACGGTTGAAACACTGATTGAGCGAATCAATGTGACATGATACGGATTTCGATAAGTTGTACTCTATCTTTTAACACACTTTCAGATGCTCATTCATGTTTATTTCGCGCTGTGACTGGTATTAAGCCGGAAGAGAGATCAGCGCTGCTGCTTCTCTTGAGCTGCGCCAGAGCGATCCTACGCCACAGCGCCAAAACGTTATTTATGTTTTTGAATTTCTAAAGAACATGGACGTAATTTGAAAATTGAGACTTTGTTTCATATCAATAGTAACAAAGGACAAAGATTAATGTGATTTTTTGGATGCGCGCAGCCGCAATACAATGTCCCATTCATTCAAATGAAACAGGATGACTAATCGATTCTTGAGATTTAGGAATTGATATCGGTTCGTAAAAATGAGAATCGATTAATATCGAGAAATCGATATTTATTACCCAGCCCTAATAACTTCAGAAAGTCACCACAGTCTGAAAGGGGTCCATACAAGTCAGTTGTAATCAGGGGACACTCATGCTGAGTATCTTTGGAAAGAACGTTACTAAATATATTAGTTAACACTTAAATTTAGACAAATATTTTGTGATAAATGTTTTTAGTGCACCAAATCAAAATACGTCGCATATGTTTAACTAGTACCTGCAGCTTACAGCTGCAATAATGAAAAGGACTGAAACTTTGGAAATGGCCTTTTAGTTCCATTTGGAAATCTTACTCGCACACTCATTTTCTATGGACTCTTCTTCTTATCTGCAGCCCTACAGATCGGCCCTTCCACAGCCCGCAGGAAAGAGGCCTTAACCAAAGTGCCACTTCAATTCCCATAACTCTAGAATAAAATACTGGTCCCTCCAGATATTACAATATCAAACCACACTAGAAGAAAATGGGGCTAAACATGAACAGACCAAAAACATACACATTCTTTATGATATATTACCACCACCAAAGCACTAAAAGTATACTAATATTTATTGATGTCAAACACATGCTAGACAACCGATAATCACATGTAGCCCCATTAGTCCTGTTTCAGTCAGACTCGACATTACTGTACATGTTTTTAAAAAGAATTATTAACATTAGTACAACTTTTAAAGTGTATGTAAACAGATTTAAGGAACTAATTCTGGTCAAGTTAGATTTAATTGTCCTAAATTATACATTCAAGTGCGTTTTCAAAAGTGCTAACAAAGTAAAAAAATGCATAATAGGGAAGTTAAGTACTGAAAGCAGGCTGTAAGACGTTCAGTCTTTAAGGTTCAACATGCTTCAGCAAATTTCCTTTAGTCAAACTGAAGTTGTTCTCTGTCCAATATGCAGGCATCACTTTTACAAACGAAAGTCTCAAACTTCCTCATTTCAGATTTAGACTAGATTGGTTTATGTGATACATCCTGCTGTGTTAAATGA
Source organism: Pimephales promelas (assembly GCF_988280905.1). NCBI lineage: Eukaryota > Metazoa > Chordata > Actinopteri > Cypriniformes > Leuciscidae > Pimephales > Pimephales promelas. Next base: position 29,681,752 of record NC_142769.1, on the reverse strand, counting down.
CTGTCCCCATCTAAAGAGGGTCAGAGATCTCAAAATACACACTACAGACTACACAGAGAGCTCATCGTCACATCTGTCTGCAGAAACATTGTAGGGGTGTTATTAGAGTCGCCTTTAAAAAGAGGATAGCATTACTGTAATACAGTAAAATGGTCACATGTACTACTATATGCACAAAGAACATTGTTGACTGTATGAAATGTTTGTGCTTATGTTCCACTATATATTTCAATCATTAGAGACTGTATTGATTTCCAATTTTAGGCTACAAAGTACATGCAAATTCAGGTGGCAGACACCATATTTGCATGTTACTGTTACTTCCATTTGGTCAATGTACAGATAAACCTACAATCTTTTCCAAGCCATGATGAAAGACTACCACACATAACACCCCTCTGAATGGGTGAGTATGTTTGAACTTTTGTATACATGTATAAAAACCTTTTACTACAGATTTAGTAAAATAGAGTTTTCTCTGAAAGTGATATGGAAATTAAGGCAGAGGCATGTCATGTAGAAAGTCGGCGACAGGACAGGAAATGAGAATAAGATATAGAGAGACAAACAGCTGCGTGAATAAAATAGCCTTTACAGTTGAAATACATATAATATTAGTTGTATGACCAGTATTTTACAAGAATAATTTATAAGTTACACAGAATAACGGCTTTAATTGCATGTTAGCAGAAATGTTACATTATTGTTGTTCGATTTTATGACGCCTGACATTTTAAGTTGTGCATATTTCAACTAGCCTAGCCATGCCATACAATAAACCATTGAATACTGTGAATGAACAGACCAGAATTTACATTGAACACACAACTGTGATCTATTCCACCCAGAATCCTTCTACAAGAGGGCATTATTAACTGGACACACAGAGCTTTATCTGACAGACGACTCAATTTCCAAACTTAGGGAAATAATGAATTTCCAAATTTTGGAAATGGAGAACATTTTAAATTGCACAATTGTGGCCAGTGCTTCTGTTTTGTTTACTTTTTCAGTTCAATCAGTGTTCAGTGTTAGACAAAGCAACTCAAAAATGTAACTAGTTAAGCTAAGAAATTCACCAAAAAAATGTAACAAGCTACAGATCAAATAGAAGACAAACATTAAAATAAAACATTCTGAACTATAAACAATATTTAGAACAATAATAATACATTTAATAAAAAAAATACATAATTTATATTAAAAAAAGGTTTAAACTGTAAACATTGTTCCAAACGTGTGTAACTGTGGCATTCACAGGACACTATACAACTTGAAATTTCACAAAAAAAGATCTGTGCCATAGTCCAGCGATGGTATCAGATGGTAAAACCAAATTTTGTGAGACCACTTCATTCATTCATTTAATTAAACAAGTATAATTGAATATAGCAAATTATCCCTGCCTTCAACCTGATGCTGGAAGATACTCTAGTATGGATGATGGTTAGATGAATACAGCAATTTAAGTCTACTTTTATTTATTAATTTTGAATCCATGGCATGCATATAACCCCGAATATGTACAATATGCAAGCATGTCACGTTATCCACCCATACAGCCAAAATGGCCTGCTCCTGCCGTAAAAGAATTCTTCTTCAAACAGCAACACCACCCATTATACAGTTATCGCAATAGATGGCTGCAGTGATTAGAAATGAGAGGGGGATCGTTGGGGAATGTACACCGTTTTCTTTTCCCTGTTCCGCGGCTCTATGTCACAGTTTCCCCTTTTCTCTTCTACTGCCCACAGCAGTTTATTGGGCAGGGCATTATTTTCATGAGACATTTATGCAAAACACTGCACTTTCCTGATGGTGTTAATTGCTGCACATCAAGGATTAAAGGAACTTGGCACGCATATTTGCACAAGAGGATTGAACAGAGGTATATCATAATATTATCCCCTACCTATATCCTCTAGGTACATCAGGCCGTGGAATCATCATTTGGTTTCTTGTAAAATCAGTGCAGGCAATTCCTTAAAATCACAGGCCTTATCTAAGTTTGGACCAAACTGTCCATGACGTCTTCACCCAAGTTACACCAGTAGCTCATAAGATTATTTGGTATCAATTTAACAAGGCGCTGCTTTGGTTTCAGAAGCAACAGGTATAAAACGACAATACAAAATTATTTTGAAACGAGAAGTGAACTTCATGTAAAAGGGGATATCTAATCATACCATCGCAGGGAGGGTCAGAATCTTGTATCTGGGTGAAGTTTATTATAACAATTTAATCCATAAAGGACTGTCAAAAGAAAAACTATCCCAGAAATGACTGCTGTCAATTTGCCAGTCACACCAACGCACACTGAGATGAGACGAACATAAGAATTTGCATAGATAATTGTTGCACTTCTGGTTAAACAAAACACCATGGAAAAATCTTCACACATATTTAATATCGAGATTGGCATTAAAAAACTACTGAAGTAAGCCATCTTAAAACGGTCATTTTAATTTAACAGATAGATGGAAATATTATCAGCTTATTCACAACACTATTCACAACTGTGCGATGTGCAAGTTGCTGTGGTCAACAGTTTTGGGGAAGAGTTTGTAAGTAGGAACAGAACTTGACAACTTTCCACGACCTCTGATCAACTCAAAACAAAATGTGTCAATTTGAATAAAGGTAGCTACATTGAATTCAACTGAATTGAACATTATTATTTTTGTTATCTCATAAACGCAGTTTAACACACACCAGAACGTGTCATTATATTTCCAAGTACAACAAAACGTAAATCGAAGTTCCAAAACAACGTTAAACAGTTTCTAACTCTTGCGATAACTTCAGAAACTCTGACGAAGTTCACTCACACAGGATGTCACATAAGCGTGATTAACTTTAAAAGAGGCACGAAAGTATCAGATTTGAAAAGAGAGAAGAACGCGGATCTAAAACATCAACACAAAAACCCTTGTACACTTACCGAGACGAGCACAGCAAACAAGACAGTTGCAAGTAAGACACTGGCCTGAAGTAAATAATGCTGACCCATAGTGGCAAAAAAAATGTTTGTCACTTCATAATTGGGTTAATTTCTCAGTCTTTGTTATCTATAAAACTGTCTCTGTCTATTGTGCGCGATGAAAAGGCGAGATGCTGCTCATTCCTGGTTCAGGTGCTCTTAAACTTTTCTCTTCTCGGCTCTTTCTCTTCTCTGGGTGAAATGGGCGGGGGGAAATGATTCGCCACGCCCATCGATGTCTTAGGCTTTATCCCCAACAGACATCAACAACATTTATAACAGCACCAGCGGACGTTCACCCTTATACAGTCATTTTGCAGGCGTCAGTTTAGACAAGCAAGACTGAGCCTTCTCAAAAATGCATGGAACAACGAAGCTGATAGTTAACCGTTCTTTAATCAATTTACCCCCAAAATTAAAATGCATAAAGTTGTGTGCATGTAGGCTATCATCTTCTTTTACGCTTTAGCACAGGCAAGTTTTAATTTACATTTCTGCATTTGGCAGACACGCTTATCCAAAGTAACTGCATTCGTTTTATCAGTAAAACGATTCACGACCTTGGTGAAGAGAAACTTTAAAACGTAGCCAAAATATTGATTAAGTGCAAATGAATAAGGATCTCAAAACAAGTGAGACTGAACGACAAGACCATAATATATTAGTTGGAAGGGGGCTCTCTCTATTCATAAATGCAAATTGTCCAACGCATTTGTCATGGTAAGCGTTTTGTCCACTGATTTGTTCCGTTGATTTATTGATGTGATTTATTTATATCAGATGTGACAAGTGTTGTGTTGGCGATCAGAGAGATTATAACGTGCCATCAAGACTATTTTTAGATATCAGAGTGTAAACATTTTTGTAAGGGAGAATAATTACAGTAATAAAAATCAAACCAGCTCAATTTTTTTTATTTCTCCATCAGTATTAAAAACAGGGTAGGTGATTTTTCAAGATTTTTTTTTTTTTTTTTTTTTTTTTTTGCTGGTTAAAAGTCTCTTCACATCCTGTTAGCAATCAAGTTAAGTGGTCTATGTATATCATCTGTGCGAGGCGAGGCGTACTGTATTTGTCCAATCATTGCATTCGGTCCGAATGCAACAATAGCCTATGCATAATATAATAATATAATATCTCCGTGCATCCTGCTTACGCAGACATCACACGTCACCAGAACGTTTCATGCTATGCAGAACAGACGTCTGATTTTGACGAATTGAACAGAAGAAATGAACTTCTGTGAAAGAAGGCGTAGCCTCAGCGCACACCTACCTATTATGTAATCGCCACAGACCAATGGTAGTACAAAGGTGTTTACCAGCTAAAGCAAACTTTTCCAGGGAGTTCGGCTTAGCAAGCTGTTAAAACTCCCAAAACAAACTCCTCAAAGTTTGATTTTGCTTGAAGTATATCAGGGCCTTTACACTACAGACGTCAGTCACCGAGCATCGCAACCTAAACAGCAGCCACCTCTCACCCCGAAAATCCACTGGATGCGTCTGCGGCGTGGAACGTCAGTGCCACGTTTTTGATGCGTCCCTAGTTCGGTGTCAAAGTCCACTGGAAGCATCTCTGCAGCGGACTTCTAAATTTACTGGATCGTCATGCCGTTCTGTGTCTGACTTCCTGCCCGGTACGATGTGCTCTGTGCTGCTTGACGCGGCGAAAATAGATCTGCTACCTGAGCGGCGCGGAGAGTTGCTTCTGGGACGCTTCTGTGACGCGACGCTTCTCAGGACTTTAGAGCACTGACTATAATGGCCACGATTAGCTCCGGCATCCGCGACGCTGACATTCTGCGCTGCAGTGGATTTTAGGGGTTATGCCCCTTATGCTTTGGCCACCTCAAGCTTATGCTGTGTTCATGCCATATCTGCTGTAATTTGGAAGAGATAGAATCCTGTGATATTACAAGAGCAGTTTGTGACTCAAGTTGTTTAATGGGAACGCTATCAATGCCGAAATTAATCTGCAGCAGTCAGGTGATCCAGGTTCAGTCAGGGCTCTTTAAGTTGTTAATGTTCATTATTATTTTAATGCTATGTGCTTTGAAACATGAGCTAGTTAAACACATCTTTATTTTGTTTGCTCCCTGCTGAATGAGTTGTGGCTTTGGAGATGCGCTTTGGAGATGAAGGGATCTTATGCTCAAAGCTATCTCACTTGCTAACCTCTCAGAAAATACCCTACCTTTCATTTACATATCAGCCTTCCTGTTATGGCCCCTTGGCTCAAGGAGTAGCAACATGAATGGAGAATCCATACAACATAATTAAATTTGCACAAATGTGTATTTAATCATCGAAAACAAACATAACAAGATAAAGATACAAAACAACATCAAGCCTTGGACTGGAGAGGGTGAGAAAGTCAACAGGACAACCAAACATCAAGACCAAGCTCCTAGCCTCCAGCTTCTTATGAGATGATCAATGATCAATTCTCCACACCTGTTTCACAGCAATTACCCCAAGGACACAAATATTGTTACCTAGAGACACCTACTGGAAAAAAAAAATACACCTTGTGATCCATCACACTTCCCAAACAATTGGCTTTATGCACAGCTGCACTACTTCCTGAACTTCAGCCAGCTCCTTGTTTCCTGTCTGCCATTATTGGCCAAATTGATTAATTCAGGTGTGTCTGATTATTGTTGCCATGACTACTGAGGTCAAGCACACCTGACTTATTCAATTTGACCAATAATGGCAGACAGGAAACAAGGAGCTGGCTGAAGTTCAGGAAGTAGTGCAGCTGGGCATAAAGCCCATTCCTTTATGGACTGCAACTGTGCATGAATGTGACAATATCACAACACTTACAAAGCCACAAATTGGCATCAACATCTATTCTTGCTTACATCTCATCTCACTATTAACTACTTATTTAAATCATCACCGTGTATATATATCTAAAAAAAAAAATCTATATTGTGCTTTGTTTGTAGATTCAGCAAACTGATCAGCAGTAATGTGAATTATAACAGTAACTTGCATGTTGCATATTTCATTAGGTCACATTACTTACTCCAGCATTTCAGCCTTCCTGTTTGTCAATTTAGGACTGTCGTGTTTCCGGCTTCTAAACACTAGATTGAAAGATTACTTGTCCATACAAATACTACTATAGAAATAATTACAGTAAGTGGGTCTTTAAAATGCCCACACAGTTTTATTTTATTTTTATTGGTAAGGTTATGGAGCCGTTTTAAAAAGGAAGCTGAAAAACAATCCAAAGGCCCTTACAAACATCAGATCATATTATTGGAGATATGCAAAAATCCAGATAATCAAGAGTTTTTTTCCCCACAACTGTAAGTTTTTATTTTGTTCATAAACAGTTTAGCATGCAGTAATCTTGATGATTTGGCACATCAGCCCCATAACAGTGTTGCATTGTAAATGCTTGTTGTGGGTGCAGTTTTCTCTGCTTCGTGTTTCACTGTTCTCTGTGTTGCAACAGTTTTTCTTTTTTTGGGGGTGGGATAGGGGGAGGGGGGTCTCAGTCCTGTTCAGTGAACTATGCAGTCTTATGGGTAACAGAAAGCAAGCAAGAGTATAGGGCAAATGCAGTGACTAAACAGGAAGTGGTCATAGAGATCTCTGGTGGATGAAACAGTGAAACGCTTATCTCCCCGCTCACAATAGAAGCTTTTTTTTTAGTCTGCACTGAGCACTAAGCACTTATATAAGCTGCAGTTGTATTTACTTTGCTGAAAACATTGTATATGTATAAATAGTCTATAGATGTTTGTACATTAATTTAGCAAGTCTGAAGTAATTTTTTATTTTTTTTTTAAAAAAGAAAATGAAAATAGTGATGCTTAACTTCCCACCACAATGGGTGTTGTGGGTGGTTGCCAGTGCATTAGTATGGGGAGGTTGTTTTTTTTTTTTTCTTCTTTTTGGTTGCAAGTTGTTCTTGCTGTTTGTCCATGTCAAAAACAGTTCAGTTCTGCTTCCTAGATATGGCTGGCCTTCCTCATAGGCAAATAAATATCACTTATAAAAGTAATACCATCCTCCACGACAAGTCACAAATTTAAAGAATCACTAGTTAAAGTATCAGCAAAGAGTAAAGTGAAAACCCTTTTAATATACCGTATAACCGTTTCTCTTCAAGTCATGTTACATTTATTTTTGCTGTAAAATCTTGACTGATTTTTATATATGTAAGAATAACTTATATTGTATAGTACCCCAGTGGAGACAACCCTATACAAAAAAGTATTTAAAATACATTTATTTCATACTAAATACAAATCCATTAACATATACTGACAAATCGCTTGAGACTTACTGATTATTGGGACTTACTAAATATTACAATTAAACTTTATTTGGAGTTGTTGTTTTTTTATTGCACAATGCACATTTCTCAACATTAAGCCTAAATGTGTTTAATGTCAATATTAGTAAGGATATTATGATCTCTGTATAATATCATTGTCACAGTCCTCGTCTGCACCAGTCTGTCTTGTCATCAGCACTACACTTCCCAGGATCCTCTTGTCTCCACTCCAGTAAAATCTCCAGTGTTGAAATCCTGGTGTTAAGGACTTTTAGAGTAAAGTGTTAATTTTCTGGTGTTGAATTTCAAGGGATTAACACTGCTAGTGTAAACCACACTCTCTGGCTGGTGAAAATATGTGGAGTTATACACCAGATCTGCTTTGAGAACACCGAGAGTGTTACTAGTCACATCCGGGACATTTACGCGCTGGGCGGGACGAAACGAGTTGAAACTTTCTTCACAGGCGCCATTTTCTTTGACTCGAGTCGCAAGACATGCGAGGAGGAAACACGCATTTATTATGCGTTAAATCGCATTTATATATTCATTTTATAACACCATATTGTTTTATAACAATATGTATGTGCTGTGGACGAGCAAACCGCTCTCAGAAGGGGTATTTTCTATGACGCGCGATGCGGAGCAGACCAGGATGGGTTTGCTTTTTAACAGGGAAACAACGAAAGTAAGTGTTTTCTAATTCACATAGCCAATATATTTTATAACACATTGATTCAAAGCGATATTTAAATGTTCTGCGCGATTAAACGGTCGAAATTCTTTTCAAAGACGACATCATCTTTGAAACACGGAGCTGACGAGGAGGAGGCTTGTAGCTAACGTTAACAGGGAAACACCTAAAGTAAGTGTTTTTAACATAATTTACCACATGAATTTCATGGCATTATATTGTTTTGTAACGATATTTATGTGATGTGCGCGCCTAAACCTCTCACAGTCTAGGTCCTGCATCTTCTTTGACTCGTGACCTGCTCGTGACGCATTTCAAAAAGCAGTGCAGAGTGCAGACACGGAGTTTGCTTTTAACAATAAAAACACCGATTAAGTAAGTGTTTAACTCATTTACTATACGTGTTTTATAATATTATATTGTTTATGACGATATGTGTGATGTGCAAATATCATAAAGGATTTATCCTAAAACTATCTTTTACTCTCGTCTGCCAGCAGACCTAACGTTAACGTATAAAACAGAAGAACAACTCCACAAACTGCGGACCAACAATGCACGTGGAATTTGCACTTTATTTCCTTATTTGGAGGACCAATCTTTTTAGAATGGGTAAGCAAATTGCAATTATTTCAAATTAAATATTGATGCAAAATGTATTTATCAGATTAACTTTTGGTTGATATTTGGAGATGCTTTAATGTTTAAATGTATTGATTTTTACAATTTGTGTTTGCTAGGAGCATTTCTATGATGCACTATGATTTATATGAAGTGACTAAGGGTACCAGGCTTGGTGTTTAAAGACTGTACAGACTAGAACCTGGTGATGGAAAGAGAACAGATAAGTTAACATATGAGAGAGTCATGGGCACAAACAAAAAATAATCATAGCTTGGTTGTTATTTGGTATAGCTAGATTTTCTTTGTTTCATAACACTCATTTTGAATTTGTCCAGTCAAATTAATTTACAAAAGTAAATCTAGTGTATATATATATATATATATATACTTAAAATAAGATTTCGAACCAATGGTTTTCATGATTTGACAAGGAGATGTTTTCTTGCTGTTTAATTTTAGACTCAACTGATTGGAAAATCTCTGCCCATCACCTGCCCCCAACATACAAAGCCACAAGACGGGAACACCGATCCTTCCGGAATCCGACGGCTGACAATTTAGTGAGATTTCTTAAGGTGCGTGTCTTTATTTTTTCTTAAAGTGTTAGTTCACCCACAAATGGAAATTCTGTTATTAATTACTCACCCTCATGTCTTTCCAAACAAGTGAGACTTTTTCATGTTCACAACACAAACAAACATATTTTTAATGAAATCGGAGAGCTTCCTGTCCCTCCATTGACAATCTACACAACTACCACTTTCAAGCCCCAGACAAAAGTACATCATTAAAGTACTCCATGCAACTCCAGTGGTTTAACATAAATGTTTATTAAACTATGCAAGTGCTGTGTTTGCAGCAAAAACACATTTACAGCTTAATTTATAAAATATTTATTTCCAACATGCGTTCATGACAAAGTTACAACTCGTGCTTGTTGTTGATGTGCATGTATGTGCATTGAAGATTAATATTTTGTAAATAAAGTTGAGTTAAAATTGTCAAAAAGGTTGAGGTTAAACCACTAGAGTCACATGGATTACTTTTGATTTCCTTTATACCTTTCCGTGGTTTTTGAAGTGGTCGTTGAATAGGCTTTAGATGAATGGACAGAATTCTCTTAGATTTCATTAAAAATATCTTTATTAAAGGGACTGTTCACCCAAAAATGTCAATTCTGTCAGTAATTACTCACCCTCATGTTGTTCCAACCTCACAAGACTCATTCATCTTCGGAACACAAATTAAGATATTTTTGATTAAATCTGTGAGCTGGATCACTCCTCCATAGGCTTCTAAGGGATCAAAACTTGCTGGCCCAGAAAGTCATTAAAGATATTGTTGATTACAGAAGCGCAATCCTAAATCCAATCCAAACGAGAATGCTTTGTGTGCGCAAAAAAACTAACAGAAATTACGACTTTATTCAACTATGCATTTCCTTCTCTGTGGGCCTCGAGATGGGCTTCTCGTAGTGTAACAGCGCAGCGCCTCGGTGTTGTACGTCACACACAGGCTCACTATTGGCTGACGCTGGTCGTGTGTGTGTGTGTGACGTACAACACAGTAGCGCTGCACTGTTACACTGTTAACTTGCTCAGGCCCACACAGAAGAAAATGAATAGTTGATTGTAATATTTTTAATTTTTAGTTTGTTTTGCGCACAAAAAGTATTCTCGTCACTTGATAAACTTAAGGTTGAGCCACTGTAGTCACTCTGACTATTTTAACAATGTCTTTAATAACTTTTATTGGCTGCCAAGTTTCAATCCCTTAAAAGGCTTTGCAGGAGTGATCCAGCTCTCAGATTTAATCAACAATATCATTCATTTGTCTCCCGAAGATGAAGGAAAGTCTTACCGAGTTGGAACAACACGAGGGTTGAGTAATTAGTGCTAGAATTTTCATTTTTGGGTGAACTATCCCTTTAAGTGTTCCCAAGATGAGCAAAACTCTTACTGGTTTGGAACAACAAGGGTGAATAATTAATGACAGAATTAAATTTTTTGGATGAATTAAATCTTCAATTTTCTTGGAAATCAATAAATGCAAGTCTTAATCTAACCAAAATGGTTTCTTGTTTGAGTCGATGATTTAACTTTTTTCACCATAAACCTGCTGTATTTATGAAACACAAATGGTATTAATTGTAATTGATCTGGTTTTGTGTTGTCTAGGTACCCAGTCCTACAGGATTTTTCGAGAAAGTTGGATCTACACAGCTTTTGCTGCTCTGTGAAACAACTATGCACTGAACTTTACTGTTAGTGACTGGAGACACACACGTGATCCACTCATATCCTGCTACTGTTCTTCATCTGCTGAATGTTTTTGACTCAAGCACTGCTGTACTGTTGCAAAGTCAAAGGTACTGAATCAACTTCACTGACACAGGACTCACATTCACTGATATGTTCAGGACACCATTTGATCACATCATATAATTCTGATTACAGTGCATTCATCGTTTATTTTAAAAGTTAACCTATGATGTAAACGTGTTTGTTCGGTAATAAAAAAAATAGTTTGCTTGAAACAACTGTTTACATTTGCCTTTATTTTCAACTTTACAATGAACTGAATTCTACTATGATCCCATACTTTCTGGATTGTTTTGAAATAAAGTTTTGAAAGAGTAATAAAGAGTTATGTGTTTTTCAAAGTGAAATTATTCTTTTCAGATTTAAAGAACTGAAGAAAATAAACTGACAAATCATTTAAGTACAGTAGGTAATGCATAACCCTAATAAGAAAAACTGGTAACTTCTTTGGTGTTTTTATTTGTAAAAATGTGTTCTATTAACACCAGGATGGTGTAATTTGACTACTATAAGGTTGAAGAAGTAAACACTGGCAGTGTTGTTGTTATCTGCATTGGTGTTAAAATTCCACTCTCTTAGTGTTTGAATTGTAACACTGTGTCGGTGTTGAGAGAGGCAACACTTTTGAAAGTGTTGAAGTAACACTTTGTGGGTGGTTCCCAAATATACACTTTTAAAGTGTTGAAATTAACTCTTTTGGTGTTGATTTCCGGATTTCAAATTTACTGTGTGAACTCACTCTCGCAATCACCCACCTGTACATCGTCTTCATCATCTGTGTCACCTGTTTTTACCTCGTTATGTTTGATTCCTGCTTGTATTTCTCCCTGTTTCAGTCAGTCATTGTCGGTCGATGTAGATGTTACCCTGAGTTTTGTGAGTGGGCCTGTCTGTCTTTTTTTTTTTGTAACGGTACCTGTTTGAGTAATAATTAAGTAAAGTAATTTGAATTGGAGCATTAGCCTCTTCTGTCTTCTTCTGCCTGCACTCCACTACAAACTGTGACAATCAGTCTATAAATGCAAGATATTTTAAGTGTACCTATAGGCTTACTTCCAATAGTTCCACTTTAGCACAATCAAATGTAAGTGTTTCTTTAGTTGGACGTCAGCACTATTTCTGGATAACTAAATTGTATTACTGAGTACAAAGTTAGTTCTTTTTTTTTTTTTTAGCAGACTTTAAGTATTCCAATTGAGTATACTAAAAGTAATGCAGTTTCATATATATGTACTTTATGTAAATGTATTTGTAGTATACTTAAGTATAAAATAAAAGTATTTTAAATACATTTTTAGCATATTTATTTTTCACTAGGGTAACTGAAGCAGGTTTACTTTTCCGTACATAATTGCTTTCATGTAAAAAAAAAAATCATGTTAAAATGTATCAAATATGCTACATCAGGATTTTGAGGAACGTTTAGATATCTCAATCATTTTATTGCATTGCGTTATTTTCTACTTGCAATAAAAACTGCAGACATTTGATCACAAAACTACACATTTCAATGTCATCTTACTGAAATTATTAGGAGCTAGTGTGACAACAGATATTTGTATGCTGTTAATGATCTCATCTCATTGATTTACATTACAAACAATTATCAGAATTTTCATCTATCCATCTTCATCTATTTTATCTAGTGTTTTTCCTACTTGAGGCCTACTCAAATATATTCAATGAAATGTATACAATATAAAGTTATATGTAACTTTTTTTATATTTCTAAATAAAAAACAACTTGTTGCATAGAAAACTTGATTTTTTTTTCACTATAATTTCATATGTCGGGTATTACAGGGTTTTTGTAGGAATAAGAATTGCCTGGAGTTACATTTACATTACATTTAATAATGTATTGATAGAACGTTGTATAGAACATTCTGTTCTGTTTGGACAGTATTTTTTTAGCAGAAACATTAGCTACATAGCAGCTGCATCTAGGTTTATAGCACCCCTTCCACAGAAACAGAAGCCATAGTCAGGTTGTGCTATTCCTCCCACAGCCCAGTATAACGTCACTATAATAGCAGCAGCAACCTCACAAGCTTCTGTAGAGAAATGCCACACAAACCACAGAAATATTTACATGAGAAAATATCTAGATTATTCTATCTTATATATGAAGAGTTCAGATGCAAATGCCTCTAAGTGCCATTTGAAATTTTCTTCTAGAATGATCATTTTTATCAAGCTTGTATATTTAAGTTCAGTAATTTCACTTAAATGACAATTCATATATCTTCATTCCCATTTAAGTCAAATTAATGAACTTAAATATACTAGCTTGATAAAAATTATCATTCTAGAAAAAAATTTCAAATGGCACTTAGAGGCTTTTGCATCCGAACTCTTCATATATACAACTACATGCATATGGTTCATAAGCAAGGTGCCTAAACAATTGTATTGTTATCCGGCTCTTCAAAACTCATGCTGCGATTGCGTATGATGACCACGAGTGGCGCTGCTAATCTGCTTACTAATGCAGCATGCAGGCTATAGTTTAGCACCACTAGATGGAAGCAGTTGCTTATGGAATATGAAGTCTGTTGGTTTCCGATATTAGAAAATTGTGAATAAGGTAATAGAGAAAGAAAGAAAGAAAGAAAGAAAGAAAGAAAGAAAGAAAGAAAGAAAGAAAGAAAGAAAGAAAGAAAGAAAGAAAGAAAGAAAGAAAGAAAGAAAGAAAGAAAGAAAGAAAGAAAGAAAGAAAGAAAGAAAGAAAGAAAGAAAGAAAGAAAGAAAGAAAGAAAGAAAGAAAGAAAGAAAGAAAGAAAGAAAGAAAGAAAGAAAGAAAGAAAGAAAGAAAGAAAGAAAGAAAGAAAGAAAAGTTTCCACATGCTTTCATTTGCTTATGGTGCTGCTCTTGTGGTGGTCAAAATGTGCAATTGTTTTAAAGTGTGTTAAACGTTGTATTGTGAAAATAAGTAAAAGCATGATGCTAATATAGCCTACTGATAGAATAAATTTGTTAGTAACCTATATTTGCAATGTACTAGGGAATATAGGCTATTTAAAATACAATAAAGCATACTTTTGTTCACTAGGGTTGATACCTCAAAAATGAAATTATGTTTGGGCGCAGTACCAAACGTTTCCACTAGATGAAATTCGCGATTCGTGTCCATTATTATTACTGTTTTATTTTATTTATTTTATGTTTACTCTGCAAGTGGCAAAACCTTTACCAAGTTTTATACAATTAAAATTATTTACAAAAAGAAAAGTCTAAAATGGGTTTTAGACCAGAGGGTTATGGAAAAAATGACGCTGCTGTTAATGTGCACGGGACCGGAAAGAGAAGAGGGCACTAAATCCCTCCATCCCAAGCTACCCCAGAAATCCGTTGCCTAGGTTACACCTCCAGCTGCGACCTGAAGCGAAGCATCGCACCTCGCGAAAGACAATACCTCACACGTCAACACCTATTGAAAACTCAAACAAAAATATACTCGGAAGAGACAGTCATATTAAGACACGCGCGCGTTCACGCACGCACGCACCACGCACACACACACACACACACACACACACACACACACACACACAGAGAGAGAGACCCTCCTCATTGTGAGAGAGGCGGACTCATATGGAGGGCCGCTTTTCGGCTCTGCAGCGACTGCAGCGTCTCCCGCTGCCTGTTCTTCCTCCGCGCGCGTCTCCGCGAGCGCTGTGATGTGAATATTAATGATGCTGCGCGAATCTCCGCGTTCATTTCCATCGCTTTCACCCAACCGAGAGGTAAGAGCGCATCCGTATTTTTCCGTAGACGGCGCGGTTTACATTATTATTCAGAGTCCATTTCATCCCGTGGAAGAGCGTGTCGTGTTTTTGAGGATGCTGAGACGCTCGCTCGACGCAGTGTTGGTATCAATGAAGAGGCGAAGCGAGTCAATGAGCGAGTCAGCGAGGCGTTTCAGTATGGTGCATGTACTAGCTAACGTTACTCCTGTTTTATACGGGCTGTTTCGTTTAAAAAAAAAAAAAAAAAACTAGCTCACCGTTGGGATGTCATGCACGCTAAGTAATCTAAACATTGTCTTTGGTTGGTGAACACAATGACTGGTAGGAAATTTATGGAAATGGTCTTCATGTTTATGATGATGAAAAACAGATTTTATCAGTATGTTTTAGATGTAGAGGATCATTTTACAAAGCCCATTTGGTGGGTTTTGGAAGATGGGAAGGATGCATTTGGGGTCCTTAAATTGCATTCAACAAGTGTAGACTATCTCATCCCTTCCGCTGTGTGACTGATGTCTCCAGATAGACTGCCATCCTGTGTGTGTATAACCGATGAGTGTATGGAGATATGGGGGCTATATGTTGTCAGACTATTATATATTTATTTTTTATTTTTGTGTGTGTTTGTTTGAATAATTCAGACTTTGGATTATAATAATGACTCTTGGAAGGAATTGGTTTTAAAAAGGGATGTTTGCTTTTAGTCAATGCATTAAGCCAGTGAGACTTAGGCTATATTTAATGGGTTAGGGAGACTGGTCTGAATAATCCCCTGCCCGTGATTTCAGACTCTTACGTTTCCTCTCGCTCGTTCTCACAAATGATTTGTGGCCCTTTTGTCATTCATCTCTGAAATGTATACAACCAGTTAATCACATCAGCTATGCATTTCAGAAATGGAGAGTGAGACGGAGAGGTGGGTTCTTTGGAAACCATGATAGTTTTCATTCATGGAAATCCAAAGGTGCAGCACAATATTGGGCCCAGTCTGCAGAACAAAAAACACACCGATTTAACTCTTCCAGCATAAAGCATAATCCTCTCCTACGAGCAAACACAATGATACACCGGCCTTGCTATTAAGCAGGTAATCTCTCTCTCTCTCTCTCTCTCTCTCTCTCTCTCTCTCTCTCTCTCTCTCTCTCTCTCTCTCTCTCTCTCTCTCTCTCTCTCTCTCTCTCTCTCTCTCTCTATTAAAACTATTAGCATAGAAAAAAAAAATCAGCATTACCATTAGCGAATTCTTTGTTGAAGAGAATTAAAAATGATTATTTTATGGATAGACTTCTAATGTATCCAAAATGAAAATAAATAAGGCCTTGCTAAATTGCCAACAGTTATTACCCGCCATTGTTGTTGTTAAAAGCATTGCTGACATATTAACTTTGATTTAGTTCAGAATAGTGTGTAGGATGTTAAGTCTGCCTCATTGTACAGTGCGGAGGCTGTGCAAAATGTCTATGTTTAGTTTATGCTGTTTATATGTGTTTGAATGTCTATTGGCTATGGGTTGGCTATAGATTTTGGCTTTAAAAAGCCCTATATAATGAGTTTGCATCTAATTAGAACTGGAAAGAGAAATGGATTTCATATTTGTTTCGAACCCAATAGGCAGGAAATGTCTGTGCCAGATGGGAACTGTGTTTCTCCTTTTATTCCACTATGGATTTTGTCTGCTGCATGATCCCTTTGCGTGTCTGTATGTGTGGGTGTCAGAGTGTGTGTACCTTTGTGTGTCTGTGTATTCAGGGGGATGTTGATTGTGGTTCTATATAAACCGTTTGCTGCTGAGTGTATTTGTTTCCATGGTTACCCCCATGCCAATGTAGATCACGTCATCACCAGACCAGACCTCTGCAGCTATTGTTTACTGATCGTAGAGAAGACTGAGTGTGTGTGTGTTCGGATTTAAGATATGGTCCCCCCCCCCCCCCCCGACCTTAAGTTCTTCATTGTTTTTCAGTCCTTTTGTCTAGACTGTCGTCTTCACTGTGTTTGATTTCTGCATGTCTTGCTTGGATTAATCATATCTACTGCTATATTTTGACCACCTGTCATTTTTCTTTGATAGACACACATGGAGGGCTATTTATTCAATACCGCTCAGTGACTCCATACTGTTGGTTGACTTGGCACGCAGTGTCTTCTGCTTGTATCGCCATCTGTAGCGCCCTGTACAGAGCTGCATGAGTAAGAATGGTTGTCTACTGCTATATTAATACTGCTATTTAAATTGAGATTTTGAATTCAGATCTCACTAAAATCTATTTCTCATTTTTCTTACTACTAGTTTGTTTTAGGTCCTGAGAGAGGCGTTTGTCACTGTCATGTGAGCCTTCTAACTTTACTTTTTTATACAGTAAGTGCTCTACTGTTTCTTTATGAAGTATGTCTGTTTTTTCTCTGAGAGTAAAGGATATGTTTGATAATGCTTTGTAATCTTTTTAATCTTTTTGTATACACACCAAACTAGCATGCAATTTTTTTGTCAAGTGAAATTAGGTTTTAAGAATTAAGATAAATATATATTATATAATATATATAAATGGCTCTCTCAAGCCAACGTATTAAAGCGATATTGATTTGTGCTATGCAGTTCAGTGAGAAAGGAATTGAGTTTGCAAAGTTTTACATTTGTGAAAATGAACAAGTTTTAACAGAAGTTATTAGTCTTAACAGAAATGAAGCTGAGTCAGTAATGAGTTTAAGAGTTTGACCTTAGAGTTGAATTCAATAATATATGTGTATATACACTACTGTTCAAAAGTTTAGGATCAATAAGTAAATTATTGTATTCAGCAAGGAAGGATGCACTACATTGCTCATATGTGTCAGTAAAGACATTTATAACAATATGAAATGTTTCTATTTTAAATAAATGTTGTTCTTTTCAACTTTCTATTCATCAAAGTATCCTGATTTTTTTATCACTGTTTCTGCAAACATAATAACTAGTACAACTCTTTTCACCATTGATAATACAGTAAATAAAAATAAATGATATTGCAATTGAAAATTCTTAGAATATTTCATGGTATTGCAGTTTTTATTGTATTTTTCATCAAATAAACACAGTCTTGCTGATCATTAGAGATTTCTTTCAAAAACATTGAAAAAAATTTTACCAACCCTACACTTTTGAATGGTCGGAAATGTATGCTATGTAGTTATCATTGACAAATGGCATAGTTATTGGCAAATCGTTCAAGGACAAAAACATAGTTTCCATTACTAAATAGTCTGTGTATGGCCCATTTAATCCTTGGTTTAATTCAGATGCCTGCCTTTCTCCATCTCTCCCTGTCGGACAGTTTGTGGTTGGGAATTGAATGCTGATTTAGCAAGTGGCTTGAGATGATTATGCTTAGGTTTGATGAAAGACAATCTGAAAAGGGTGTGTACTTGTGTGTATGTGCACGCATGTGTGTGTTTCCTTCAAAACAGCGATCTCTGCTCTTTATAGCTCATTCTCATAATTCAAGAGCATCCAGCTGCTGCATGAATAGAGGACAGGGAGAAATAAATGAATAATATTCATCACAGAGTAGAGGTAAAAGAAAGGGGGAAGTAAAAATGGATAGAGGTGAAAGGGATAGAAGGAGACAATTCGAGGGTGAGGGTCAGAGGTATGAAGAGGGAGGGGTAAACATTAAAGAAAGATAAAAGAGGAAGAGAATAGGGGAAAGAAAAAAAGAAGGGAGAAACGCAGCGAAGAGAAGTAATGAGATGATGGGCAGAGGGAGATAAAGGAGTGAAAGAAAGGGGGATGGGTGTATTTGTTGCTGAAGTGACTGTTTTGTAAATGCAACCTCAGTGTGTGTGTGTGTGTGTGTGTGTGTGTGTGTGTGTGTGTGTGTGTGTGTGTGTGTACATGTTTTGTGTGTGTGTGTGTGTGGAGTTGGAGTATTGATCACAGTGATCCACTCCAGCCCTGAGTGTTGACTCTGCACTGACACAGCATGCTCGGTCTGACTTTTGCTTGTGTGTGTATGTATTATATATATATATATATATATATATATATATATATATATATATATATATATATATAAACTGGCTATGTCATTATTTGCTATTTCAACCGCTAATACTAGTATTACTGTAACTAGTATTTTACTCATTATTTGACAAGTTAAGCATTTCTAAATTAGTATCCAATACAATATTCATACAAAGCAGTATAAGTGACAACTGGAATTAAATTATATGGCTTGTTTATGTTTATGTATAAGTCAATATCAACTCTCAGTGATATTGTACACCTTTAATGTTTTTGAAAACTAATAGTCACTATCCGTGCACAGAAAGTGTTTAAATATTAAACACAGTGTGTCATAAGCATTTCTGCTATGAAAAAAAGAAGAAAAAAGTGATACAATTTTTATCAGCTGTAACTCATATGATGGGAATATTGTAGTTTACATAAGCTGAATTGAGCTCATGCTTTGAAACTTGAAAATATGATTCCCTATGGTCAATGGTTCTCATTTAATGAATAAAAAAATAAAGCAGTAGACTAACAGTAATCAAACTCAAAAATTCGATGGTGAATGTAATGTACATTAGAAACATTACTCACTGCTCCTCAAACCTTAAATATTTCCTTAATGCTGATCATTATGGATCTTGTGACAAGATTGCTACAGTGCTGTTCACACTGTAAATGGCACAACATCCCATGTTAGCGTTATGTCCGCAGCACTGTCTCATTTGCATAGTCCACCTCTAAATGTGTCATTCCTCCCACAGCAATGCCATGAATTATGTGACTGAACTGCAGAAGATGTAGTGTACTCGCTGGTTACATTCGGCTGCATTCTTGCTCCTGATTGCTCTAAATTAGGTTCTATTTATTGGATTTATTTATTCTATTATTTCTTCCATTCCGCCTCTAGTAAATATGTTTTTCTCTGTGTCTGTTTCAGTTGTTTAAAGACAGGACGTTTCGAGAGCAGCATGGCAGAAGCCGCTGTTGGAGAGGACGCACCCAAAGAGCAGGAGAGTGCCACCTCACTCACTCCAGATCCCCTGCCAGAGGTCGGTGGTGCTCTGTGGGAAAGGGCATTGAAAGCTAGTGTTACAGCCG
Organism: Pimephales promelas; assembly: GCF_988280905.1. Taxonomy (NCBI): domain Eukaryota; kingdom Metazoa; phylum Chordata; class Actinopteri; order Cypriniformes; family Leuciscidae; genus Pimephales; species Pimephales promelas. The sequence continues at coordinate 29,662,001 of NC_142769.1, read as the reverse complement.
GAGCTTTCCTCCTGTTGTACACACTGTCTCAACTCACAGTGAGTTCATGCACATTCTCTCAAATAATGAAAGAATAAATGCTTAATACATAACACACCATTGATTGTCTATTGATTTTTAATCGCTGTGTGTACGAGAACATTTGATTTATTCCCATGTTCTGGTTTGTCTAAAAGTGGCAAGTTTGTAGCTGTAGCTGAATTATTTGGACTTCTTGAAACAAGGATTGTTTTATATTATAATGAAGGCTTTTGTCATGTAAACAGCTATAAAACAGTTGTTGTGGTGTGCCTCTCTATCTGTGTGCTTGAATATCCTTCTGTTTGAGTGTGTTTGTGCATAAGTCTAGAAAGACAGGCTGTTCCAGGGTCTGCTGTGATCGACCCTGTAGTCAATAACTGCACCACATGCGTTCCTGTCTGACAAACCAGCAAACAGATGTGTAAGACATATATATATAAACTAGCATTCAAAATCTTTGGGGTCACTTTAAAAAAAGGAAATTAATACTTTTATTCAGCAAGGATGCATTCAATTAATCACAAGTGACAGTAACAATGTGTATAACATTACAAAAGATTTATATTTCAAATAAATGCTGTTCTTTTGAACTTTCTATTCATCAAAGAATCCTGGGGGGGAATTGCATCACAGTTTCCACAAAATATTTTAGCCGGACAATTGTTTTCAACATTGACATCTGCATATTAGCAAGCAAAATCAACACATCAGCATACACATCAGTGACACTGGAGACTGGAGTAATAATGCTGAAAATTCAGCTTTGCATCACAGGGATAAATTCCATTTTAAAGTATATTCAGATAGAAAACGTTTATTTTAAAATATTATAATACTCTTTCACAATATTACTTTAGCTTGGTGAGCATAAGAGACTTCTTTCAAAACATTTCAAACATCTTGCAGACTCCAAACTTGTAAACAGTTGTATATTTAAAAAAACAGTATTCTTTTATTATTTTGACATTAAAGGAGTAGTTCACTTTAGAGCCCGACCGATAAAGGATTTTGAAGGCTGATACCGATACAAATATTTTTGGGTTTTAAAATCCGATATTCCGATATATCGGCCAATATTTTTTTTTATTAAATATTGTTGGATTTCACACACATGTAAAAGAAAACCTAACTTTTCTGCACAAGATATGTTTGATACTTTTTCTCTATGTCTCAATGTTCACACCTCGCAAGTATAACTTTTTACAATGCAGGGACTGTAACTAGAGATATGCGAGTTATAAATACAGCAATCATTACTTTATTTAGGCAGAAAAAGTTCATTGTGGTTTCCAAGCTCATCAATGTTAACGTTAGCGGTCTTCCACTGATGATAGTGGCATTAGCTAGCTTTGTGATTAGCTAGAATATGATGAGCCATAATTTAGCAATAGATAACATCATACTGCAAATTGTAAAACATACATTTTCAATATAACAGGCCAAGGAGAGATGATTGAAGCGTGTTTCATCCGTTTTTATTTTATTTTTTAAATATTCATTTATCGGCCATTATAACTGCCTATACCGATATTTTGGAAAATGCCTAATATCGGCCGATAATATCGGCCGGCCGATATATCGGTCTGGCTCTAGTTCACTTTAAAAAAAAAAAACTTTTGCTGATAATTTACTTACGCCTATGTCATCCAAGATGTCCATGTTTTTCTTTCAAGAGAAATGAAGGTTTTTGATGAAAACATTCCATGATTTTATGCATATAATGCACTTTACTGGTAACCAAACGGTTCGAGGTCCAAAAGACACTTTCAGTACAGCTTCAAAGGGCTTTAAACAACACCAGACGATGAATAAGGGTCTTATCTAGGACCCTTCGCGTCATGACTCGAAAAAAGATTTGTTCATTTTGATGAATGAGTTTGAGCTGGAGAGTCAGAGAATATCACAGAACAGAGCAAGGTGAGCATTTGTGCTTATAAAGCTTAAAGTTTTTTAATTTATTATTTTAAATGGCCGATCGTTTCGCCCTTATTCATTGTCTGGAATCCTCTAAAGCCCTTTGAAGCTGCAATGAAACTCTCATTTGGACCTTGGAACCGTCTGGTTCCCATTGAAGTCCATTATATGGAGAAAATCCTGGAATGTTTTCATCAAAAACCTTAATTTCTTTTCGACTGAAGAAAGAAAGACATGGACATCTTGAATGACATGGGGGTGAGTAAATTATCAGCAAAAGCTTTTTTAAAAGTGAACTACTCCTGTAAACTTACTGAAACACAAATAATATTTTAAGACAAATTTTGTGATTCAAATAAAACATCTCATATCTTTCTTTGCAATCTCTATTTATGTAGGCTGGGTCACTTTTCCTTTTGAAGGGTTTGTGTGTGTGCATGTGTAAAAATAAATGTGTTTTGATGATGTGTTCAGGGTTTGTGGGTCCTTTACATGCTGAATGGATACAGGGCGTTTCCAGCGGCACATAAAGTTTTGGATCTCCTTCAGTACCTTCTCTCCACCAGTGATGCCTATGATCAACAGGTGACGGATCTAGAACTGAAATGACTGAATAAAAAAAGTTTGATGTGAAAGAATAATATTTTAAAGCAATTCACTGCTGCATGTCATTCATTTTTTGAAGTGACAAAATAACAAAAAGACATGAATGCACTTGTCTGCAGATGGAGATATGGAGGGTGGAGAGCGTGTTGCCCCTCATAGCCACACTCTTCTTAGGTGTAGTCATTCTTGGTACTGGAGTGAGTATGTTTTATATGTTTTTGACTTTTCCTACTCAGAGTTTTAGTTGACAAACCTGGTTCTGCAATAACTTGTGCTCAGCATAAACTGAGTTGCAGCAGCTGATTTGAACACTATATTGTTTACCATGCACTCATTCCTTTGTGTAAAGCTTGAACTTTCCTTTTTTCCCTTTTCGCTGTCATAACAGACGCTGTTCTGCATTAGAACCCTGGTGCCTGGCAACCCATCTTGCTTCCCTGATGACCGTCGTCAGTCCATGAGCAGGCAGCCTTCCTTTACATATTCAGAATGGACAGATGCTAAACAGGAGTATTTCTACGAGCTGGATGCTGTTCCGGAGACGCCTGTGTTCGACTGCTTTATGGACATGAAGACCGAAGCTGACCCTGCCACTCTCACTGTCAAACCTGTTGGCTTGCAGGAAAGGTAAGAAAACAGGCTGTTTTTTTTTCTGGACGCTTCACATATGATGTATTTTACGACTCATGAATAATTTGTTGTTGTTTGCTGTTAGAATAGTCTATGATGGCTTTGTTAGGTAAGTGTTTAATGTGACAGTGTGCTAAATATTTCAACGAGGAAAGGATGCAGAAGTGGTGGGGATGGAAAGGCTAACCACTTGTGTCATAATTAAACATTAAAAAGAAAATGTTCAATATTTAAAAGGCAACTTTAAATAAATATTTGAACAACAGATGAATTCCCACTTCATTTATGCGGAATTATATATCCTTTAAAGTCCATAAATCAAACTCTTATAAAAAGAAAAGTAGTCAAAATAGTTTTAACACTTGAAAAACTGTTGTTATTTTCAGGAGAGGTTCTAACGTGTCGCTGACGTTGGACATGTGCACCCCCGGTACTACAGAGCCCTATGGAGCGCTGCTGTCCCCTAAAGAGCAGGGCACACAGGAATATCTGAAGAACGCATCCAACCTGCTCACCCCCGAGCAGCTGCACAAGCGCGCACTGGACGACGCTTTACTGCAGGCAGAGTTCTACGTGAGTATCATTCACAGTAACACCCACATACAGTACACAACAAAACAGTGATTGTAACGTGATGTCACTGCTCATCTTGGGATTCTGCTGGAAACAGGAGACACCCATGAACTTCGTGGACCCAAAAGAATACACTTTCCCCGGCGTGGTGAGGAAGAATCGCTATAAAACCATACTACCAAGTGCGTATAATACTCTGTAAAACAGTTATATGTGGAAACATCTAATGAGGTTTGTTCTTGATATTGGCATACCTTTGTATTTGTAAGGTCTTATCTCTAAATTGCAGACACACATAGCAGAGTTTGCTTAAAAGCAAATGAGGAAGATGATTTTCTCAGCACCTACATCAATGCTAATTATTTGAAGGTGAGTCTGTGTTAGTATCAAATTGGTTGATATAGTATTTAAGTTGTTTTAATAACATTTTATAAAAAAAAGTTTGTAGTGTAACGTTCAATTTTTTAAGGTTCTTAATCATTTAGCATTTTTGTGAGGGCTCTAAATATTGCTTCAGATCACAAACTACCAAAAGTTTGTGTTTTTGTTCTCAAAATAGCCATATAAAATTGTTCGAATTTACATCTTTGATTTTGTCATATGCTGTTTTAGGGATATGGTGGGAAAGAAAAGGCTTACATTGCCACACAGGGTCCCACTGTAAACACAGTGGGGGATTTCTGGAGGATGGTTTGGCAGGAGCACTGTCCCATTATCGTCATGATCACCAATATTGAAGAAAAAAATGAGGTCTGGCTATATCCACACATATACCAAATGCAACTATACTCACATAATTGGGATGAATCAGTCTTTCATCCTGAGTGATTAAAAATCCTAGATTATTCAGATGGATTGCTTCTTTAATTGTCAGGGTTTTGTAAACTTGAATCAACACTAAATTGCTCTTCTTGTCCAACCTCTCGTGCTTTCACTATTTAATACTGAGCAATTACTTGAGATGAAACCACATTCCTAAATGTTCACTTTGTATTTTTGTAGCTTAAGCCATTTTGAAGTAGTCAAAAAGTTAATAAAGGCACCTGTTTCAGGTGATGTTGACTCTTTACTTACCTCGAAATATTTCAGTGAATATCAATTTCCAATTTGAATTTCAGGTCCTGATTTCAGTCATCAGGAATCGTGAATGGATTTTTGTCCGAATGGGTTAAAATGAGCTGTGCTGGATTTCTTTATGAATTAACTATTTGTCTGTGTGATCCACAGAAATGCACAGAATACTGGCCAGAGGACAGTGTCGTCTGTGAGGGTATCGAGATCACTGTCAAACAGGTCATCCAGGCAGATGACTACAGTCTAAGGATTTTCACTGTGAAGGTCTGTTTGGTGTTGAGATTGTGTTTTGGTGAAAATAACTGACTTGCATTTATATCAATTTATGAGTGAACTAATGATTGACTTTTAATGTATTAACTGACTTAACAGTTAAATTTTTACCAAAAAGTTGAGAGAAATTTTACATTTTCTTTTAATCATTAAAGAAATCTGGCACACTGATTCCAACTGAAGGGATATAATTTTGAGACAAATTGTGACTTAACAAAATTAACAATAGTAGAGTATAGGAAAGTATCTTAGTTAGGTTTTGGTCTAGCATGTCATTGTCACGTTACTGAGCAGATTGGTAACACCTACTGGTCAATATTACAGCATTACTGCAACTTTAAAGTGCCCCAATTATGGTTTTTCGAATATTGCCATTCATGCATTGTGTAACATAGTTGTTTGTGAATGTAAACGTTCTGTAAAGGTGTAAACGTCTCTTACTGTCTGGACAATTGACGCGAACATGCAAATGCTGACCGGTCCGCAGGCAGTATAAATAACATAGGTGTGACGATTGCGTCAGAATAAAGACTGAACGTTAGCACAGCTGATCAAATGGCGAGCACGGCGGTTGACGTAATGTTTCGTTCCCGCCTCTCAGGGAACCGAGGTTACGAAAGTAAACGGAGACGTTCCATTTCAAGGCGGTCACTTCGACATTACGTCACACTGACGTATATATGGGAACTGTATAGAATCCCGTCGTGAGCGCAGTCAAGATAAACACTGATGGGGTCAAGCTACACTCCCACAGGAAACAACACTTCAAAACCAGCAGTGCCGCTGGAGCACTCAAACTGATAGGCGAAACTAGACCAAACTGATAGGCAAAACTAGACCAACGTCTGCTCCTACTTTACCAAAGTTGCACATCCAATGCAATGAAGCGAAGGCTGCACTGGACAGGGTAGCACAACACCATAAGCACTAAAGCAAAAGAGTTAACACAGCTGCATAACCTTATAGCCACACACAGAGTTAACAGTACATAGGAACTACTGCTTAAAGTGGAAACAGCTATGAAACCTTATAGTCATAACACTGAGTTAGCAACAAAGGTAACTCTGCAATACAGACTACTGCACAGCTGGTGGGAACAGTTTCATGAGTTCATAAATAAACTCACCGAATCCACAACGCTATACTGTAGGTGGTGCATCAAACTTGAAACCCTGGCGAACGTGTTCTGAGAAGACAGCCAGCATACCTAAATCCCGTCAATTGGCCAGCTGTCTCCAGCTGGTGTTAGCCTATAAGATTGTAGTGAAAATGGAGAAGGAAGGAGTTCCCATATACGTCAGTATGACGTAATGTCGAAGTGACCGCCTTGAAAGGGAACTGTGACTATTAAAGGAGAACTCCAGCGCAAAAATTAACCTTTGGTCTAATAAAACATTGGTACCTTGTCAACCGTTCTCTGAGATTTGTTTTCATGATAATCGAATGTAAAGAGTTTTATCTCTAAAAACTGTTTAGCGTATACGCAAGTACAGGGGTTGGACAATGAAACTGAAACACCTGGTCTTACAACACAATAATTTGTTAGAATGGTAAGGGCCTCATTTTGCATCCAAATACAGCACCAATTGACAGATAGAAGTCCTTCACAGTGACCAGAGGGATTATGAGCCGTTCCTCTTCCAGAACAGTGTCCAGGTCACTATATGATGCTGGTGGACTCGCTCCTCCAAAACACCTCAATAATATTCAGATCTGGTGACTGTGCATGTTCAACGTCACTTTCATCTTCATCAAACCCTTCTGTCACAAGTCTTGCTATGTGTGTTGGTGCATGATCATGCAGTTTGAGCGGTTTGACCATCAGGTGCTCATGATCCTCCAGAAGGGTTTGGTAGTCCTCGGCAGTGTCGTGTCCATCAAATACAATCAGGATTGTCATGATATTGGAGCTCAAACCATCACTGATCCACCCGTGCTTCACTCTGAAGATTGGCCGCCAGGCATATAGATGTGAAACCTCCAACATTGGCCAGTGTTTCAGTTTCATTGTCCAACCCCTGTATATGGGGGCATATAATAAGTAAAGAGAAATCGCTTGTTAATACCACAAACAAGGCTCAAAATAGCCCCAGGCTAACACAGTAACATGATGAGGATCCCTACATGCAAAATGAACCATTGAGAACTTTGTAAGTGTACAGACCGTTTAATAAGAACTCATTTTATAAAGACAGTACACTTTGTGTATACAGGCAGCAGCCGTCTTTGGAAAACAGTCTCGACAAGTCGAACACAGCACTGTAAGCTGTTGACCAATAACAACAGACTGAGCTGTCTGGCCAATCAGAGCAGAGTAGCTCACTGAAAGGAGAGATTTAGAGAGACTAATTCATCCAACAAGTAATTTGAGAATCATGGAACAATGTGGTGATGTGCAATGTATATTATGAGAAAATGAAAAAAGTTGAAAAAGTAGTGCTTTTTGACCTTTGATGCATGTAAGCCTGTTGTAGGAGACCTCCAAAACAAAATTAGGAAACTTTAAAATGGCATAATATGGGCACTTTATATTAGTTTAAACCCCATTAAAAATAAGACGCATTACTGTTTCATATTTTGCATCCTCTTTTCAAGTAGAATTCCACACAGACCTTGAGAAATGCAGATTAATTGCTGTTTAAAAGTCATCACTTTTTTTAAAGAACAAGTAATTTAAAAGTCAATTATAATATAACTAATATATTGTAACTAATAAAGACAAGTCCCGTATTTACTGAAAAGTCTAACCTCTTAAAAGTTGGAGTGGAGTAGAAAGATAATAGGGACAGAAAGTGAGAAGTCCAAGTTGAGCGTGATATTTTTCTGCTTCTAGGTGTGTTTTCTACTGTTTCCTCTAGAGGTATTGCTGTCATGGCAACAAATATTCTTAGCAATGCAGTGTTTCACATAAATGAAATGCATTTAATCACAAAATCTGCGTATATGATATCTTGAGTTTGTGTTAGTGTATGGGCAACACAAAGCAGCTCTTTATTGCATGTGCAGCTTGTAAAAGAGCAAAGACAGTTCATTTACATGTATTCATTTAGCTGACGCTTTTATTGGTGTCTCACAATAGATTCGAACCCGGGTCTCTCACACCAAAGACATGTGTCTTATCCACTGCGCCATCACCACCCCATATATCAAAAACAGTAACAAAAAACAGTATCAAAATAAAGCCAATTCACAACGCACTGACAGACGGCAACAGACACTTTTGTTGGATCGGGGTTAGCCCTGTCAAAGTCTGTCAGAGCTTGTTTTCACCTTTTAAACATGCTGAATAGGAATTATCCCGGGTTCATACTACACAATATTTGACGTGGTGATTCCTGGGCTGCAAGAATCAATCGTTTCATCCTGTATAGTGTCTCATATTAGGCGACAACCGACACAGTGACTACCCAGCATTAGAATGTCTAAGCAGTGATGTGCTATAATCTGGTTACTGCCGCCGTTGATCAGCATCTGCCAGTGTGGTGTGAAATGGCGTTAAGGGGACACTTTTGTAATTGGGCTGTGGCCCAGTACTGAAAAGGCTAGAAACGCTCTTGTGTATATATGTGTGCTTATTAACTGCAAATGTGCAATGTGAATGTTTGTGTGTGTAGAGTGAGGGTGAGGAGCGCACCCTCAGACAGTACTGGTACACATCCTGGCCAGATCAAAAAACTCCAGACAAGGCCCCGCCTCTCCTAGAGTTGGTTCAGGAAGTGGAGGAAGCAAGGAAACAGGCTCCATCCAACAGTGGCCCTGTCATTGTCCATTGCAGGTAACACACATGCACACAAACACAAATTGTAAATGGAAATTTTGTAACCGACTAGTCTATAATTAAGAAACCCTCTAGAGACTTTTGTATATATGATCCATTTGAGCACTTAATCTATCAGTCAAACAGTCAAATCCCATAATAACATGCTGCACACTTGGCAAAAGAAGCTTTTGTCTATTGATTGGTCATCTCTGTGCTCTCCGTGACTGACAAAGACATATTTTTAAATACCATTTTCTCTACTCTCAGTGCAGGGATTGGACGCACTGGCTGTTTCATTGCTACCTCCATCTTGTGCCAGCAGCTAAGCAATGAAGGGGTGGTTGACATCCTGAAGACCACTAGCCAGCTACGCTTGGACAGGTAAAATATATTCACATGAGTGTCAGTTTGAGTACTGAGACAGCAGCAGAATAAATATTGTCTCTTTGGCCTCAGTGGTATCCAGGCCACCCTAAAGTAATAGACATAGTGTTATAATATAGCCTGGTTAAAACCAGACCATTCTCAGTTGTGTAACTGAGATATGGTCTGGCAAAGTGTCAAAGACAAATCATTTCCAGCAGAGGGGCGTCACCAGTGGACGTCGCGGGTAGACCTAAAACCAATCAGAGCGATGAAGGAGATAATGTTTGCAGAGCGGCGGCAGGCGGAGAAACGTCTCCGAGTGTTGTTCTTTGCTCGGTTTTTAACAAAAAGGAAACGTTAAAATCGCTTAAAAACAGACGCGATAGCTGATTAGAGCGAGTGATGTTCAACGGCGGCGTCCATCTTTGGAATGTAGGCTACAAAATCTGCTTCAAAATCCCAGCGCTGTCATCATCGTGTAAAGCCCGCCCCAACGTTTCTGATTGGTGCCGCGATTTCTGTGGACTGGAAATGGGTTTGAATGAGCTCTTTGCCAGACTAACTTTCAGAGCAAATCTAAATTTTCCGGAAGTTGTCTGGGTTTTCCCAGGCTAGTTATAATAGTCTCTTGTTAAAGGAGTAGTTCACTTTTGAAAAAACTTTTGCTGATAATTTACTCACCCCCATGTCATCCAAGATGTCCACGTCTTTCTTTCTTCAGTCAAAATGAAATTAAGGTTTTTGATTGAAACATTCCAGCATTTTTCTCCATATAATGCACTTCAGTGGAAACCAAACGGTTCAAGGTCCAAAAGACACTTTCAGTACAAACTGCAAACTGTTCAAAGGGCTTTAAACGATTCCAGACGATGAATAAGGGTCTTATCACATGAAACGATCGCTCATTTAATAAATAAATAACAAAGTTTAAGTTTTATAAGCTCAAATGCTCGCCTTGCTCTGTTCTGTGACGCACGTTTGTGACTCTCCTGTTCGAACTCGTTCATCAAAATTAACAAATCTTTTCGAGTCATTTAGTTCATTCAACGAACGAAATGAACAAATTGACTCGGAAAAAGATTCGTTCGAACGAGTTCGAACAGGAGAGTCACAAACGTGCGTCACAGAACAGAGCAAGGCGAGCATTTGAGCTTATAAAACTTAAACTTTGCTATTTTTTTTTTAAATGGCTGATCGTTTTGCTTGATAAGACCCTTATTCATCGTCTGGAATCGTTTAAAGCCCTTTGAACAGTTCGCAGTTTGTACTGAAAGTGTCTTTTGGACCTTGAACCGTTTGGTTACCAGTGAAGTGCATTATATGGAGAAAAATGCTGGAATGTTTTCCTCAAAAACCTTCATTTCTTTTCGACTGAAGAAAGAAAGACATGGACATCTTGGATGACATGGGGGTGAGTAAATTATCAGCAAAAGTTTTTTTAAAAGTGAACAAAGTAACACTTTAAAAGTAACACTCCTTTAAGTGTTATAAATGTGGACTGCTAGATGCTATTCTGTGGGATGACGTGTATTAACAGTTGGTCTCCCGCTGTTGTTAATATTGTTGTTGTTGTTGTTGTGTGTTTAGAGGTGGGATGATCCAGACAGCGGAGCAGTATCAGTTTGTTCATCATGTACTCAGTCTGTATGAAAGACAGCTTCGAAAGACCTCAGAAGAGTAAAGCCTCCATGAGCGCACAACCTTCACATCTCTCCTCAGAGCAGTTGACCTTCATCCGAACACATGGGGCAGGGACTGACCCTCAGTTCCTCAAGCAAGCCTCATGTATTTAAACACAACAGAAGTTTAGGTTGAACCGTCCTTTTAGAAGCAGACCCAATAGTACATTTTAGCCTACCTAAATTCAACATCACAACACCAATCAGTTATTAATTTTTAATACCGTTAAATTTTTAATACTTTACCGTAAAAGTAACACAACAAACATAAAGGGATCATTTATATCATAACGCAAGTGCTGCCCTCATAATAACGTTCAGCAGGCCATCAGTGCTCAAATATGACAAAGTTTCTATGCGTGTGTACTTCATATGTGGTGGGATGAACACAATAACAAGCAGACACTGAGGCCTCCATTTATGATGTACATTTAGCATTAGGTTTAGGGACCTCTTCAATTTCCGAGCCTACAAATACAGCAATTTTCCTTTTACTGCTAAGACATTTTTACAGGATTTATAACTCCATATAACAATGAGATTTGCTGTAAAGTGTGTGTGTACATATAGGGGTCTCACGTGTTGAAAGATCAACCTCTTGGCAATCTGATGTGTCAGTGTGTGTGTGTGTGTGTGTGTGTTGCAGAAACAGTAGGAGAAAGAGATAATGTTTACTATGTGTTATAATGATCATCAGACTTTAACTCCGGATGTGCGGTTGGTCTCTAGAAGAGGTTAGCCTAATACATTTAATACAAAATGGCCTTAATATGTGTCTTTCTGTTCGTACTGAGGTCCGTATGGTTGTTTGTGGATGTTGTCGGGCAGATCTAAACGCAGCGTGGCGTTACAGCCTGTCGTAGTCTCATTCAGTAAGACTGAGAGGCTGATCTCCGTACAGAATGATGTACATTTTCCCTCAGCATACCTTTGCCTTCTTGGTTTGCGTGTTGTTGGACGCTGTATAATGCGAAATGGATTAGTTGGACTCTAAAAAGCATTGATGCTGCACCTCAAGGTTTTATGTATCAAAATGCCGAAACACTGTATCCAACTAATGTTAAATTTGTAAATCAGCTTGTATCAATAGCAGAAATCATGACAATGGGACATATATAGTTGTGAAGTTTTTTGCTAATTTCTATTTATTTTATTAGCTTGTTTTCCTCTGGTTACATTTAACATTGTTTATATGTGGGTCTGCATATCTGATTAGTTAAGATGTATAATCAGCATTTGCCCGGATTGGCAGCTCGTACAGCTTTGCTGAGACTTGCAGTTTGCATGAGCAAGTACGTTTTGAACTTCTTTTTAATTATGAGCAAGGAAATGTTTAAGTTACAAGCAGACATCTGTGTGTGATTTTGTGCAAAAGCTTCTGATACGGCAGAGTCTCTCTCTGCTGTTGGAATAAGCATCTTCAATCAATGATCTCATGTGATCCAGCTGGAAGTACCAATGCAAGTCCTCCTTTGAATTTCTTTAGACAGTACTGCTACCACCCTAATTGTCTCCAGTTGTTCTCGAGTCAGTCATATGTCCTCAAAATGCTGTTTCCTTCCAGGCAGCTTTGAGCTGAAATTAGGAAGTTTACAGAAGCTTGAAAACATCACCTTGTTACACAAGAGATTGTACTGTTTTTTTTTTTGTTTTTTTTTCGGGAGGGTATATATGTAAGTGTTGTTAGTTCAAAGCCTCATGATGATAGTTTGCAAGAAATGAGAATAACTTTCACTCACATGCTTTAATTGCTGCTGTATAGTCTTTTTATTGTTGCATAACAGCTTTCGTGTTTTAGTTGGTTCTAAGTGAATCTTATTATTAGTTTTTAATGAACTGACTTATTCGTCATATTTATTGAAAGTTTTGTCTCTTTTGTGCTGTTATTACACTGCCAAAGACTGTAGTGATTGGTCCATACCGCAAAACCGGAACAATCCTAATTCTATATTTACTTTGAAACCCTAAACCAGTTACTTGTGAAATTGTGTTTATGTATGAAACCAGAATTTATATATTTTTAAAGGGAAGAATCCAAATTTCCACTGTAAAACCTGTTCTCTCACTTACCCAGACTTTTTTTTAGTTCGTTTATCTTCTTTTATTAATTTATGCTGGTGTAGTATTTTCTGTCATAGTTTGTTTCCTTTGCAGAGTGCTTTTGACACTAAATCTTCATAATAAGATTGTACAATAATTAATTAACTAAAGGACATTGGAAATGCGGTGATTTGCAAAAGATTTAATGTTTTATTATTTTTAGATTTAAATTTAGATTTAGTTTTGTAGATTTATATTATGTATTACCATTTAACATATGGGGGTTAAAACATTTTTTTTTAATGTTTTTGAAAGAAGTCTAATGCTCACCGAGGCTGCAAAAATGCAGTAAATACAGTAATATTGTGAAATAATATTGCAAATTAACAGTTTTCTATGTTAATATATATATAGTAATTTACTGTAATTTACTGTGTTGATGATGATGAATTTTCAGCACCATTACAGCACCATGTCATATGATTCTTCAGAAATCATTCTAATATGCTGATTTACTGCTCAAGAAACATTCATTATCAATGTTGAAAACAGTTGTGCTGTTTAATATTTTGTGGAAACCATGATACATATTTTTTTCAGGATTCTTTAATCATTATAAAGAACCCAGTACTGCAAGTGAGTGAGAAAACAGGTTTTTGTCCATAATGATCTATTTACTAATTTAGATGATTGTAAATACAGGCTCTATCTACAGCATTTGGCAATTATCAAAAATATGAATCACTAAAAAACAGAAAGAAAAGAAAAACCCATAAAAATCAGTTTTGTGTAAATCATGGACTAGTGTAACAATTTTTTTACTGACAATCTTTCAGTGACTGGTACAGCCTGTAAACTCATTGACTTTCAAATGTCCTGTGTAAGCATGGAGCTCCACTCTTGGCATAAACAAAACTTAAAAGTATTTCTGTGGTAATCACTATGGCACAAATGCTGTGGACAACACATAAATGTATTCAAACCAGGACATTTCATAGAGGAATCATTTTTTTAATGTTGAACCGAATGTGTGTCTGTTACAAGCAGCTTGTCATCCTGACGGCCATTTACTGGTTTTGTACATTTCCAAAGTCATCAAACTTGTTACGTTCAGGATTATACTGTTTTAGGACAATTAAGTGAGTTTATCCACAAGAAATCCTTTTTTTTTTTTTTTAAGTTGTTGGATGAGTGTACAGGAGGCCATTACTAGCCTTAATCGCCAGTGATCACACAAATAAATCCTGTTTTCATTGGGTGTACCAATTTATTATTCTGATCATGCAACAAATGTGATCAGGGTAAAATAATGTGATTTCATGTTAGCTGAATACTCTTTTGAATCATAATGTTATAGTTCAGACTGAGAGAAGGGGCAATATTGCAGTTTAGAGAAGTCCTATCCCTCCTCCAACTCACTGCCCACTCGCTCTCAGTCGGACCCCACTTCCTGAACACTCCATCTGTCAGACCCGTCTGTGTTGCCAGAGAAGAGTAACACACACACGGGCACCAGCAAATGAGGATATCATTATATCATACACACTAATTAGATCCTGGGCCAAACTAGCTTGGATTATGTCCATGTAACCGTGATTTTAATATATTTAAAAGCAAGTGTACTGTTTTATGTTTAAATGAATATTCATTTTATCATAATGAATGACTCACTACCAGCATAGTATGTCTTTATGCACTATAATGTACAAAGCTAAAACAAGCACAAAGATGAAATACTGATTTTTGAATGTGAATGCAGAGGCCTATGCCTCGGCTGTCTTAATTGCTCAAATATTGCAATGCCATCTGAGTATTTGACCTTTTGCTTCTTCATCTCACTCAAATATTTTCAAGATTTGTTTTCAGGAGACCATGCGTTGATCAGTGTTTTGATATTTTATTCTTATTTATTGTCCTGTGATTTTGGTTGAAATGTTTGGCACAGACCCTTCAATCTAAAAAAAAAAAAAGATGAACTGTTTTGGTTTCATTTTAATACTGTTCTATAGTGAAATAGATGTGGTTTGAAAAATACAATTTGCCTCATTGCTTTTGTATTTGTTCCTCTGCTGTTGAAATCCAAATAGAATGTAACATGACTACGTTTACAATATCATGGCTTGTATTATTGGTATAAGCTTTAATTTTGAAATAAAAATATTCTTCTGTTAATCAGGATTATGGGGTGATTGGACTTTGATTGACATAGAGACAAGGTATTACCTTGGGTTTTGCTCAATGATCTCAAATATAAAATTAAATATTGACCTGTACAAAAGAAAGGAAGAGGGAGTTGTGATTTGAGTGACAGTATGCTTGGAATAGCTTGTATAAATAGTGGAGTGACATGTCGCACAGTATTGTGTCCCATACACTGTGAACACACACCTGGAGCATTGGACAGAGTTTTTTTTTTTTTTTTTGCTGGGGTTAGATGCCTTGCTCAAGGGCACCTCAGTTGTGGGTATTAAGAGCGCTGTTCATTCACTCCCCCACCTACATTTCTTGCTGGCACTGAGACCTTCGGTTTTCATTATTTATTTTGTTGAATGTGTCCAGTAAAATGTGCATGATGAAACCAAAATGTTTTTGGTTGTAAATGAACACATTCTGGGTTTTCCACCAGCTCTGCATTTGGAATATTTATATAGGCTATAATTATGCATTTCCATATATATATTTGAAATGTAGCCATTTGGCCCTTGACCAAACAAAGGCCCCTGTAGCCTACCATTTTAAAAAGAGTTAAAAAAATTTTGTTACCGAGATATTATTTTCTTTATCTGTTTCGTTTTAAGAGCTCAGACATGCAATTTGACTAATTTCTTTTCATAATGTTGAATAATGTAATTCCTTTGATTTTGAATGATCTTTAGCCTATTTTTATAGAGAATTGACGACACTGCTATTTAAACAATTCCCAATGTAAAGTCTGAGAAATTAGTATTTGTTTTAAAATTACACCTTTTATGTCCAAATAATAAGATGTTGTAACAGAGAGGTATTTAATTTCCAAAACCCTGGCTTAGTTACCCAAAAAATGTCATCATTTTCTCTCACCCCCAAGTTGTTCCAAACTTGTATGAATTTCATTCTTCTGCTGAACACAAAAGAAGATATTTTGAAGAATTTCACTAATCAAACAGTTATTGGTTCCCACTGTGTGGAAAATATATACCAGAAGATACTGGGGCCCATGATCAACTGTTTGGTTACCGACATTCTTCAAAATATCTTCTTTTGTGTTCAGCAGAAGAAAGAAACACATAGGCTACAGGTTTGGAACAACTTTAGGGTGTCAGAATGACAAAAGAAAAGAAAAGAAAAAAAGAAGAAAATCACTCCCCTATTATGCTACCCTTAAATATGGTAGCCTACTATTTGATGGAATTAGCCATTTGTAGTAGCCTGAGTAACGCGATTTTATTGATACGTGGTCTGTCTGGTGTTAGGCTACATTTGTAGTGGTGTGTGACGAAAACCATAGTGTTCTCAGATGTAGTTTAGTTCTCAGATGAACTGGACGATGCCGCTAGAGGGCTCCAGTCGTCCTTAGCGTCCGAATCCGTGTCATGAGCATAGACTGTAAAAAAGGTCATGAGTCATGACCGACAAGGAGCTCGTATGGTGCCTGCAGCCCAAGCGAGCCCCAGGCACAAAACCCGCTTGATGAGACTTACTGGGGGAGATTTTTTTTAATCATAATATGAGTATGGTGATGGAAAAACATGAGCTTTGAGAATTTTTTTAAATTAGTTTTTCTTTCCTGAATGCTCTAGAAATTCTATTTTTTCTACCACTCGATTAAATCAAGTAACGTAGGCATACTGACAGCACATGCTTTGCTATTTACCTATGATCTGCAGTTATTATACCCTGTACGCTCAATAAATGAGACTTGTAGTTAAGATGTTTGCAATCTAACTATAATCTAAGGTATGACATAGAATTATGTTTTTATTTTGTTATATTTATGTTATAGTCACTATATATTCTAAATAATGCTTATTGCAAACATTTTCTTTTTAAATAAAGCAATATACGCTTTACACTTTACACTTTATACCGCTAACCTAATAATAATTGTTATTTAACAGAAATGTAGACCGACAAGAACTCGGTCGTTCTGATGCAACTTCTCGCGGAGGGATATCAAGCCATGGCGACACATTTGTAATCTGTCTTGTTGCCTGGAGATAAGTAAAATGGAGTCTGAAATCGCCTTTAAAGTCCTTCCTTCTCAGCCATGTTGGCTCAACCGGAATTGTCATAGGATGTTTGGAGACATATGATGCAGGTTCAGCTTGATCCAAAATGTCGTCACCTGCGTCCTAACTCGAGTTAAGGACGTAACATATTTTACCCCGCGCCTGATATCTGTGACGCGATTGCGGCGGACGCGGACCTTCGGAGCTCCAGCTCGGAACGGCAGCGGGAGAGAAGTCATCGCTTCTCCTGCTGCTATTTAGCACACTGCGTAGGGTTACAGCAGGTAAGATTATTTCACCATGTTAAACTGCCTTCCAATATGTTGCGTGTTATATATATTGGTAATGCTCCACATTTACGACTTGAATTGAAAGCTGATGTTTTAGGCCGTCTCGTCAAGTATTACAAGCGTCTGTAGCCAGGCAAATCAGCCGCGCCTCCTCCCCGGTTTAGCTACAACGGTGCACTAGCCTAGCATAACGCTACCTCGTATTATTTAGGTTACTACCGTCCTTTTTCCTATAGTAGACATATTTGGATTTGAATTGAATCCACGAAACACTCATTTGGTCCGTTTCATGGCGGTTGTTGTGAAGCAAAAATGTTTACGTTGCCTGTAGTTTTCGAGGAAGTGATAAACCGGGACTAGCGTTTCACTCTTGCGTAAAATGGTGTCCGAGTTAACCAGCCGACAACACTGTATGAGTGGACCGGTCATCTGTTTACATCTCGAATGCGTCAGAACGACACTTTAGACGACTATAACATTGATTTTGCCCAGTGGATAAAGCCAAATCACGCGTTTTATAACATAATGAAGCTTATTGGGCATTGTGTGAAAATCGTTGCAAGCAATCGCTATGTAACTTGGGCTGGTTAAGGAGCAGCGCGGCAGCCCGAAAGTTACTTTGAGCGAGATTATATCTTGCACTTTTTCAGCATCGTTTAGCAGCAGAATAACATTGATGTTAGCTGAATCATGCTGAGTAAGGGGAAAGTGGTTTGTGCTTCGTCTGTGGCGTTTATAGATGATGGCCCGTGGATATAAACCTTTATTGAAATAATAAACTGTCATTGCCATTTATTTTGTCGTTTGACTAGCAGCTAACTGAATTGATAACGTTAGGGAGATTTAAACGTGACTTAGGTAACGTTATTTCAATGCTTCAGGTCTGGTCTCTGCCTTGAGTCAGCTGATGGTTAGCTCGTAGCTAGTCAGCTGGCGTCCTGTCATTCCGCTGTTTTCCTGTCATTGTCAAACAATGCGTATTATTTGATGTCTTTAATATTGTTTAAACAGACATTATAGAGACACCAGTGTCCGTGTTGCCTTCAGGTGGTCGTTTAACACATGATTATATAATTAATCGTAAAGCTTGCATTCTAAATTGATTAATTTAAGCCATGAAGGGGCAAACGTCAAGGGCACACTGCAAGTTTGCACTCCGATCCGTTACGGTAATTCAAACGAACGAAAAAGTACATGATCTGAAAAGTCCACAGAATAGTTTTGGTGTACAATCATGTCACACTTTTAAACGTTTTTAAAGAGACATTTTTATAACTTCTGCGTTCATTTCAGATGATTAAAATTGTCGTCATACGAATGTAAACATTGAGGCCTCTGTTACTAAAAAGGGCTTTGCTAAACTAAAGTGTTTACTTCTGGTCAATGAATGCGCTGTTCAATACACTGACACTCAGCAGCACTCACTGTAAATGACGAGGAGTGACGACAGAAGATGGGCGTGACGGACCTTTTTCAGTTTCAACTGAGTGGAAACAAATTTTTTGTCTATTCCAACTCAACAAATGTATTTTGTCAGACAGGGAGAGTTTCTTTTTTTGCATTTTAATGTCCACATTTAGTTGTAGCATATCCAAGCTCTGATTTTCTGCTTATGGTGAGAGTGAAATGCTGGGGTCATGCTTTGGGAACAGATTAAGTGTTGGGTGAAAGTGCATTGACAATTACAGTTCTAGCGTTTTTTCTTAGGCAGTTTCTTAAATTTGCCTTATTCATAGAAGCTACACCTTGAGTATGCTTGATGGTGCCCCTGTGTGTAGAAGGCATAAATGTTGTTATACGTTACGTTTTGGGGCATAATTTCCATTTGATGGGCCTAATTGTCTCAATGCTCATCAGAGAGTCATGACATGTAGGACCTGTTTCTTTTAAACTTGTCTTTTGAAACTCATGTATTGTCTTCCATAACAAGAAGAGCAGAAAAACTTATCTTTAAGTGGCATTCCAGACATGCTGATCTTTCTGCTCATACCTTGGGCCCAAGGGAGGGGTTCTAGCAGACCAATCACAGCGCTTACATCTTCATAGAATTGATTTTTGGAGGTGCATGTCAGGTTACGCGTGTTACACACAGCCTTTGATGTATCTACGGTGTGAGTTTGATGCAGAAGTATAAATTGGGCTTAATGATTACGTTGACGCATCGTTCCTAATGTCTTTAAAGTTAATTTTAGAATTCAAATTGTAATGTATTGGAAGTGGTTTGTGAGTTTTCAAAATGAGAACATACTTGGTTACTAACGTTACCTCGGTTCTCTTTAGAGTTTTTGTGCCAGGGACCAGCATATTCATGAAAAAAGGACCAGTTGTCAATTTGAATGCCCCGATTTTAAGATGGATTGTTTGGATTCGGAACATATCACTGTGTAAAACAGTACAGCCTATCATTTATTTGCATATAATGAACTAGGTGGCAACAAAGGCTACTTGTATACCATTTTTTTAAACTTTCAGACCTGTTCACAAAATGTTTCCCTTTTCTCTCATACAATTAGGTCTACTTCAAAAGCTACTCGCACAGCACTCACTCTCTAGCAGGTGGCAGTAATGGCAAATTGTATGAAAATACCAGTCCATTTCACCTGTCAAATCTCTCCAGAACCACTAAAGACAAACACTTCAACAGCAAATTAGTGTTTTCTCTCACCAACAGGTGACAGCAAAGGCTAATTGTTTGAAAATAAGAGCCAGTTTTAACTGTCAGACAGGTTCAGAATAGCAAACATTTAGAGATTAAGCTTTTAACCTTTAACAAAAAATACCAGACCATACCAATGAGAACAAAACTATTTTAATGTGAGGATGAGCTGCTAATTGATATTACTATATATGTAGCTGTGCACAAGACAAGCTGTTCTTCCTGGACATGCATCCAAAACAATGCACACAAACAGAATTTAAAAAGGTCTGCTTCACAAATATGAACGAAAACCAGCTTACAGTCTGATATCCATCTCAGTGAGACCCCTGGGATTGCTTGGCAGCCACAAGAACATCATACCGTGGCTTGATGGTTGAATGAGATACACAGGGTATTCCTCACATCCAGTCTGTTTCTAAGTCTGGTCTTAGTGGCAGTCATGGCAGAAAAACCTGCCTCACACAGATATGAAGTCAGGAACGGGAGCAGGGTCTTCAGTGCAAGGGTGCTGATCTCAATGTATTCTATTGATGCTTTGATCCAGAAGGATGTCAATGGTGTTGAATTAAAGACAGTTTTCAGGCCTCCATCATTTCTGAGCTGTAGCAGCTGGTCTTCTTGTCTTGATGAGAGCTGGTTCTGACCGTCATCATCTTCAAAATTAGCTATCGTACCCACATCGTTAACTAGTTTGTATCGCTATAACTTGAATGACTGTCAACTGTTGAATGAATGAGTGTCAAGCGGCACCGGTCAGGGGACCTGGGGTGGGGAATCACTGCTCTAGAAGAAGGAACGAGTACTGTGTAATATCTTACGTTAGGGGAAAACCTCTTTTCCACGAGATATTGAAGCCAAAAATTATTCCTAATTTTGAATTAATGTAAGCATGCAGACGTGGGCAAGACGGCTCGTGTGCCTATTGGCTGTCCTGCGGCAACTCCAACAGCCTATCGAGAGAGACCCTTGGTGATGTCAGATCCAAAGGCATAGAGTGGGCAGCGGGGCCAGAAATGGACCAGCGCTTCCCTGCTCTTGGAGAAAAACTTTGGAGAGTGAGCGTTCTCTTGGGACGCAAACAGGTCTACCTGCACTCTGCCGAAAGTCTCCCACAGCAGTTGGACCGTCTGCGGGTGCAGAGACCATTTCTGGACAGTCTGCTGGTCCCAAATGTCTGTCTGGTCACATGTGCTGCTCTCAATGAGCGCAGATTGTGCTGAGTCCTGACCAGGAGGCGTTCCGTGAGCCTGTAAAGGTATTTGGGACCTGACGCCACCCTGGCTGCGTTCGAGGTGGAGGTGTCCGCCACTTTCATACCTCAAGTCCCTAGGTAGACCATGGGGGAAAGTTAAATCATACACATTTACAAAAAAAAAAAAAAAGTGGCGAAACATTTTACTCAATTTTGATCACTATCATAGACATCAGTGTTTATGTTTGAACTCTAAACGTTTATCCAAGTACTTCTATGACAATTTGAACTATTGTATCAGAAATAATGATACTATGAGGTTGAAAAGACTGGAAACTGCTGTTTCATGACAACTCCCTCTGGGTCAGGGTCAGCGGCAGAGCCAACACAGATTTTAAAGTTGCAATATGATTTTGTCGAAGGTTTAATAGACAGATGAAATGGAAGATCGTAGCGTAGGTGTTTGAATCGAGATCAGTCTTTTAAAGATTAATCGTACAGCTCTACTGTCGTATCTCTCTCTCAGCACATGAGTGGCGTGAGGGCTTTTCAGTGCATTCAATCTTACGCCACTTCCATACCTCCACTTGAAAGAGATGTTACGTCACTTTAACACTCATAGATAATGACGTATTTCAATCCCTGTGGCTAACTTCTGTCAACCTCATCTATAAGAAAGGAAAAAAGGAAAAGGAAAAAAATAAAGCAATTTAATTTGAATTAAAGGGTTAGTTCACCCAAAAATGAAAATTAGGTCATTAATTACTCACCCCCATGCAGTACCAACCCCGTAAGACCTTCGTTCATCTTCGAAACACAAATAAAGATATTTTTGATTGAATCTGAGGGCTGGATCACTCTTCCATAGACAGCCTGAGGGACTGCCTCTTGACGGCCCAGAAAGTCATTAAAAGAAAAGGTTTAAATATTCCATGTGCCTACAGTGGCTCAACTATAACTTTATCAAGCGACGAGACTACTTTTTGTGCGAAAAAAAAACGTAAATAACGACTTTATTCGACTTTCCATTACTTCCTTATGGGCGCATGCGCGAGAACTGAGACGAGACCGTTCTTCTTCGACTACTTTTTGTTACCGGCTGCTCACCGCTTAGGAGTTTTACCGCCCCCTACCGTATAAGATGACGTACTGATATAGCCGGAGGCGCAAAACGTTCTGTTTACAAGCAGTACGTCATCTTATACGGTAGGGGGCGGTAAAACTCCTAAGCGGTGAGCAGCCGGTAACAAAAAGTAGTCGAAGAAGAACGGTCTCGTCTCAGTTCTCGCGCATGCGCCCATAAGGAAGTAATGGAAAGTCGAATAAAGTCGTTATTTACGTTTTTTTTTTCGCACAAAAAGTAGTCTCGTCGCTTGATAAAGTTATAGTTGAGCCACTGTAGGCACATGGAATATTTAAACCTTTTCTTTTAATGACTTTCTGGGCTGTCAAGAGGCAGTCCCTCAGGCTGTCTATGGAAGAGTGATCCAGCCCTCAGATTCAATCAAAAATATCTTTATTTGTGTTCCGAAGATGAACGAAGGTCTTACGAGGTTGGTACAGCATGGGGGTGAGTAATTAATGACTTAATTTTCATTTTTGGGTGAACTAACCCTTTAATATCGATTCTGTAATAATAAAAAAAAGACTTGGCATATGAATTGCTCTAGAGTAAAAAACATTTAGTATGAAACCTAAATGCTGTTGTTTTTTACTCTCTCAGGTTGAGCCTGGAACCAGCTGTCCTCCAAGATGAACCCTTATGAGTGAACGTGAGCCTATTCAGTAAGCTGTTAGCTTCCAGTGGTCAAAGCCATGCCTGAAGATTAGAGCCTCTCTCTTGCTTGCAGCAATACAAATATACAGAAGAATCTACATGACTCTTCATGTAGACCTTCCTGTGTTTGCCCTGCTGGATTGAGTCCTTCCTCCCCTAAATATAATATCAGCTCTGTCCGTTTCATACCACTCCGTCTTGCACTTTCATGTCCACCTGGGAACATGCAGCTGCATTTAAGTATGGCTCCAACCTAGTCTCATGCGTCCAATGAGTGGAGAGTCAGACGGCCCTGCTCCTGAAAGAGTCTCGCAGGCCTTTCCTTTGTCAGGCCCTGTGTCCTCCTCAGAGATGTCCTCACTGCAGTCACTAGGGCCAGTGCAGAGCTGGCTGGGTCAGGAGTTGGAGAAATGTGGCATAGATGCTATGATCTACACCCGCTATGTCCTTAGTCTGCTACTGCACGACAGCTATGACTATGATCTGCAGGACCAGGTATAGTGAAAATGTTTCAGAAAAGTGTTGTTCTTTGTTTTTAATATTTTCAAAGAATTGTTTTGTATTTTAAGTATCTACAATTCTAATAAAACCTCTTAAAGCAGTAGTTTACCCAAAATTGTAATAGTGTATACCAGGTGTGCAGTAAATTTTATGATGCAATACAATTGATTTGGTTTTAATGTAAAACAACTTTAATGGAATTATTCTAGCAGGTTTTTTGAATGGTGGTTGATCAGTTAATACAGGAGAATTTAATATTTTTGATGTATTTAGTAGTACCGGTAGTTCTCCGTTTTATTTTTTTGCATTCAGTTTAAGGCTCCAAGTAACTATTATTTGACTCTATTAATCTGTAGATTATTTCTGCAATTATTCAGATAAAAAAACACCAAACAACAGTACGAAACCTTCCTTGTGCACAGGAAAATGACATCTTCCTGGGCTGGGAGAAAGGAACAGGGAAGAAATGGGGGAAGAGTAAGAAGAAGGGAGTGACTGACCTTAGTCTTGAAGAGATGAAGAAACAAGCTGCTGTGCAATGTTTGCGTTCAGCATCTGATGAAGTAAGACCTTTACTTCAAGAAATGTAGCAAATTGTTTTGTATTCCTACAACCTTTTTCACACCACTGTTGTGAGTTTGTTTAACCATTTTTTGCTTGACTAATCCCAGAACATAATCAATAATAGCACTCCTCATTAAGACTGTAAAAAATTCTACTTGGGGCTCTAGTAATGTGGATTTGCCTCAAAGCCTTTAACAGGGATTATGCTTGTCTCTGTAAAAAAAATAAATCACCAGAACTAGTTCACAGGTTGTTTTTTTGATCCATTTATTAATTTTATAAATCACACAAAACAGTGATTTTATATAATTTCCCCTGCAACTAAGTTAATTTTTTTTTTCCTCCAGAATTCTGGAATTGAAAGCTTGGTCGAGGAGCTTTGCTCTAAACTCAAGGATATTCAAAATAAACATGCAGGTTGGTCTCATGCAGGTTATGCAAAAATTGCATTGTGCTACTACTGCTGTAACTGTGTATCGCAGTGATTCAATTAAATTGCTTTGCTATTACTGTCTTACAGAAAAAGAAAAGCAAGGAAATAAAAAATCTGATATATCTCAGTCTCCTGAACCAGATGAATCCCTTTCTTCTAAGGACCAGGTTGAGATGTAAGTGAAGTCTAATGAATGTGGATTGTTGCGTAGCTGGGGTTATGATTTCTATGTAAATAATGAACAGTGTGACTTTATAGCAATGTAGCCTTTATTAAACCAGAAAAGGCTGTGATTATATAGTTTGTGTGCTGCATGCTTTAAGGTTAATGGCAAGTGTTTTGTTTTGAGAGCCTAGTGAATGTGCTTGCATAATTGTTTGTTTGTAAATTGTTTGTTGTATGATTACAATAGCAGTCTCAAATAGCAACATTAAGATGACCTAATGCAGTATTTGAAGTTATTGATCTTATTTAATTTTCGTATTGTTATTTATAGTAAAATTATTATTATTATTATTCCCTCTTAGGTACTATGAAGCCTTTCCACCTCTGTCAGAAAAACCTGTTTGTCTCAAAGAAATTATGACAGTGTGGAACAAAGCTAAAGCCTGCACATATTCCAGCTCATCATCATCTGCTGTCCCTCAAACAAGCACAGACACATCCTCTCCAAAAGACTGCACCAGCGAAGGTGAAGCCTTTAAAGACCGAACAGTTGATGTACCCAGTTCCACCACCACAACCAACGAGAGGGCCCAGCAGCGACGCATTAAGAGGGAGAAGGAAAACCGATTCCATGGAAGTGCAACAGGAATGCCTGATAATCAGGTTGCACCTCATAGTAAGAGGCAACCCAGACACCGATCTGAGGGAAGGTTCCGTCCCAGATCATGGTCCTCTGGCTCGAGTGAGGCTGGTTCAAGCTCCAGTGGTAACCAGGGTGACCAGACCCCTAGTTGCAAAACAGTCCGCCTAAGACACAAGTCTCGAGAGGTCAGCAGCAGAAGCAAAAGAGGCCGAAGTGGCAGTGGACAGGTCAAACTGGCCCTAAAAGTCATAGACAAAGAGGAACGGAAAAATTCACGTGGCAATGTCAGTACCACTGGAGGCCCACCTAAGCAGCAGCACTACATGAAAAAAAGCAAGAGACCTCTGAGGGAGATCCGCAAAGATGCTAATCTAGTTGAGGCACAGGAGTCAGGAGGAGAGGCCAATAAAAAGGAATATATGGAGGAGCCTCTTTGGTACACAGAGCCCATCTCTGAGTACTTTGTCCCTCTCAGTAGAAGTAAATTGGAGACAAAGTATCGGAGTACAGAAGACTCTTCCAATGACTTAGCTATGTCCATTGATATGGACTGTCTATCGGAGAGAATTCAAGGAATCTGCATTGCAAATTCCTGTTTTCAAAGGGCATACCTTGCAGCAGGCACTTTTGTGGATGGCCACTTCATTGAAGTGCCTGGTGAAGGTGATGAAGAGGCTCCTGAACTGAATGGGATTCCAAGCTGCCATCCTCCTGAAGATGGTCAAGATTTAGATGATGAGCATCTGTCTGAATTCACTCACTTCTATGAAGTTGATCTTTACCAATCCATATTGGATCCTAGTGCCTCAGATGCGGTACAAGAAAGTCGAATCCTGAACATGATTCGACAGAAGAGCATTGAGCGAAAACACTTTGAAGCAGGATGTGTAGTTTTAGATGGCCTTGAGCTGCAAGGGGAAAGTGCAATAAGGGTTGATTCTCTGGGAGCTTCAGAAGCAGATGTTTCTATCACTCAAGATATGGAAACCATTGCCCAAGTCTGGGAGTGCTGTTCATCTTCTAGCCTGGAGGATTTAGAGGGAGAAAGTTGTCCTGGTGACTCTCCAGTCAGGCTCTCCCCAGTGTTGGACAGTGTTCCATTTAATTTTAGCAACCTATCAGGAGCTTTTGTAGGGCATCATCTCCAAGAAGCCAGTGGTAGCATCTCTGACCTAAACTCCTGCTTTTCACTTTTTGAGTTGCAGTACGATAGCCCTTCCTTTTCTTTTCCCTGTGACTCTCTCACACCGGGTCAGGACAATGTAGATTCAAGTAGCTGTTTAGATCCACAAAGAAACAAACAATCCCGTTTGCTAATTTGGACCAAAAACAGTGCCTTTGATGAAACGGAACACTGCTCTAACTTATCAACGAGGACCTGCAGTCCATGGTCCCACTCAGAGGAGACACGGTCAGATAGTGAGCAGATCAATGCTCTGGCAGATGAATCTGTTTTGTTTGGCAATGAAGAGGTCAGCTGTATCTCCCTTATCCCACCTTTATGCCTAGAGGAGGAGCTTTTAGATTTCTTTCAAGAGAACTCGAGTCACCAGCAGGAGGAAACAAATATAGGTGTAGAGTCCAACCAGCCCTTCAATAAGAAATCGAAATTGGAGTCTGTTTGTGGCATAGCATTAGAGCAGGATGAGAGTAAACTCTATAATGCTGTTGTGTTTTCTGATGTCCCAAATCAACAAAGTGATGAATACACCTCAGGGATAATAAAAGACATTTGGATGGCTATTGGAGACCGAGACTGTGTCTTAACTCTTGGGGTAAAGAATACAGGGGAACACTTCTTTTCAGAGGAGGCTCCTGGCTACCAATGCAGCTGTCTTGACAAGGATGTAAAAGGTGAAATTATTCAAAAGACAGATGCGCAGTGTTCGGAGTATCATCTTTGGGATGGGCAGAAAGAAGATGAGGGACTTCCTAAAAACAAGCTCTCTAAAATAAATGATGGGGATTACACAACACCGGCCAAGCCCTGGAATTGTAGTTCACAGGACAGCACCTCATTTATCCTCGGCGGGGTTTATGGAGAACTCAAGACTCTAAGTGGCGACAGAGAATGGGCTATGGTTCCACCTGGTGATGCTTGTGGCAGTTTGTTGCAGTGTGCAGCAGCCACGTCTTCTGACATGGTAACCATTGCAGGAGCGGATGTGTTTATGAACACGAGCAGTCGCTTTGCTCCTGGCCACAGACCGTTGTGGAGACCTCTTGTGTCCCTTGGTCAAAATGAGCAGACTTCCAAGGGACCAGGGGATGGTTTGAATAAGGGATTTTCTGTTGTCTTCCATGAAGATTTACTGGGATCATGCGGAGGGTTCCGTGGAGAAGAGTCAGGACTTGATTACCCATTTTCATCCTTTGATTTAAACAACCCTTTTTCCCAGGTCCTGCATGTGGAGTGCTCCTTTGAGCCAGAGGATATGGCCTCGTTCAGCCCGGGATTCAAGCCAAAATCCATATTATGCTCAGACAATGAGCCCTTTTGCCCTTGGTTATATGGCATCAATCGGACTCAGTATCGGGCCATTCGAATTTCCCCAAGGACCCATTTCCGGCCAATATCTGCTTCTGAACTGTCTCCAGGTGGGTGCAGTGAGTCAGATGTAGAGTCAGATGAGAAAGAGGAAGCAAGTCTTCCGGTTAGTCAAGCAGACCTCTTTGATGACCCACAGGCTGACCTCAAGCCTCTCGAGGAGGACGCAGAGTGTGAGGGCCCTTACTATGGGAAATCTGAGCTGGAGTCTGGGAAGTTCCTACCCAGATTAAAGAAGTCTGGCATGGAGAAGAGTGCCCAGACATCACTCGATTCACAGGAGGGTGGGAGCACCCTTTTGCCGATTTCTGAACAAGAGATTTGCGTACATTGTGAGACGGCAGTGGTTTCGAAGCCATGTTCTCATGTGCAGTCCTCTGTTCAACAAGCAGAAGGCAGCAAAGAGACCGAGTCTTGCAAATGTGCTGCAAATGATCAGATTCCTGAAACTGGGAAGTCACTTGATGTTGCTCAAGATATGCATGAGGTAAGTGACTACAGAGCCAATCTGACCAAACTGTCACCTGCAGATACATGCATATGGAAAATTTTACAATAGATTAGCATGTCTTTAGCTGTTAATATACATATATATATAGGTATCACCTGCACGTACTGAATTCACATATACCATGACTGTACTTGATATTGTTCTGTGATAAAAAACAAACAAACGTTGTCTCATTACTTCAACAGTTTCCTCTGTTGAATTTTGGAGAACAGTGCTTAACTAATATGCAGCAAGAAGAGTGCTGGTGGCAGAGTACTCTATGTTCTCCTTTATTTCCAGGTTCTCAGTGTGGAGGTAAGAATGCAAAATTGAACAGTTTTAGATACAGTGAAGTTAATTGTACTCTGCTTTAACAAACCCATGAAGTTATAATAGATAATAATCATGATTAATTTGAATGTAAAGTTGTAGACAGTACATTCAATGGAATTTGTATAATGCTAAATGTTTTTTTTTTTTTTTTTTTTTGCTTTTAGAAAGCAGTAATGTATGAATCTTCTGCTTAACGTGGAGGCATACCGATGCTATTTTCCTCCTATCACTTTCAACCATAAACCAGAGGAGGGACAGGAGGAACCTTACAAGAACAGTGAGCCCTGCGCCTACAGTGGGTTCTCACTTAACCACCCTGTCCTAAGCCCTGTTATTCCTCAGTTCATCTAAAATGGTGTATCAGCAAGATGAAAACAGAGAGGGGAAAACATGGCAATAGGTTGAACATACAGATAGATGATTCTGGTCAACAGCATATATTATAGACCTGTTTTCAGTCTGTTAAGTCCAAGGTTGATCAATTTTGAAAAGAAAACACGGCATAGTTAAGCATTAAGATTTGTTCTTTATTTACTACCCCTTATAGATTTTAGCTTCACTTTTATGTTTGATCTAGGATACACTATAATTGTGGTCCTACTGATTGTGCATGTGCTTGTGAACCTAGTCTCAGTCCTTCTAATAGTCAAAGTTTCTGTGACCGAACTATGAATACTCAGAAGTCAGGTTGAAAGCACTACAATTGCAACACCCCCTTCCCCTGCCGATAATTATTTTTTTTTTGTCTTATTTTTTTCCTTCTAAATGACTTATAGAGGATAGAGTTGTGTGAGGTTTGGCGTGTTGAAAGAAAATTGCTTTTGTCCCCTGCCATGCTGCTTTGAAAGCATCTTAAAGAAATAGAGCAGGGTAATATATTGAAAGTGTAATAAAACAATAAGCATACTAAAATGTTGAATGTAGAAACAGAGCTTTGCCCTTGAAATCTGAAGTTGCTTTCTTTGCTTGAGTTTACCGAGTTTCCCAGCCATTTGATAAAGGTTTACCAATTCGCTAGGTTATTTTTTTTTTTTTCACTTCAGGTTTTAAAAAATCTTCTTTTTTTCCTTTCTTACTGTCAGTTTGGTTTGATTTGTGAAGTTACCTTTCATAAAAGTTAATTTTGGAGAGTTCTTGTGTCAAAGAATAGTTTACATTTTCCTGAATACATATGGCAAGATATCTGGAAAGCATGTAAAATATAAATGCTGCAGATAATGGAAAATAGTTAACAGAATATTTTGACCCATATAATTTCAGATAAGTTGTTTAAGTCTTTAAAAAAAAAAAAAAAAACTATTACTCAGTTGATAGTGTATATCTGTTGCAGTTTGCTATTGTAGCCATGACGTTATGTATTTTTTCTTTAAGGTTAGTGTTCATTTTAGGCTTTTCAGTTAATTTTTTCCCCCTTATTTATCAACAAAATTGTGACCACTGATTATTCATATAACATACCTTTTACTTGTTTTAGAAATTTGTGGCTGTTTCAGTGTGGACTTATGCATCATACTCATGGCATGGGCAAGATCTAGATCTAATATGAAGAGTGGTTTATAAAAGCAATATAGTATTTTAGCACACAATAACTCTACAACCTTATGATATTGATGTATTTTTGTGTTTGAGGAACATACATGGGGTTTATTTTTGAAATGTTACTTTAATTTAGTTTCATTCCCCTCTGTTTTCATTTGAATAAGGCCTAAATTACTTTTCCTGCAAAGTTTGAAAGGTTGCTTGCCTATACAATTTTAATGGCTGTGGAATTGGGTATGGTCACGGTGTAACCCTTTTATGTTCATAATGCAAAATCCAGTCCATCCTAAATTTGTTTTGTGATCTAATACCATCTTTTACACCTGTGACTTATCTATTTCCTTTTGTCTGCTTCTTGACCTTAACAGATCGAACATAGCTTTAAAGCCTGGACAATTCAGCTTTGTGTTTTGTTACAAATATTAAAAGTGGGAAATTACTAAAATTGACATTTTAAAAGTACCCTCTATTTTTTTTTTTTTTTTGAAAAATGTTAGTGTGCTTTTTTTTTCCTGTACCAATGTGGGAAACTTTGTTTTAAAGCATTACTTGTTAAATATTTTCAGGGGGAATTTGAATGTGACAATGAAATGGAAAATAATAATGCCCCATCAGCATTGACCAAAAACGATTCCTTCATTTGGCACAAGGATTTAAGTTTTTAAACTTGCTTTGGCATCAGATGTCCACAAAAAAAAAAAAAAAAGCCCCTTTGCAAGAGTTTATTTTGTTGACCTGTTCTGAGATGCACTTTGGGTTAAATTGAGAGGAAAAAAAAAGAAAAAAAAGAGTATTTTATATATTGGTGCTAACATTCATACACCATGTCTAAGATGTAATCTTTAGATGTGTATAAGAAAATTGTCTGCACTCTTAGTCCTTCTAAAAGATTTGTGCTTATTTTAACAGAAACCGGTCTAAGGTTTGAAGTCTACGATCCTAGACCGAATGGAAATGGCTGTAGGCCATGCAGAGTTGATTTTGTATGACCCGGTTTGAAACGGCTTGTGTGTTTGTGTTTCCCCACATGTTTTTCCTTATTGTGGTTATGGGAGTGTGATTATTGTTTTACAAACAACATAAATATCCAGTTATAGAAATGTTTAGTGTTAGAAAACAAGGCACAAAGACATTATTTTATTGTATGGTATAACTGGGTAGAGCAGCACCTGGGTGCCTTTATTGGGTTATTTAGTTGACAATTAACGTTACAATTCACTTTCATTTTTTCAAATTTAAAATACTGTCAGAGATTCCAAAATGCAATTACACATTTTTGGCATCACTTTCTCTAATCAAAATATAAATGAACTATATTCTGTCGAGCCCTTGGAGTGAAATGTTGCCATCCTCCAGAGTTGTTTCTTGTATTAGTTGGACTTATGTTCATTAAGAAACTTAATCGTTTATGGTGGGTGGGTAACAGAGGATAAAAGCATTTTTCAAATTTAAGAATTTTGAGACGATGCATAAATATAGTGAATGTGTGACGGTGAAATATAACAAAACAGCATAAGCAGATTATTTACAGTTGCAATTTCAATCAGTTCCTCTTTTTTAGTTTGAACAGACTCATTTTAAAATGAAAAAAAAAAGACATTCTTTGTTATCTTTCAAGTCTAGTTCTGTGTGTGAGGTGGTATGATTGCTGGAGAAAGTACTCATGTCTGTGGGAGAAATTGCATTATTTGCATTCTTAGGTTTTGGTTTGGTCAATACATTGGGAGAGGATGACTTTCAAGTCTGTACTTACAGGTTTAAGTTTTGATTGCAATGTTGTATAACTTTTAAAGCAAAATTTCATCTCTGTGACAGCTTCTTAATTGGAGCCCGAATTTGTATTTTTCCTCTGAATACCTAATGAAAGTCACCAAACCCCAATACAGACAAAGTTGGTTGCATTGATCTAATGCCATGTACATCTGAGTACATCATTTTCTTTCCATTGTGAAGTTTCTAAACCTTTAATAAACATCAAAAAAGTTCATAGTTGTTCTGTTTCTTAGTGACGGCTTGATATATTTCTGAAAAATACTGATTTATACAATCATTAACCAGGTTGCTAAATGTTGAATTGGCCTGGTTTTCTAGGTACACATTCAATTTTGACCCTGAGCCAACCTGGTTGTGACAAAATCAGGTAGAGGGAAATGCTTAATTTGTTAGTGGATCCCTGACCTTAAAAACTTTCCGATACGACTTGTCACAGGAAATGACATTACAACCTGTAATTTGCCTTTTAAAGAATATTCATACTATTTTTTTCTCAGTGCTTCCTTTGAGTAAGTCTAATCAAATGTTATAGCGAGCAGGCCCAGCACCATGTTCTAGGTGCTACAGAGGTTGAAAGTTTTGTAGCACAAGTATTAAACATCTGTTCCCATCTCTGAAAACAATCACAAGTAGTGCAGTTCATAATTTAAACAGTCATGTGACTGACAAAAGACATTAATGTACCATACAGGCCTCACAAAATCCAAACCTTAACAAGAAATGTTTTCAACCAAATATTGACATATTGACTTGACTGGTAGACTGCAGGAGCATAATACTCTTGCTTCTTGCTTAACTTTAAATCCTATATATATATATATATATATATATATATATATATATGAAGAGTTCAGATGCAAAAGCCTCTAAATGCCATTTGAAATTTTCTTCTTTAATGATGATTTTTATCAAACTTGTATATTTAAGTTCAGTAATTTCACTTAAATGACGATGATGATTACCTATTAATTGTTATTTAAGTGAAATTACTGAACTTAAATATACAAGTTTGATAAAAATCATCATTAAATAAGAAAATTTCAAATGGCATTTAGAGGCTTTTGCATCTGAAGTCTTCATATATAGCCCAGTATCACTAATCGCAATCAAAACAACACACATCCTTTTTGGTTAGGTCTAAAGTTTTGGTAATTTCTAAATTTGAATGCATCCACTGAGAAAAACAACCTCCTGCACACTTCTCTACACTGGAGAAAAACATGGATTGGCATATGTTTACTTCAAAATTCTTTAGAGAGATGTTTTTCCCCCCAAATATGGTGTGAGCATTAATGAGTACGCATGTAATGTAATGTGTGTTTCATTACTCACACACATAAAAACTTCAACAAAAAACTTCACAACAAAAACTCTCAGTCTCATACTATTGTCTCTCTCACACAGGAAAAACTGTATCACGTATACTGTGGTAAATTTATTCATCACAAAGACAGATTCTTGCTAGAATATGCAACAGTGCCAAGGGTACATAAGGGCCAGGGTGGCACTGGCCCACTCAAATTGACGGCTGGTCGACTCAATCAAATGAGACAGAATATTTTTGTTTTGTGGGAAAGGAGAAACTGATCACGCATAGGCCTACTACATCACAATAATACTCGCTCAAATACATGAATTTAGTGGATGTCACTCCCTAAACTTTGCAGTCTGTATGTGGCTGCTGGTCAAGCATGAAAAACAAAAGTTTGTTTTCAAATTCTCAATTGATAATGCATCGCCTATAAAGCACGCCTATAAAGAGTGGTCCCTTTTAATAACTACAAAGCGATCCGGGGCTAGTAATTTAGCATGATAATTCAGGTTAATATGTCGGCAGCACAATAACTTGTCATTTTTTTAATGACATCATCAACCTTATTTCTTCTCATTCTTTTGATGCGTGTAGCTCATTTTTTTTTTGATATTTTAACCTCAATTTTTACATATGGCACCTTTAAGTCCACCTTGCCCAGCAACGCTCCGCATATGA
The DNA here is from genome assembly GCF_988280905.1 of Pimephales promelas. Classification (NCBI taxonomy): domain Eukaryota; kingdom Metazoa; phylum Chordata; class Actinopteri; order Cypriniformes; family Leuciscidae; genus Pimephales; species Pimephales promelas. The sequence continues at coordinate 29,627,960 of NC_142769.1, read as the reverse complement.
TTTATCATTTAGTTTTTTTTTATTCTGTGGATTGTAATTGAGTCTTTTATTTAGTCTATAATTGGATTTTGTTTTCATGAAACTGTTGGCTGAGAATAAATCACATTTAACTTATCTTAATTGTCAAAATAATTTTGTCCGATATTATAAAATGTATTTTGAGAGTAGGCTTTGGTCCACCCTATTTTACCAGGGTCCACTCACTTTAAAATGTGAGGCCTCTCCACAGTGTATCACACTGTAACTTACAGCCTATAGTGTATGTATGATGTACCTCTAATAAAATCCAGCTACAAATATTGCATGTTCCAGATGTATTAATTCATAAGTTATTACCTGGTAGTGGTGAAATGAAAGTCAAATTTTAACGTTTGTCAGTAACATCAAATGCATTTACGAGCAAACAGGTGGGCTCTTCTTTCTTAGGTAAATGTATTTTAGATACAGTCAGTATAACTGATGAAATACTGTTCACCGAAAGGTGGTCAGACGTTTTCATTGTAGAGATGGTGTGAGGAATGAGGGACGTTCACTTTAATCAGCCTGATGCAGGTTTGGGGGTTGTTTTAGTTACTATAGCAACAGTCTGTCTACTGGATACTGATAAAACACCACCTACTTGGGTTTATTAAAACTAGCATTAAACTGTATCTACGCAAAAACAAACTGTAACCTCACGCGAGGCGACAAAACCACAATCACTCATGGAAGATTGCTATATATCACTGCAAGCAGCTGCGTAGATGGGAACGTTGTAGTTTTATCGCGTCGCGCAGTGTGTACAATGTTGATAGGGCACTGAAGGTCACTTCCTGATTTACTGACTGTCGCATTATGTCCCAACAGATTCAAAACGCTCTGCCCCTCTTTAAATGACGTTTTGTATTCCTGAAACGCGACATTACTGCTACAAGTGGAAATACCAAGTTTTCTTACTTTATTAGAGGCAGACCTGCACCTCATTCTGTCAGGGCAGGTGAACTTATCGATTCGTATGCTTTCCTTACACGTTTATATCGGCGAGGAGGTTTTAAAATGGCGCTGGCAGCGTCACAACAGGTAAGATACTTTTCATTAGCTTTCATAGCGCCGCTGTTAGCGTTACTCGTGCGCCGAAGTTTGGATAAAGTTTGAGCTCAGTCTGTCACTTGCCGTAATGTAAAAAATTGAACTTCTCCTGAACCGAGAAGAGTGATGTGCACCAGCAGCAATGATAAAAGTTATGGGTTTGAGTTAAGTTTAGAGAGTAGATGATGCATAAAATGTAGGAGTGTAAAGCTAACAATAACAATAGTATTTGATGTATCGTTTATTGGAGGGTATGGACTATGGAGTGAAAGTGAGGGGGTGATGGACGCACACGCATCCCTTCACCTGCAGCAGGAACATGGCAGAAGCAGAACTTACGTCCAGTGAAAGCAACACAAACTGTCAGATTCAGAACAACGATGGTGAGTTCAAAGTAACTTTGTTGCCCTTTGTATGTAAGTGATACATCCCCCAATATCCTTTTCCAAGCTGCTTGTTTAGAGTCAATGTCAAAATGGTAACAGCATTATTATTAGTATTATTTCGCTTATGTTGTGCATAAGAGAAAAGTTCTTTAGAAAAAATGAAGGAAAAAAAGTTTATATATAACAGAATTATTTTTGATTTGTCTGTTTAACATGTTCAGATGTGTATTAGAACACAGAAGATGAAGCATAAACAAATTATTGACAATTTAATAAATGTAGCATCCACCTCAATAAAATAATGAAATGAGACTACGGGATAGTGTCAAACTGCTTTTCAAAGCCATCGATTGAAATGTAACTAGTAAAATAGAAAACCTTGTTATATTATGTACATTATGTTTACAATTAGAAAAATATGACAAAATATGGTAAATTATGTTTACCAGAAATCAATTATTGTACAGTGGGTTTAATTTGTCATTTAATGATATACAATATTAGTGGTAGAACTTTTGCCAAGTCTGTCAGAGGTCTTCGTTCTAGTCCGCACTCGTATCGTTTTTTTTTTTTTTTTTTTTGTCTTCTTTTCTCTCATCAATACCGAATATTCATCATCAGTGGTTGTATATCAAGCAGTGACACGTTTGTGAGCGTTTTGTCTCTCTCGGCCACCGTATACAAGACTGTAACCACTTTAATGAGGGAATAAATTACAATTCCATGAAGCATCGCAAATGACAATGAAATGAAAAATTGAATATTATTTACCGTGTATACATTAACTCTATACCTAATTAAAATTAGTGAAATGACTGAATGTAAATCTAATATGAGTGAAGATTCAAGATTCTTGTTTTTATTAGCATTAAACACAAAATACTTTTAAATGTTGTAGCCCGATGCTAACTTTTGTCAGCATATACTCTCTGTCATGAAATTGCAGTTCCTTAAAAAAAATACAGTTTGTCTTTGGTGCTTTTGTGAAATTCAGGGGATGCTGATTGCATCAGAGAGCAAGTCTCATTTTGCAAGCATTAACAGCACATGAGGTACTTCATTGCTCTATGACTATGATCTTGGTTGAAAAGCTAATTATTAATTTGAAAATTTAATCAAAATCACTTAGCTATTTCTCTGTGACTGTAGGAACACAGAAACCTTAAAACACAAAGACCAAAAATAATTCTTTGTATGTGAGAAATATGTGGGCTGGGTCACCATTGAAATTGTGAAAGCGTTGTTATTGTTTAAGGTGTGTATTGTTGGGCAATTCAACTATTATTGTCCTGTCAAATGCAGCAGATTCTGATTGCACTTTAAGGCATGTTCTGTCCACAATCGAGTATTGGCTTGTAGATTATTTGCACATTTTTTGTTTCTTTTGCAGTAGATGAGCAACTGCACACACCTGTGATGCACACTGAACCATATTCAATTGGGGTAGAAGAACCAGTAGAGCTTGTATTATTCGTTCCCTCTCCTGTTGTATATTTTGCATCCTTATTAGGCACAAAACATGACAAACAAAATAGTGAGCTTATGTTGCTCTATTTTCCACCTTTTTGATGTGCTGTTGATGTGCTATTGTGCTGTCCTCAGGCCCTCCGCTCTCCAGTCATTCATCCTCTATCCTCATTGAGTCAGAGAGCTATTTTTGTCAAATTTTGATGGAAAATATTGTCCTGTAGATTATCAAGGATGTTTGAGGACAGCTGACGTGACAGTGTTGACGTGATGTTTCCTCAGGTCTTTGGGTCACATTTTTAATCTGGTTTCAGCTTGTTTTCTCGACTCCTGGACAGTTTTCATGTTACTCTATAATGTGGAGATAAGTGGTCAATGGTGTGTTACGACTAGAGGATAAAGGTTGTTGTACTTTTGTTTTACCCAGACAAGACTCAGAGATGTGTTTACCCAGCCACACACACTGAGTCTTATCACTCTTCTTGACATGCTTACCTGGAACATTGAAATGTGGGGAATATAGTGAGGGCTAAGAGCACAGACCTGCCACCCAATGGAAAATCTGCAGCACAAAAGTATATAAACATAGGCTACAATGTACTGTGGTAATATGAAGGAATTTTCTGGGTTGATTATTTCAGAGGTGTTTTACCCATTTTTTGAATTACACATTGTGTTGTGTTTCGGGGTTGAAGGAGAAGTCTGGAAGATTTCCGGGCTGAAAATTTCCAGTACCGCTTTTGTTTTTCTTTATTTTTTTCATGCCTTGTAGGGTGTTGTGGATAGAGAGATATGTTAAATTTTTTTTTTTAGTTTGATTATGAATTATTTATCTCCAGTTGACCTTTAAATATATATGATGACAGATCAAAAGTCAAAAGTAGAATTGGATTTTCTTTTACGTACAAACTGCCTCTTAACCCTGACCCTATGCATAAAATGCCTTTTGTAAAATTAGAATTATCAAAACAAAGCAGTCAGCCATTTTCTTCATCATTGTCATTTCCACCATAGAATGCTATCAAATCCCATTTATGGAAATTACATCTGTTAGCTTTAAAAAATCACCCATATGGCTTGATGTTTATAGATATTAGCGTTTTACTTGTAAGGACTGATCAACATTTGTAATTTTGTCTTTCTAGATTCCCAGCTCTCATCAATAATCAAGTCTTCACAGTGTTTGTGGAGTGCCCCCAAGCCTCTCACCCAAAACCATGTCAACCATTTCATGCCCTCATGCTCTCAGCCACCACATGTCTCACTCGGCTGCGAATTATTCACTCCATGTAACGGCGCAGGTGATGAGGATCGCAGTAGCCTGGCCTCTCAGGACTCGGGTATCCCTACCCTTGAGATCAACCCACCTGAGCACATTCATGCTCGGGCCAACACAGCTGAGCTGGTGGTTCCAAAGCCACTTGATGATAATCCAGCAACACTTAACTTGGATATTTCAGATGGCTCCTTACTCAAGTCTTCCACCTTCCCTCGTTGTGACTTTGATTTAGTACGTCTCTACAGTGCAAGTGGGCTTTCCAGTGCAGCAGGCAAGGGAACATTGAACCGCAGTGATGATATTTCAGTGTGCAGTGTGTCCAGTTTAAGTACTGAGTTTTCTGCCACATTGTCAGTCAGTAATGAGGACTTCCTAGACTTCATGGTTACATCCGAGTCCAGCGCCGTTGTTACATTTGAAAATGATGATGTGTTGCACCGTTCTGATAATTCCCTCTCACCCCCTACTAACCTACACGGCAAGCTGAGCAGCCCACAACGGCAGGGAGTGGGTGTCTCTACGCCTCATGAGGCTAGGCCCAAGAAACTGGGACCACTCGCCAACTTCTTCCACAGGTATTGTTGCGTTTGCACTTGTATTGTTGTTAAATTCGCACTAAGAAACCAGATTGGTTCAGTAATGTCATATAAAGCCTGTGCAAGTTTATCCAAATGTTGCCTTTCAAATAATGTTGCATTAATATTATTCAACAAGCTTACATCTTTTTCCCTAATTTACAATTTTTGATTGCATTTTATCTTTCATGTATGCATCTTTCTTAGGTACATTTGAAAAGTTTCCGCTTTTCTTTCGAGATTCAGCCTTTTGTAACACCTATAGGCAGCACAAGTTGAAATACTCCAATTGCTTCAAGTGGTGTTTCCTTAAGACTGGAATACACACAACTTTTCAAACCTGAGCAGATTTTAAAACACTTGGCATCATACACTTGCTGATTTTGTAAATGTTTACAGAGGGAAAAGCCTTTAGTGGAACTGCCAACAAAAACATTGTACTTGTGTACATGGCAAATTCTTGCCCCTTTCTATCTGAACTTCCAAATATAGAGTATGCTTGTGTTTCTCCTTCACAGTTATTTCATTTTTTCATCACTATTTTCTAATTTATTGTCCTCTCAAAAATAATAATATCTTGCTGCCTCAACCCAGTGCTTGTTTGACTATAATAAACTTCAGATCTTGGCTCCACAATATTCCATATCCCCATCTTCCACTAAATCACTCCGTTGCAATCCCGGACATCGACAGCCGGACATGTCCAGGAAAAAGAGGACGGTAACCCCTAAAGTTACTTCTCTGCTTTCTCCACAGAACAAGAGCCTGCTAGCTTAGCTTCCAAAAAAGATGGCTGACACTATGTGTAATCCCAATTTCAATTCCCCACACTTTGAGAAACGCTGTGCTAGAGGCAATGAGTTAGAGACACCAAAATTGGTGTATTTAATGTTGGGACTGTCCTCATCAGAATGTCTAACCAAAACAACTTTCCCACAAATGGTTCTCTGGGCTGCCATAGACGCCAAGTCAGAAGAAGTAGAAGAAGAAACTGAAGAATAATAATGACAACCAAACAGATACAATAGGTGCCTCCGCACCTTCGGTGCTTGGCCCCTATCAAGATGCAACTGTTAAATGACTACCGTGTCAGGGGACGGGAAAAGCGGTCTATTGACCAATTAGAATCGAGGACTGGAACTAACTATTTTATAATTAAATTAATGTGGAGTTTATGGCATACATATTGCTTAAATATAGAGCCAGTTCATTTTCAGTAGTGCTCAGTTCTGTTACTTCTTTTCTATATTTGTAAGGAGTCTTTTTGCTAAGAGGATGAAGGACACGGGTGCACTGGAAGGACAGCAAGAGCCTGGGTGGAAGCTGTTTGGTAAAGTTCCACATAAAGAATTTTCAACCAAAGACTCAAGGAAAATACCAAAGGTACGTTAACTTTACACACCTGCTCATTTTTATAAGACTTTAAAGCTGCAGTCCGTAGATTTTTTTGTGTGAAAAATATCCAAAATACATATTTGAGAAAATACATAACCAGCCAGTGTTCAATACTGTCTGCTTGCCTTAGCTCAATTCAGAGCAGTAAGCTTGTAATACTGTTTTTAATACTGGTGGATTTCCGCGGGAGATTCGAGCATGTCACATCTGTACACATAAAGAAGAGTTTCGGCTAGTATGCGCTATATTGCCTGTGAGGATGTTGGAGGTGGAGAATTATAGCCTTTTCTCACAGCACACAGCATAATAAAACTTATTAATTTGATGGCGGATCCAGAAAGGTTCAAACGACAATCACCAGTGACAACAAATTCACCCGCTGTAAAATGCAGAGGACTTCGTTCGGACTTCGGGGTGGCTACAGAAATAAAGAGACTGAAACCGACCCATGCGAAAACAAGGATACATATCGGAAAGACATTACATGTAGTCACGCAGTGCTAACGATGTTAACATTAACAATTGAGAACAACGTTTCATTTGCATGGTTTTGCGTTATATGATAACTTATAAGTGATTGTTAGATTTAATCAGCGCGATTTACTGCAATGTCAGAACCAGAACAAAAGTGGATGTTTCTTACTTGTTCAGATGACATTTTCTGGTAAAAATTATTATGTAGGTCATATTTCCAAAAAGTATAATGTGTGATTCTGAATGCCAGTATCGACAGCGGCGCGGTGACTGACAGCTGCACACATTGTGTTCATCCGTGCTGCGCTAAGTTGATAATTCCACAAATTACTACAATTGCAAATTTCAAACAGAGATGGCGACAAAGAGGTAAAACTGCGGACTGCAGCTTTAAAAGACAAAACACTTGCTTTTTGAGTGGTTTTGTATGTAGTAAGGTTGACCTGAATTTATGAAAAAATTGTTTGAAAAACACTGTAAAAAGCACCCTTCACTGAGCATGGCTCTACTAATTTTGAATATTTAGTATTTCTTAGTATTAAGCAAGTCATTTGAGGTGCTGCTATTAAATTAATGGATGGAATACTCTACACATCTTTTGCCCAGATTTTTGCATTGATTTGCAGTCTCAAGAAGTCAACATTATTTGTTGAATGTCACATCCAATCTGCAGATTTTTTTAGTTTGAGTCTATGGTTACTTCCAGTTGGATGACATCACACATGTTTCATATTTATTTTAAGTAATTTTTAAATGTATTCTTTTAATTTGTCATACATGTCCTAGCAATGTTGATGTTAAAAATGTGCAGGCTAACACTTTCCTCCCATGACCGCTTCAAATATGTAATTATATATTAACCAATAAATAGCACTTACAAGTGAAATATTAATAGGCATCCCTTAAAGAAATTATTTACTGTCAAGCTATGCTTTACTTTATCTAGGAAAATAATCCTGTTTCTAATTGTGGATTTCTGTTTATAATGTACGAGAGGAATGTACTTACAATTTAACAAAGAATAACGTTTATTTAAGTTAAATCAAAGGGAGGTTTCTAAAATTTGTATTTATGCACATTTATGAACTGAATGAAATAGGTTCAAGAAGTAGTGTTCATAACTTTGTCATGTCTTAGTGTCCGTATTGTTCATGTTTTGGCTTAAAGTTTAAACAAACTTGCAAAATGAATGAAACTGGTTTCCCAGAGGCTTCCCCGATCAGATGTAGTCCCGCCCAAAACCCACGCCATTGGTTGAGCTGTTTTGGGGATATTAACAAGTGAATTAAAGTCACCATAAAAATTCAGTCTCCTTCAAAATGGACAATTCTTAGTTTTTGTATACTTTTGTATAGTTTGGGAATACTGTAGTGTTTACTATAAATTATTTATCAGTGCATTTTGTTTAAATTCATGTGGCATCGTAGTCTTCAGCCAAAAACTTGACCTTCCTTTCCCCCTCAGAGCAAAGTCTCTTCTCTAATGATGTGTGCATCGCTGTAAGGGCAGGGCAGGACAACAATTCGTTTAGATTTTTCTTTTTTTAATTGTTGCACATGAATCAATCAAATGGCTTTGCATTGCAGTCTTGTTATGGCATTGTTGTGAATAGGGCTTTGTTTCCTGTACAGAGAAACAACAGGCCTGCAATGTGCTATAGGTAATTTGAACCCCAGTGATTCAGCCTCCCTGTGTCCATCTAGATTTCACCCACCTCCAACTCCTGTCTTTATCTCTCGTTTTTGTTCTCTGCTGCTGTAATGGAAGATTGAGGTATTGGGTGACTGGTTTAGAGTTGCTGTTTTATTTAGGCTCTCTTGCAGTGGCTCCTTGGAAGAGATGAGTTAAGATGAACTTAATATGCTTTAGTCCTGACTTTAAACTGCAGTATTCTACCCGCTACCATTACTTGTTTTATTTGTTAAGTCTTAACAGACTAAAATTTGTGGGATTGCCTGACCATGTGTTTTTTATATCTTATTATAAGCTCATGAGAATTGATGACACACAGTAAAACAGATTAAATGCATCATCCTTGTACATGACTCAGGCATGCACAGCAGAACACAGAGCGCACTGATCTTATGAAACTGCAGTGCAGAGAGCTCTATGCTCCTAATAGCTGGGATCAATTAGTATGGCTGCCTGTAAATCATGGATCTTCTCTCAGCACTGTGATGACGAGTAACATTAGCATGCACACACGCATATGGACACAACAGGAGCAAGGGACAAGATCAGATCCTCTGCATCCCTCTGATGTAGGCCCTCCCTGTTTGGTGCTTTGTTTGGATGGAGTTATAGAGCGAAAGAGGGCAAAGAAAAACAGTGTCAAGTAACTTAGCTGGAGTGAGACAGCAATAATAGCAGAGGAGCTGGAGCACATAAGTATCATGCTACTGTTTCTCAGGGTGTGTCCCATATTCCTTGCGGTCTTCCTCTGCTACTGTGCCTTGCCTTTCTGTCTACAAGGCACTTAAGCTTATAGTTTGGAAAATACTGCAATGGTAGTGTAGTGTCTGAAACGCTGGATTCTGAATGTCTCAACAGCACTGCAGCGTTCATGGTGAGTTCATGCCTTATTGATTGTTTTCTTTACCCCTCGTTGTTTTCCGTCAGGTAAATAAGAAAAGATGAGGGGAACGAGAAGAAAGAGAAAAACAATCATTTGTGGGGAGGAAATGACGTGGAACGAGAGAGATTCTGTCGTAGTAGGTGTACCTGGTGTTCATGTGTGAACACATTTGTGTGTGTTGGTCGATTATATTTTGCTTGTTTTTGTTTTGTTTTGTTGGCTGTCCCACATTTACTCTTAGAACTAATTAAGAGTTCTTCGTCTAATCTTACTTAATGTCCATTTCTTAAACTTATTTGGCTCATAGAAGAAATGTAGGTCATTTTGTCTAGTTATCTCTGAGAAAGTGCAGTGTGGGGTCAAATGAATTATTTATATTCACTTAGTTCAGTGTGCAATAGTGTGTGCTTTCTGACTGCACAAATAAAACAACATATTACTCTTCCTCTTTCAACTTGTTTGGATATACAAATTCGACCGAATATCATCCAAAACAGAGAATTTAAAGATGGATGCGATGCAAGATGTTCAGGCGGGTAAACAACAGTGTATGACATGGAACTTTGTAAAGGGAACTTGTACTGTAACAGTAGCAAGTTGTTCTGATTTCATCTGAGCCTGTCATGACATATTGTGTTCTGTTAAGACATTTATTATTTTCAGTTCCTGCTGGTTTGAGAACTTCTGCTTCCATTGTGTATACTATCTTAAAAGCACACTATGCAGCTCTGATGTTTTTGTGAAACAGCGACCCCAAGGGCCGCTTTGGTGTACTTGCACTGCCGTAAATAACCGTAACTCCCCTGTTACTGCAGTCTACTGAACTACTGATGATGGTAATAATAGGTTAATAATAACTATGTCAAGTGTTTTATAAACTACTTTATAATAATAAAATTGCCGTTTACTGGCTGTGGCTTATAACGTTTTTACATGATTTCTGCTAAATCACAAGTATTTAAGCTATTTAGCCTATATATATTGTAGGACTACTTTATAATTCCATTTGTGTTTTTGATTGTAATGTAAACATTACAAAATGTCAGATGACATCAATAAAGTTAAATGTATGTCACATTATTTCATAACATTGGCCGTTATGATTTCATTAGACATGATTATTACAATTTATTATAATAGCTAGCAAATTGTGCACAATTACACTATTTACAACCTCTAGGCTTATATGTCCTAATAATTATGTGAGATGAAAAGCTTGACCGAGTGATGAGTGAAAGCTTGACCGAGTGGGACTCTTGTCTGGTTTCTAGCACGGTCCGAATCTCTTTTCCTTTTTCTTGGATGCGCGCAGTGACTTCATATGTTGTTGTTGATGTGTGTGACATCGTTGCTGTAAAGCATTTTGGTATTCTCGCGAGATTTGTCAGGGGTGCTGCTCTCAAACTTGCATTGCTGGTTTTTCCGGCGGTGTCCCCCCAAGCTTTACTACCAGGATGATTCGCCCTACTATGACTTTGTTTACCACCGAAACGACTTTGAAGCTGTTATTAAGGTACAAATCTTGCATAGTGTGCCTTTAATTGTGAGGAGATATACGTCATGGTAGTATTTGTTCTATAGTTTTTCAATAAAATACAAAAAATGGTTACATTAATTAGAGCTAAATTAGACTTTTTATTGAGAATAAAGAGAATTCAATCAAAATTATTTAAAAAACGACATTATTATTTATTATAGATATGCTATTAAATAATGAATCGATCTATTTTTACAGGAATATGAAAGCAGGAGTGGACACACAAGCAATTCCACATCTCCCAAGAAGAACGTAAGAAAGAACCTGGACTTTGAGCCACTTTCAACCACAGCCCTTATACTGGAGAACCGTCCAGCGTGAGTGTGCCTTTTTGTGTGTGCCTATGTCTCTGTAAATCTGTTAAATATTATCCCCTAGTATCCTCAAACTTCTTATTCCTTTATTATCAGTAAAAGAAAAACAAAAATAGAGGTTCCATCAGTGGTATGCAGTGGTGTTTCAAAATTAGCCCTCACTTTTGAGATATATATTTATATATATAAATATATATCAAATGTAAATGTATGTCCCGGTTACACTTAATTTTCCTAGTTAAATTAACATTGCATAAAAAAAAGACCAAATATAATTTTATTTGTAAGTTGTATAAATGTAATTTATAATCTATTTATTAAAACCAAGTATAAATCATCAAGTTGGTGTTTTTAAGCATTTAAAAAAAACATTTATTCCACAATTATAACTAAAGACAGTAATAAATTAAACAATATTATTTGCGAACTAATGTTCAACTTTTCTTTTTAATAGTTAACTTATTTTCAGCAGTCATCAAGCTTGTACACGCTGATCACAGGCACGGACGAGTACAGTATATCCAAATAAAAAAACACAGGCAAAGAGGCAGCAGAAATGAGAGATCTCATATGTAAGCAGATACATATGAAAAATAATGATAACTATAATGGCATATAAATCAAAATGGCCTAATGTTACTGAATGAAATGTTGAATATGGGTAAGTTTATGTTTTAAGTCAATGGGGAAGCCTGTAACTTTACCTGAGAGTGTCGCTTTGGGCAATTTTACTTTACATTAAAAAAGTGTAAAAGTCACTTGTTTCTCTAATGTTTGCATTGTTTTATTTTTGCAATATTGATTATTTTCTCATCTAGTTTTTTGGAGAAGACACTGCCTCCTTTGCCTCCTTGGAGGAAACGCCCCTGCATAGCACTCTTCTAAAAAAAAAAAGAAATCACCTCTATCTTCCATGCAACATTGTACCATTCACAGACAGGAGCACCATACTAGTAGTTACTTACTAATATGTATTAAAGCATAGGGATAATTAAGATCAAGACACGTATTATAGATGTAAAGTTTGACAGAATATGACTCTCACAGGCAGTAATGTAAAAGTGAATTGACCGTTATTTGTATCTATTGTGTAGGAATCTTCCCGCAAAGCCTGAGGAAGAAACCCAGAAACACAGACAAGAATATGAGGAGATGGTGGCTCAGGCCAAGAAGAGAGGTGACTTTCTTTTCATGCATATGTTTGTTGTATATGTGAGCACAGGGTCCACGGATTATATGCATGCAACAACACATTACACACCATAATGAAAAATACTGTTTCATGACTGGTAAGAAATATTTATGGCCAGTAAATATTCTCAGTTCATCACTGGCAGATGTTGCAAAAAGTTGGATCGGAACTTTATCAATTGTTTGTGTGCTCTAGAGGGCGCTGTTGTAAAAGAGACAGATTTCCATTTCACTGCCCCTCTTTTACTCTCTCACACTGTATGTGTTTTGTGTTTCTCTGTTTCTCTATGCAGAGCTGAAAGAGGCCCAGAAACGGAAAAAACAGCTGGAGGACAGGTGTAAACTAGAGGAAAGCATCGGCAATGCTGCGCTTATCTGGAGTCAGGAGATATTACCCAACTGGCAAAGCATGTGAGTCAGAACACAAAATTCATTGTCGCAGTCTGTAGCCACACAAACAAATGTCACTTCTTGATATTCCATATAATTAAATAACAGTCAATAGATTGAGTAGCCAAAAAATATTCTGAAAATAGTCATCTTTGGCAAGAGGTGTATTGTCCAATGTAAGATTAGTGAGAGATATTGATTAGAAGTTAGTACATGATATTTTGGGCTGATATTTTGAGCGTAGGTGCTTATGCAAGCTATGTGAGTTTGAATTTGGCTTGCAACATTTTTAGCTCCAGTTCTTTTTCTTATTAAATCCTATCATCTCTCTTCTACCCTATAAATAAAATATTACAATGTCCAAAAATGAAATAAACAATGTAAGAATTAAAAATGTGCTCAGAGAAACACAGTCACAATATATACACAACTATCGGAAGAGAAATACCTTGTTTCACTCTGTCTTTCTTTTCATCAGGTTTTCATCTAGGCGGGTGAGAGAGTTATGGTGGCAAGGTCTGCCACCAAGTGTGAGGGGAAAAGTCTGGAGTCTAGCGATAGGAAATGACCTGAACATCACAGATGGTACGAATGTGTGTTTTGTTTGATTTTACACACAAAACCATGCACACCGCATATGAGCACATACTGGAAAAGACTAAAAAGGCTTTTACACTTTGGACAGTCACAGTCACTATCGAATTTGAAATATCGCAAATGTATATATCACGATATGCATATTGCAATGGCTTACAAATACTGAATGATTTTAATACTTCAAAAGATGATGAAAAGTCTAAGCTTTAGGTCGATGCAGGCAGCAGAGAATAGACTGGATACATGACTGTTACATACGCGTGTCAAAAGCAAAGTACTCATGCGCAGGGTTGGGGAGTAACGGAATACGTTACTCTATACTCGGCGTACTATATATACATGTAACGGCGTTATGTAATCAGGATACAAAAATCCAGTAACTGTAAGTTGAGTTTGGAGTAAAATCATGTTATTAAATGTTGTCTTTTGTTGGACAAGAGGCTATTAAATGCTTCTCATGTTTGAAAAGCTGTTGCCTTTTCAAATGCATGTTATAAGTGCTTCAAATTCACTGTGCTTTCAGATGGAGCAGCGTTTATAGAGCCATACATCAATGACAAGCTCCGCATATAAAATAATTGCAACCCTTGAAAAATCGCAATAAGCCATCTCAATTTAAGTGCGATTACATAGAAATTGCGATTAGTCATGCAGCCCTAGAAGCTGCCTATCGGACAGTGTGTGTCGTTCAGTGACGCTGCTGACATGTTATCTGGGGCGCCCGGGCTTCCTTCACAGTTTAAGGGAGACGCACACTTTAAGCAAAACAATCTTCGCAAACATGTCTAATGATTTCTAAACAGAGGAATACTTGCGTTTTTTTTACCCAGCCATATTTATTTGAACCCGAATAGACTGATGCACCAGATAACACGTCAGCAGCGTCACTGCATTTTTGGGCGAACTAACCATTTACGAGCAAATTTGGTTAATAAAAAGTGACATGTAATAACCTTACTCTATCACTAGGGCTGGACGATGACATCACGGTTTTCTCCAGAGCGGCTATATGCAGTATATATAAATGAACTAAATTAATTAACTTTTTTACCGCAAAACTGAAACATCACTGAACTTACCTAAGCCTGACTGTGATGCTTTTTTCTTCTAGAAATAAACTTTGTTGCATTATGTTCCTGTTATCTCTGTAAATCTGCTTTGAAACAACCTATATTGTAAAAAGCACTATATAAATAAATGTGAATTGACTTGACTTGGGGGTCTAATTAGAAAGCAAATACTGATTTCATATTTACATTAACATTTAAATAACATTTTTTTTCTGTGTGTGTCTATCTGTTTTAAATAGAGCTGTATGACATCTGTTTGGCGAGAGCTAAGGAAAAGTGGAATGCCTTTGTAGCCCCGACGGCTTCTGCAGAAACAGAGAGTGAAGGTGATTGTTATGCATTTAAGCTTCGTTTCTCTCCTTGCACTTTTGCTGGAATTGCTTCTTTAACCTAAAAAAAAAAGAAGAAATCTTTACTATCCTCTTTCATGCTATTTTGTCCATTTATTTTGTCCATTTATTTTGTCATTTATCACAATCTCTTCTTTCTGTCAAACTCATTTGCTTTCATGTACTTTTGTAACTAATAATTGCTTAATTTTTAGATACAGGCCTGTCTCATGCTGATCGAGAGGCCAGTCTAGAACTGATAAAGTTAGACATTTCCAGAACCTTTCCCAATCTCTGTATATTCCAACAGGTAGGGTGCATTTCTGTTTCTGGTGATTTATATCATCTGCTGTTGATTTGCATCATATTTTTTTATTTGATTTTCCGTTTATTTTCAGGGTGGCCCATACCATGATGTATTGCACAGCATTCTGGGAGCTTACACTTGCTATCGTCCCGATGTGGGATATGTAAGTACCCGTCTTGTTTTACTCAAGTTATGTCTAGTTTTTAAAACCACCAATGCCCGCACCACTGCACTGTTTACAAGCAAAAGCCCTCTCTGACTGTCTTAACCTTTAGTTTGCTTGAGTATTGACTCATATAAAGAGATCTTTATAGAGTAAAACAGAAACTGACATAGATGTTGTGTTGTACAGCTGGTTTGCTGGGGTATGATGAGCAGATTTGTTCCAGCTATAACCCACACCATTCGTAAAGCCCTAGACCTCATTCTGCTGCGCCACAGCATTGTGTGCTGCACAGCGCTCCTACATCCTGCTCACTGCACCACAATATCATTTGTTTGGCCAAAGTCTTCTTGCACTTACACCTCCACATAGACGCTGGGGTAAAGGTCACATTGTAAAAACTTAAAAATTAAGAATAGCTTTTCTGTCACACTCCCAAAAACACCTCCACTGGTATGATGCAACAATTTAAATGAGAATGCCTGTAATACAATTTAGCTGCCTAGTTTAGTACTTGACTTTATTAATCATTTTTAATTTTACCCATTAACAACACATACCTGTTGAATAAGACTGTTATCACGGAACAGTGTGGTTACTCTGCGCCTATGCTTGTTATCAGTTTGAATATAGAAAGGTGGCACTGATCTGACATTTATGGGGTAACACGTAGATTCTATTTTTGAGCTGATAAACATCACTCATTTATTCGCTCGGCATTAAAGTCACAATGAAATTCAAATGGACAATTCTTGTTTTTTTAAACGAATATTGCAGTATCTGTTATAATTTATCTTTTTCTATTTTCTTAATTTAATTCATGTACACTCGTAATCATTAATCTACTTGCATGAGATCACAGCAATAGCAAGCTACAACGATCCAATCAATTCCCAATGGATAAAAGGGACAAATTCTCACCCTATGTTTTTTTTTTTTTTTCATGTTCGAGAAGCAACTTCACTTATGTCACTCACAATAGGGAAGAAAAGACTATTCTGTTTCATGTTGACTTTAGAGATAAATCCTCAAACATGTCTCTGTTATGTATTTGTCATTTTGTTCCCCATCTGTTTTCTTGTGTAGGTGCAAGGAATGTCCTTTATAGCAGCAGTGTTGATTCTCAACATGAACACTGCTGATGCCTTCATTGCATTTGCCAATTTGTTGAACAAGCCTTGTCAGATGGCTTTCTACAGAGTGGACCACAGCCTTGTGAGTTTTATGCGCAGTTTTTGTGCAATCAATAAGATCATAATTAGACAAGACTCTTCATCTGCTCCTTTTTTTTTAATCTTCCCTAGATGTTGACGTACTTTGCAGCATTTGAAGTGTTCTTTGAAGAAAATCTACCAAAGCTTTTTGCACATTTCAAAAATAACAGTCTGTCCTCTGATATTTATTTAATTGACTGGTGAGTTACTTTGTTTCTTGTAAAGTTCAGATCATAAACGTAACCTTGAGTCTTGTGAGGTATAGATTTGTTTATCAGAGGTCTGCTTTTTTTGTCTATGTAGGATCTTCACCTTGTACAGTAAATCACTCCCACTGGACATTGCGTGTCGTGTGTGGGACGTGTTCTGTCGTGATGGTGAGGAATTTCTCTTCCGCACTGCACTGGGTATCCTGCATCTTTATGAGGACATCCTCACACACATGGACTTTATCCACATTGCTCAGTTCCTGACACGCCTGCCGGACTGTATCTCTGCTGAGGAGATCTTCTCCAGCATAACCACCATCAACATGAACAGCAAGAACAAGAAATGGCCACAGGTGCGCATATTTTTCTAAACTATCACACATAAAGCTGTCTCATGCATTGTAATGATTACATATACACTGAATTATGCTGAATGATACATACAGTACTACCATTCAAACACTTGGGGCCTGTCAGTTTTTTTTATTGCTTTTGAAAAAAGTCTCTTATGCTTCCCAATGCTGCATTTAACTGATCAAAATAATAATATTGTGAAAATATTACAATTTTAAGTAACTGTTTTCTATTAAAATATATTTTATAATGTAATTTATTCTTGTGATGGTTAAGCTGAATTTTCAGCATCATTACTCCAGTCTTCAGTGTCTCATGATGATCCTTCAGAAATCATCATAATTATGCTGATTTGCTGCTTAAGAAACATTTCTGATTTCTGACTTGTTAAATGTATGTTGTGCTGCTTAACATTTTTATCTTTCAGGATATTTTGATGAATAGAAAGTTCAAAGTAACATTATTTATTTGAAATTGGAATATTTGTTTTTACACTGCGTATGGCTTTTACTTTTACTTTTGATCAATTTAAAGCTGCAGTCCGTAGCTTTCTTGGGTTAAAAATTATCCCAAATAAATTTGAGAAATACATAACTAGCCAGTTTAATTCCAGTGTTACTGGTGGATTTCCGCGGGAGATTCGAGCATGTCTTTGCATCATTATGTCACATCTGTACACATAAAGAAGAGTCTCGTCAAGTATACACTATATTGCGCGTGAGGATGTTGGAGGTGGAGATTTATAGTCTTTTCTCACAGCACTTGATATAATAAAACTTATTAATTTGATGGCGGATCCAGAAGGGTTCGAATGACAATCACCAGTGACAACAGATTCACCCGCTATAAAATGCAGAAGACTTCGTTCGGACTTCGGAGTGGCTACAGAAAAAAAGAGACTGCAACACATGTGAAAACAAGGATATATATCGGAAGGACATTACATGTAGTCACGCAATGCTAACGTTTTTAACATTAACAATTGAGAACAACGTTTCATTTGCATGGTTTTGCGTGATATGATAACTTATAAGTGATTTTTTTTTATTTAATCAGCGCGATTTACTGCAGTGTCAGAACTAGAACAAAAGTTGATGTTTCTTACTAGTTCAGATGACATTTTTCAGATGGCATTGTGTTCATCCAAGCTGTGCTTTGTCGAATTACAACTCACGTAAAGTTGATAATTCCGCGAATGACTGCAATTGCAGATTTCAAACAGAGATGGCGACAAAGAGGAAAAACTGCAGACTGCAGCTTTAATTTGTCCTTGCTGAATAAAAGTATATATTTAAAAAAAAAATCTTAATGACACTAGACTTTTGAACAGATTATACAGTGAATTCAGGAAGAATTCAGGCCCTTCCTTTTTTCACATTTTATGTTGCAGCCTTTTAAAAAGTTTATTTAACATTTTGAAATGTATATAAAAAGCAACGAATGGGCTAAATTAAAGAGTCTGAATACTTTATGAAATGTTTTTTAGTTTTATTTAAAAATGTTTAATCTGATGGGACTCAACTAGTCGTCTTTTCCCTCATCTGTTCCTCCAGGTTCTTCAGGCTTTGCAGAAAGGACAAGACCGGGGCAGTCCACAACTGAAACGCTAAGGATGCATCCTCGTGTGTTCCCTTCCACCTTACAGAAACTAAGAGAGAAACTCATGTTGACTGTGCATGGGTATTCCTGCATACCTCTGGTACCTCATCAGAGAATATCAGTTCCAGTGGCCTCTCTGTGTCCTCTTCCTTACAAACTGATGCTTGGAATACAAACTGATCTCACGGGGCTGGAACGGAGGCCGCACATCACATGAATGTACACTCCATCTCTCAGTTTGGTGTGGCAATGTGAGTTTGTGAAGTTCTTAACTATTCCATGTCTCTGTCCACTATTTACTCCTTCACCCTTTGTCTTTGGCTTTATCATTTTCTCTCCCTTAGTTTAAACGTGGCATTTACATTTAAGCGAAATAAAGTAATATATTTTGGCTGTGTTTTTCTGAGATTGTTTTTATTTCTTTGTTCATGTTGTTTTTAATGTGTGGAAGTATACTGACTTCAAATTACCTCTTTTCCCCAAAGGGAGTTTCATGTGGTAAAAAAAACTGTAACTACACAAATCATGGGGTTATTTTGTTTGCTATAATGCAATGTCAGTGAATCCCACCACTATTTTTAAGACTTTTTGCTTACTTTTTAAATCTAAGTTTCTTATCAAAAACTATCATTTATTCTACCTCTTACTGCTTGTGTCTGTATTCTATGTTTCTGTCCTCACAAATGTCTTTATTCAGAGATTTGAGTGGGTACTGATATATATCAGTGTGTTGTGGTATTGCTACTGGATTCTTTCTCCCTTTTATTCTTTTTCTCGAAAATATTGTGCCAGTCTAAAACCAAACATGCTGTTTCTGATATACTCTGATATATTTCTTCTGAGGTTTGGCTTCCATTCATGCCTACACAACAAGAATTTAGTGTGATGAATGTGGCTTTAACATGCGGTGCAAGTTGGATCTCATAGTGGTTGAAGTGTTGAGAAGAAAGTAGATGAAAGATAGAAGAACCTGTTCAGAGATGATTATGGTTTTGTGATGTACAGCTCATCTTAAAGGGATAGTTCACCCAAAAATTCAAGTTGTACCAAACCTGTATGAATTTTTTTCTTCTGCTGAACACAAAATAAGATATTTTGAAGAATGTCGGTAACCAGAAAGTTGACGGTAGCCATAGACTTCCATTAGTATTTTTTTTCTACTATGGAAGTCAATTAGCCTGATTCTTGTCAGAATGTGAGTCTGATACTGCTCCATTGGGCTGTGATTATGGGGCGCTCAATTGGATCGACAAATAATGCCTTGATCGCGGTTCTCTATTCCTCTTTTAAATGAAATGCGCTGTCTACAGCTTCTATAACAGACGCGATGGCACACACATCTACACATCTAAATTCTCCATTCTTTGTTGTAAACGAATTCAGCCAAACGCTGTTTGGAGATGTGGTTTTATCGATTATCTGTTCATCGTCGTATAAAGCCCGCCCTGACAATTTTATTAGTCCGAACAGCTTTGGTTCGGACGTACTTGCTTCACAACGGATCAAGTCCAGACCGAACTTTGCACCCTTAAATGTGGTGGGCGGCCGCGGGGCTAAGTTCGGCTAGCATTCATGCTAGAAGTCAATGGCTACTATATCAACTGTTTGTTTACCAACATTCTTTTGTTTCCAACAGAATAAATAAACTCATACAGGTTTGGAACAACTTGAGGGCGAGTAAATGATAGAATTTTTATTTTTTGGGTGAGCTATCCCTTTAACATTTATATTTGACATTGTCTTTGTTAATGACAAAGAAACTGCAGTAAATTATTAATGCATCATGTCAAGATTAAAATCAGGCAAAACGTATTATGAATACAAAATTTTATGAATTTGAATTTTAACAAATAGTGTACTTCATGGTCTTAATGTGTTTTGTGTAAATAACATGCACTAAATATTTATGGGACCACAATGTAACAGCAATAACAGCATTTTTCACCTTTTTTAAGTTTGTCATTTTTGTGAATATTTTTCATTGAGAATTTTATGGAGACATTTTTTTGGTTTGACAGTATAACGTTAAACATCCAGATGCTTATTTATTATATTGATTAGCATATTTGTGTGTGTGTGTGTGTGTGTGAGAGAGAGAAAACGATCTCAATCCCCTTGTGTGTATATCATGTGTGCAATGCATGTACACACAGTAATATGTTAACAATCTATGAAGGCACTGCAAAGAATATTGAATGGCACGTGTTATCTTGCTCACTGTCGTAAGTTTATGTTTAGATGTTATCAAGATAAGGTGGTGAGGTTTTGCTGCTTTTTGATTACTGTGATCGAAGGAAATCCTCCCACTTTTTGTGGTTTAAACCAAACTACTGCAATAAGCTGCTTTGCACATTTCCTTTTTCTTTTTCATAGATTTCATAGGTCTGTTATACTATGCTCTTTGCAAGTTCATGTTTTGTTTCTTGTTCATTACCAAATAAGAACCCCAGGAAATAATATCATGTTAATGTTGGCATGGTAACATGTTAATTATTAATTGCCCTAAACTTATTATATTAACAATTTATGTATAACAATTAAAAAAAAAAAATCTATTATTAATAACAACTTGTACATCTCGGATCAAGCGCCAGGAGTTGATGGCTTTGTTAGTGGCTTTTTATCTCTTGTCCAAATCATTGAAGTAACTTATGAAAATATATACATAACTCAAAAAAGATTTCAAAAGACTTCATATGTGTCTGATAGTGCAATCAGCTTCTTATGACTTTGAAATTAAAAAAAAAGTCATCATTACAATCTTAAATGTTATGTTGTGAGTACTTGAGTGCGTACATCATAAACAATTCGTGTTTAGAAGGGTGTAGGGCATCCACGAACACGGGGGATGTTGATAATGAAGTGCAATAATGTATTGTGCATTGTATTTGCTATGTTTGTGTTTTGTTTATGTGGGAATTAACCGAATCAGGTGATAAGATGAAGGCAGCAGAATGTTCAGTGTATTGTGTCTATGCCTATGTATGAATAGTTTGCCTGTCAAAACTAGCTCTTTTTTTATTATTCATCCATTTAAGCACTATAAGCATTCAAATGCAGACTGTGTGCATGCAACCCCACACTTGAAGCTTTCAGACGTTATTTGAGCATGCATTGATGCTCAACACGATTTAACTATGTCCTTGTTCTTATGTTTGTCCTTTTGTCATATAGTGCTGCCTTTGCTTTTGTTGTGTCAATATAGAAATAAACTTGAATATATTCATGGTCCATTGTCTCATCACCTTATTAATGTTAACATTGAGAATAATGGCACTATAGACTTCATATGGTGAGTCATATGTGAGTTGCAGTTTTGCTACATGAAATAACCGCATAACTGTTTCCTGTAAGAACTGTGAGCAGAATTTTTTTTTCACTTATGATTCGCAGTGGAACATTTTCTCACCTATAACCTGACCCCTTACCAAAACCACACTCGCCCCCTCCCCTTCTACCTTTAAAGTCCATGGTTAAGTTTGTTGGCCATATCCTTGTTATCAGTTTTACCTTGAGAAGCAAAATCTGCAGCCATGGGTCATTATTGTCTTTTTCTTTTTATTGGACTTCTGGCGGTTGCATTCCTCCAGTCTGGTGTACTGGCAAACAGTAAGTCAAACAAATCCTTCATTATCTGTTCAATGGTGTGAATTAATATACATCAATAAACATTTATTTGTCAGTGTGAAACTCATTTCTAAAAGTGAATTAATGATACAATGATTTGTTTACAATGTGTATATTAACTTTTAGATGATTAATGTTTTTGAGAAATCACTTTATCACATAAATAAATTACTTTTTACAACACAGATGCCAATATGCCAGGCGAATGCTGTTTTGATTATTATCCAAGAAAAATCCCCATCACTAAAGTTAATTCCTACATAGTGACGAGACCGGAATGCACTAAGCCTGGAGTCATGTGAGTTTATTTAAATTCCTCTTTCTGTAATCAATAGAGGCAAATTATTGTATTAAACTTTCATAATATGTAATTTGTCATCATAAATATTGCGTATTAGAAATTAATTGTATTGTGTGTTTTTAAACTGTAAACATTTCTTTCTTACAGTCTTGTCACACAGAAGGGTTTTCGTATCTGTGTGAACACTGGGCTGAGCTGGGTGAAGAATGCCCTTAAAATAATCGATGAACGTGACTTTTAGTGTTGCAGTTGTGGCAATGTTCTGCGTACTCTTAACCCAAGAATTAACTCTGTAACCTGCTTTCTATGTTCTGTCATTTCTTTCATTATTATCATGTGGCATCATGAAAAAAATGTTCTACCTTGCTACTGTTATGTTACTTTTACTGGAAAGCAATATATGTAAAAAGACAACTTTTGTCATTTGATTTATGATTGTTCAAAATTTTTACATTTAATTAAAGAAATTTGCATTAACAATTAAGCTGTTTTATATGACGCTCTTAATTCTAATAAAGTAAAACAGAAGACAAAACCCTTATGACGAATCTTTGAATGAATTTCCCAGTTGTACATCAATTTAAATGTTTCATTTTAAGTGTCCGTAATTATTGATCTCTTATCTGTGTTCATTAAAAAAAAACCTTTGCCTGGTTTCACAGACAAGGCTTAAGCCTAGTCCCAGTCCCAGACTAAAGTGCATGTTAACAGAAAGCAATTTGACATATCTTAAATTATGTGCCATTGTTTTATCTCAAGATGCACATCAGTAATATTTTTTCAAGGCACGCTTGTAAAAACTACTTAAGTGTCCTAATTGTACAGTGGACGAGAAAGCTAAACGAGCCGCAACTGAAGAAAACACATGCAAAAAAAAAAAAAGAAAGAAAATATGCTAGCTTAATCTAAGCCCCGTTTGTAAAAGCTACTTGAACGTCCTCATTGAACTGAAGCCTGTGAAATCCTGTGAAACCAGGC
Source organism: Pimephales promelas (assembly GCF_988280905.1). Taxonomy (NCBI): domain Eukaryota; kingdom Metazoa; phylum Chordata; class Actinopteri; order Cypriniformes; family Leuciscidae; genus Pimephales; species Pimephales promelas. Next base: position 29,604,561 of record NC_142769.1, on the reverse strand, counting down.
CCTTATATATTACATTTTTACAGTTTTGCACTCAAGAACAATTAATTCAAAAAGATCCTTTAGTGTAGAGAAGACAGTATTCAGTAAAGCGGACACAACACAGTCAGCAGAGACACCAAGTGTAGTGTGACTAAAGTATTCAAAAATAATGCAGTTTAAATTGAACCAGGAGAAAAGCTTTGGACTGGTGATCCAAAATAAATTGCAAAATAAATGCATTGCTCATTTTGCGCACATGTTAGTCCAAAAATAATAATAAAAGAATACTAGTAAGAGGTGTAAGTTAAAGACAGATCCAAAAAATCCATCTAAATACAACCTGTTAATGAGTTGTAATTTTTATGTTAGATAATTAACATGGATCTCTTATAAGTTTCTTAGAACTAGTAGACCTTAAAGGGATAGCTCACCCAAAAATGAAAATTCTGTTGTTGCAAACCTGTATGAGTTTCTTTTTCTGCTGAACACAAAGGAAGATATTTGGAACAACGATTGGAATCAAACAGTTGTTTGGCACTATATATATATATATGGCTGTATATATATATGGCTTCTATATATAGTATATATAGAAGAAAATGGTGCCCCACAACTGTTTGGTTCCAATCGTTCTTCAAAATATCTTCCTTTGTGTTCAGCAGAAGAAAGAAACTCATACAGGTTTGCAACAACTTGAGGGTGAGTAAATGATGACAGAATTTTCATTTTTGGGTTAGCTATCCCTTTAAATCCCTATATGAAGTTGCTGTGACTGTCAGCATTAAAATAAATTTACATGGTATTAATAAATTACTTCTAACAGCAAGATCATTCATAATATATCACTATAATATCACTATTATAATAATAATAATAGTGATATTCATGATATGGAGATCCTTCTGTCATAGTGAGTTCCAAAGTAAAAATCATACATGATTATTAAAGCATGAAAGGGCCTAAAACAAGACAGACTTATCAAAAGCAACAATAAGGGTGACCCAGATACAAGCCTGTTTTATCTAATAACTCTAACTTTTTTTTTTTTAATCATTAAAAGAACAGCACAGTATTCAATAAAGCAAATACAGAATGTTTTGAGTTTAAGCACATGACCTTTGCAGGGCCAGATGGGAAACATGCTTCAGCTATATTTCCCCTGCTATTGCTTGTTGCTGTAGTTCATGCTGGAACGTTCAAATAACTTTTGACCTGATTCCATCTCTAAAGAAAAATGTTTTCCATTTCACATTATAGGTGATGTTTTACACAATCTATTTTCAAAACAATGCACAGCTATGGCCTTCGACAGGAAATGCAGTTAGAGGTGGGTATGGGGTTATGGCCATAAGCCTTTAACCACAAATTCTAGGGTTCCGCTGACAAGTCTGAGGTGTTATCGTCTAGTGGCACGTTGTATGTAGGTAAGACACTAGTGCTATTATAAGACACTAGTGCTAACTCATACAGGTTTGCAACAACAGAATTTTCATTTTTAGGTGAGCTATCCCTTTAACTTATAAGAGATCCATGTTAATGATCTCACATAAAAATTACAACTCATTAACAGGTTGTATTTAGATGGATATTTTGGATCTGTCTTTAACTTACACCTCTTACTAGTATTTTTTTTTATTATTGTTTTTGGACTAACAGGTGTGCAAAACGAGCAATGAGCAACCACCAATCACAGAAGTGATGAGTCACAGGATCAATCAAAGCTCATCACAAGCAGTTCTTCTACAAGACGGTTAATACTGATATACAAAAGCTGCACAGACTTCACACAAACACACACACACACACACACACACACACACACACTAAACACCATTATGGCAACACACATGACATTTAAAAAATGCAATAAACATTAATTTAACTACATTAACTGATAAGAAAACATTAACTGATAACTGATACATTAACTGATAAGAAAAAACGTACTCGGTTACTAACGTAACCTCGGTTCTCTCTAGAAGGGGGAACGAGTACTGCGTAATATCTTACGCTAGGGGAAAACCTCTTTTTCATGAGATATTGAGGCCAAAATGATCGTTAATTTGAATTACTGTAAAACGTGTTGCGGCAGCATGCAGAAACAGGCAAGGCTGCTTGCGTGCCTATTGGCTGTCCTGCGGCAACTGCATCAGCCCATGCCCTGCAGTATTCTTCTCGCTGGCACTCTCAGGTGTGAAGAGGGATAGAAAGGGACTTGGGAGGAAGTCCCTTTGAAATCTTTGAGATGAAGACCGACGGACCAGGAGGACTGGAGTGGGGCTGTAGAGCCTGCAACTGAGGAGCGATGTCTTCATCCAATTTGCCTGTGAGGGAGGAACCACTCAGCCACATATTCTACATCGTTTAAGGGTACAGTTGGTAGTTCCCACTGGTAGATGTTTGAACAGATGATTCCAAAAGACTGTCTTCAGAGTGTTGTTGCTTCAGGACACCAGATGGGACAGCTTGAGGAACACTTCCACATGGTCTTCTAGGGGGCGGCCAGCTTATGAGAGGGATAGGAGCAGGTCACTGTGGTGGACTGGTGATGGGTTCATGTTGGTATGGTCTTGTCTACTGTCAGGGAACACCAGACTCGGAGACAGAGATAAGGTTAAACCCAAACAGGGTATTTATTGAGTAATGGAACAGTCAGAATAATGGTGAGCAGATGAATATGAACTAATTGAGTCTCTTTTCATTTACCATGGTGATAGCGGAATCTCTCTTCTGGGAAAACCCCTACATGAGATTGCTTTATAACTTTGGGTAGGCCTTTTTAGGCGTTTTAGGCTAATTTGGCAGGAATTCTAAAAGGTTAAGGTAGTAGGATGTTTAATAGGTCTGTGTCCAAGTATGAATAATTGGCCACCGTGAGACTATATGTTACCTTTTGTTGTTGTTTATTTATTCATCTATATCACATATCTGTATAAGCATTTAAATACAGACATGCAATCCTTAAATTGATGCTTTCAGTTATTAGAGCATGCACTGATGCAGGTTGCTCAGCAGTAAAATCTTCTCTGACCATGTACATGTTCTTACTGTCTTAGTAGTTTTGTCAAATAATGCTGCCTTTGTGAATTATTGATACAGTAAACTAGATCAGAAAACAGTGTGGTTAACATTGTTTGTTAACCACAAACCTTTATAAGCACTTGTTTATTTTAAATAGGCTTAAATATCAACAGATGCCAAAATATCAGGTAGTGATATCAGATTTTTTTAGAACACAGGACAATTAGCTGGCAAGGTAAGTCATAAGAAATATCGCCATCTGCTGGCACAGTGCAAATCACAACAAAAAAACAACAATGCTAAGATGATAGGCTAAATTTGATGACAAGTATTATTTCTCAGTATTTCTCACTAGACATTTTCCCTCTTGTTTATGTTTCTTTGTCAAGTTACACATTACATTTACAATTAAGGGGCACAAAGTGCACATGTCAAGTCACTGGGACTCTGGTTTGCTTTGCTCAATCTTCTGCTTCACTCCGGCACACTTCAGCATGAGCTCAGCGTGACGTCTTTTTAACATCTCCAGTCTCTGCTGCAGGCATTCAGAGGTGTCAACCTTCTCCTCATAGTCCCGCAGTAGTCTGGTGTTTCCCAGCAGGCCACAGCGCTGCTGCAGCTTTAGATTGTCTGCCCGTAGGTCATCACGAACCAGTCGGGTATGTATCAGTGCTTCACGTTTAAGAGCCACCAATTTCTCTGCCTTAGCAAGTTCAGTGTGTTTGGCCTTTTTCTCTATCTCCATGAAATGCAGCTTCTCTTTCACATGAGAAATGCCCTGAGGTTGAGGGACAAAGAAATGTGTGGAAATTTTACATCCTGATGATGACCACAAAACTAATTTCACTCCTCAATATGATTTGAAAGAAAGAAAGAAAGAAAGAAAGAAAGAAGGAAAGAAAGAAAGAAAGAAAGAAGGAAAGAAAGAAAGAAAGAAAGAAAGAAAGAAAGAAAGAAAGAAAGAAAGAAAGAAAGAAAGAAAGAAAGAAAGAAAGAAAGAAAGAAAGAAAGAAAGAAAGAAGGATGTTTAGGTGATGTTTTCAGGAATTAAACAAAGTGATTTACCAGCACAGCGCAGGAAACCTTCGTTTTTAGAATACGTAGCTCCTCGTTGCGCTCCTGCATCTCTTCTTTAAATGTCTTGTTCTCTGCTTTGAGCTGCTCAAAGTCCATCAGCAGCAAGCCATCAGCCAGCTCCCGTTTGGATCTAAGTGTCATCTCAATCTGACATATTTTGTTCTTGAGCTTGATAGTGTTGAGACGCACGCATGCCAGCTTGTCTTCCTGCTTCAGTCCATCAGCCTGCAGCTGCTCCACCTTTGCCAGTGCTGCCTGTTTGCCCACCTTACCAGTCAGGGCTGTCATTGCAGCTTCATATTTCAGTTTATCAAATGATCTCAACTCCTGGTTCACCATGTTCAGTTTCTCTAAGCTCTGCTGGCGGAGTTCCTTAGTCTGCTGTTGGTGGAGCTCTGAGTCACGGTGGTGCTGCTCTCTCTTGTCCTCCATGAGCTCCATGTACCTTTGGTACTGCTCCTGTCCTGAGATTTCTCCTTCCAGTTTGGCACTTGTCTTCTTGCTGAGGTATTCCGCTATTTTCTTCTGCAGCTGACCATTTAGTTGTCTAAGCTCTTCATTCTCAGCCTGTAGTTCATGTAGCTGATCCATATATTCATTATTGTTGATCCGTAGGGCAGATTCTTCCTTTTCTGCAGGAACGAGTGATTCATTGGACGGACTGGTCCTCTCATTTTTTGGGTCAGGAGTTAGAAGTCTCTCCTCCTCCTCCTCAGTGTCCTCACGCGATAGAAGATCATCAATGAAATGTTCTATTTCAGGATCACCAGTCTCCTCCGAGTTCTCATTTATAAGGAGTTCTATTTCATCCTTTTTTTCTGTTATCATATGTTGCCTAGACTCGGTTTCTTCCTGCTGTGGTCCACTTGTCTCAGCACTGTCTTCTGTGAGGACGCCCAATGAGAGGCGTGAACCCTGCTCGACCACATCATCCTCAACAACTTCTGAAATATTAGGAGGTTCAGTTTCTTCCATTTCGTGTGCACTTGTTGCCTCTGTTAGATCCTCAAACGTGTCAGTGTTTTCCACCGGCATGTTATTTTCTAAAACAGGGCTTTCTTCGTGATTTAATGAACCCTCTTCCATTTTATTTAGTTGAATTTTACACACGATTTTTAAAATTAATATTTTTTTATTCACCTAAAAATATTTACCTGTAATGTATCTAAAATAACCCGCGTTTATCTTACGAAACAGAAACAGCGCTTGCCTCAACTATTTTGTGTCTGTGTTGCCATGGACACCAGAGCTAAAGCCAATCACAAGCCATTGCTGTGTTATTGTTAATATTAATGAGACGCAGCGGCGTGACCAGTGATACTCCACTGCGCATGTCCTCCCCCGCGCCACTGCTGCTCCCAACAACAAGCGGTAGTAAGCAATATGGCCGACGTAGGCAAGAAGTACTGTGTGAACTGCCTGGCAGATGTTACGAATTTGCGGATTCGCTGTGCCGAATGTCAAGATATTGAACTTTGTCCGGAGTGCTTCTCCGCGGGTGCCGAAATCGGCAACCACAGACGATGGCATGGCTATCAGCAAGTTGACGGCGGGCGCTTTTCGCTGTGGGGTCCCGAAGCAGAGGGAGGATGGACTAGCAGGGAAGAACAGTCGCTGCTCGATGCCATCGAGCAATATGGATTTGGTAACTGGGTACGATGCTCAATTGAGTCCATATTTATGCGGCTTTAATAAACCTCCATTTTATTGCCAAATGTGCACCTCCATACAAGTAGCCTGATGCATTGCAATAAAAAAAAACAAATGATGCATGTTTCTCAATGAAGAAACTTAGAGAAAGTATTTTTTTAAAGAACCTAGCAGATTCTCTAGTTCTGTGGTTTTACAATTTTTGTCATTGATAAGATCTTATATAATATTATTATAATATATATACATTGAGAGAACAAACTGTACTGTGTGCACTTGTACCGAAAGCTTTTTGTTGATTCGGTAATATTTGTAGTAACTTAATAGTAATATTTATGTTTGTAACTGTCACATTATTATTACCTGGCTGTATGTCAAAGGGATAGTTCTCCGAAAAAATATAATTTTGTAATCATTTACTCGCTCTTATGTTGTTCCAAGTGCATAAAACTTTTGTTCATCTTCAAAACACAGATAAAGATATTTTAAATGAAACCTGAGAGATTTTTGCTCCTTCATTGAATTGAAAGTCCATGTCATCATAAATGTATAAAAAAATTTTCTAAACGTATTACACATGATTCTGAAGTCTTCTAAAGATACACTGTCATCTTCACAAATGTTTGTTTTGAAGATGAACAAATGTCTTGTCGATTTGAAACAACATGAGGGTGAGTAATTGATGATGAATTTTCCTTTTTAGATGAACTAACCCTTTAACTTTGATTATTTCTGTGTGTTAGGAGGATATGGCAGCCCATGTAGGTGCATCACGCACCCCTCAGGAGGTCATGGACCATTATGTCAGCATGTATATCCATGGTAATCTGGGCAAAGCCTGCATCCCTGACAGCATCCCCAACCGCGTGACAGACCACACTTGCCCGAGTGGAGGTCCGCTGTCTCCTAGTTTGACTACCCCATTGCCCCCACTAGACATATCTGTAGTGGAGCAGCAGCAGCTTGGATACATGCCGCTTCGAGACGACTACGAGATTGAATATGACCAGGAGGCAGAGAAACTCATCAGTGGGTTGTCTGTAAACTACGACGATGAAGATATTGAGATTGAGATGAAGCGAGCCCACGTGGATATGTATGTGCGGAAGCTGCGTGAGCGCCAGCGCCGCAAAAACATCGCTCGTGACTACAATTTAGTGCCAGCCTTTCTGGGACGGGACAAAAAAGATAAAGAGCGAGAACGACCGGGTGGAACAGGAGGGGTTGTGGGTGCAGGTGGTGCTCTTGGATTGGGGGGCGTTACCACCATCATTCCAACAGGGCCGCTTGGCTCCTCTGCGGGAGCGACCCCGAAACGCAAAATCACCAAGGAAGAAAAGGAGCAACGGACCAAACTACGTGGTCTTTGCCAGTTCATGCCGCAGCGTGAGTTTGAAGAATTCTTCGATAACATGCACAAAGAGCGCATGCTACGGGCGAAAGTTCGGGAGCTTCAGCGTTATCGGCGAAATGGCATCACGAGACTCGACGAGTCGGCCGAGTATGAGGCAGCACGCCACAAACGGGAAAAACGGAAAGAGAACAAAAGTGTTGCAGGGTCAAAGAGAGGCAGCAGTGGTGGAGGAGGAGTGGCCGGGCTTGGAGGGGGGGTTGGAGCAGGCGGTGGGCTTGGCGGCGGTGGAGGAGTTAGTGCCATTAAAGAGGAGGGGAAGGACAGTGAGTTCTCAGCTATCGAGAACCTGTCTGGCTTTGAGATGCTGTCGGATCGGGAGAAGGTACTGTGCAACTCTATGAACCTTAGTCCTACGCGCTATCTGACTGTCAAGACTATCATCATCAAAGATCACTTACAGAAACGGCAGGGCATTCCCTCGAAAAGCCGCCTACCCAGCTACCTGGACAAGGTGCTGAAAAAACGGATTCTGAATTTTTTGTCGGAGAGTGGCTGGATATCCCGAGAAACCTCTTAACGACACTGTCCAAAGATTCGGCTGTATGAATAATGACTGTAAATATATTTTTCTACTGTTTTATAATGGATCTCAGAAAAGCCTATGAGAACAAAATGACTGTAGGTGCCACACTACTGGATGTGGACCTTCAGTCAGTCTAACATGTCTGTCTTTGAGCTCAGATCTCCTCATAGGATCATAAACATAGGGAAATTCCTGTTAAAGAAGGTACATAATCCGTATCCATCATAGGGAACATTCCAGTATGTTGTCCTGTGTAACGCATCAGAATATAACACAAAACCCATTACCCCTTGTTAAAATGCCCTCCGTTTTGAATGTGATTTTGAGTGGCACTCGAATGCTCCCTGCCCAATAGAGTTTCAACAGAATGCTTAATGTTGTACAAAGCAGGTATTTGGTTCTGAGTTTCTTCCTTTGTCATAAGAAGGAATCCTTGTTCTGCTTGCCAAAAGTCTTATGCTAACCTGAATTTGCCTGTTTCTGTTGTCAATGGTGGGAATGTGAGACACATGAATCATGCTCGATACTATCTGAAAACAGCCAATGTTCATGTTTGATTATGATTTTTTTTTTTTTTGGAGTTGTTGACCTTTGTGAGGTTGTTTCTATTGCTGTTTATTGAGCATGTTTCAGAAGCTTGGGTTAAAAGGCACATAACCAGGTTATATAAAGTATTAGCTTGATGAGTAAAGCAACATAATGCTCCTGTTTCAAGAGGATATTATTCCTATTTGTTTGATGGATAAAGCTAAATACAGCATCAAGGGTTCTCATCTCAAAGTGTACAACAAAATTTCTAAGCTGAGACTGTGTTAGTGTTTCAACTACTACTAGTTTTTTTTTCTTTAATTTCAAAATCTTCATGCAATACCAAATCTTAGATTACAACTGAGACAAACCTATTTTTCCATGATTTTAATGTTATTATTGCCTGCTTGTGTCTAAGTTGTAGAAAACTAAGACAAGCACTGTTCACAAATGGCAAAAGGCAAATGCAAAGGTTTAACATTTTTACATAGTTTTGAAATGATTAATATATTAAGAGTCAACTAGAATAGATACAAGTATGACTTTTAGCTATTGTTTTTTTTTATGTATACGATATTGGAAATAACTGTGGTTAGTGTAAATCCATTGCAAAGGCCAAGGTGGTCATCTACATTTGTTTGTTTGTCATTTTTTGCCCCAGACATTGGTACATATAAAGTCAGTCATGTTTGAGTATGCTCATGTAGTGTGCCTTGTGAAGCAATGTGCCCAGGTTGATGGTTTTTATCCCTTTCACTTTAATATTATATTTTAATCTTAAAATGTACCATATCACAAATGTACATTTAGGTGTCTGTTTGTTCCTGTTTTTCCACATTTCTATGCTAGACATAACTGCCCCACACAATACACAATATTTGTGTTTTCTGAGTAAAGCCACTAAAAGCAGAGAGAAACTCACCAATAGTATATGTGAGATATGTAAATTGGCTATCTAACCATTTGGTAAATATAATTTATGAATGTATGTAAAATGACACTGTGACTAAGAATAAGGAAATTATGGGGCATAATTCATTATCCTCCTCTTTATGTTTTGTTTCTATTGGGATGCTCAAATGTTACAAAGGGTTAATCTTCAGGTTGTGCTTCATAGTTATAGGAAATACTAGGATCTTTCTTTTGGTTCCTAAGCCATTCTTCAAGTCTAGTCATGCTTACCAACATTGAATTGTTGAGAAAATAAGTGACCGGTTCATTTAATGCTTAATATTTCCCCTGTAATATTCATTTGATGTGCTATTTCAAAGAGTATAAATATTTTTCTAAAGTAATTGAAAATGTGAGGGAGGATAATACTGAAAATGGCATCTTCACTGAAAGACACTATCTTAAATATGTTTTCTGAATTTTTATAAGACAATGTGACATTTAAACATAATGAGGAGACTTTTCTGCTTGGTTGTGACATGTTTTCTGGTCAAATAGTCCATTTTTGAAGGATCATATTTGTCAAAATATTGAGTATGTGCAAAGTATTTTATTGCATACGTCATGTTCTTTCCTACTTTGTATTAAAGTGTTGAAATATAACCTATTGTCTGTTATTAAATGGAAAAAAATACCCTTGCTTACATTTCAAGTTGTCAAGACAAGATATGATGTCATATCAGACGGCGTAATCTACATAAGATCTGTAAGAAAACAACAATTAGTCATTCTAAAATATTAATGGATTTTATTAGTATGAACGCCATTTAAAAGAATATGCCCACATATATCACTAAATACTTTCATTAAAATAACATTATGTAACAGTAACCAAAATTAAGTATTAAATTTACCACTGTATCCTTAGTTAAACTCTTGTCCTGAAAATTTCAACATAATGGAAGATGTAATAATGAGAGATCTACTTTTGAAAATGGTATACGATTTATTTGACAATTGTCTGCTTGTTCACGTGAATGGAAAAGTTGAATCCAATGTAAACCTTTAAATCTGAAGTACAACTGCTGTTAATTAAATTATTATAAAATTATATATTTTATTTTTGAACAAAAAACAGAAACAAATCAAGTGGAATTTAACAACTGCTGTCAACACATCATCATACATGATGGGGCCAAATTGGTAAAAAAAAAAAAAAAAAAAATCAATAAAGTAATTAATATAAGAGCAAATAGGTATATTGAGAAAAGATGTCCAACAGTATAATGTGCTGCAGTGTTTCTTTAAAAGATGGAATGGTGGTGGTGATTCTCAAAGGAATAACGTTGCATCCAATCCAATATTCAGTGAATCTTCTACTGCATACGCACTCAACTTTTATAATATACTCTTATATTATTTATGTTGATCATTATTAATACATAAAGATTAGTCTGGCATTGTCCTTCAGTTGTCAACATATTGGACTTCGCCTCTCAGAGGCACCTTTAACAAAAAAGCTGTGGAACCTAAGACCAGGCAATGACCCACCATAGAGTGTACGAGTAGTTAGGGGGCCTTGACTACACCCACCAGAGCTGGCCGGAGGGTGCGCCCATGCAGCTTATAGCCTACTTTAGTAACTACGGCTACGGTACCCGGCTCCTTGCCCTCCACAGGTGCATGAAAGACAGCCTCGTGTTCATAAGGATCAAATTTCTGACTATCAGGATTAAGCTTAACAAGGCCGTGTTTTTTGAAGACCTTTTGGATCTGCACCTCAGTCATTACAAGGCCATCGTAAAGATTTTTCAAGTGAGGATTTGCAGCAGACACTTCTGTTTTCGGTACACTTTCTGTTGCCTTCTCTAAGATGTCAGCCACCTCCAAGAGGTCCTTACAGAAGCCCTGAATTCCTGAGAAAAAAGCAAACAAGAGTGAAAACAACCAACTTAACTAGATGCGGAAATGTCGGTTAATAAAACAGCTTATTAACTAGTATAATAGCTTACCATATAGCTTAGCATCATCAATCATCTTTTGACTTCTTTGCCTAAGGTTCTCAGTGTCTGCTAGTGCCCGCTTGTATTTATCCTGCAGCAAAAGACGATTTAAAACGATCAGACAATAATTACACACAATATTTAAACTGCTCCTCTCAAAAACACTTGACTCTCAGAAGATTTATCTTGCACAGAAAATACTATTTACAACTTGCTGGATTCATGGTACTGATTAATCTGAATGCTTTAAAGTCACTCAAAGACACATTCTGAGTTAGGCCGGTGCATACTGTGCGATTTATTATTGTCTTTTACGATTGTTCCTTGTCAGACTGTACGAACATAATCCTCGCTGTAAGCCATGTCACACTGTAAGATCTCAGTTGTCATTAATGTCAGACTGTAAGCCAGTCAAGAGGCGTTAAAAATGATGCATGCAAGAAAATTTGTCTCGAGTTTTACATCAATCAATGACACGTTCGGTGACAGTGAGCTGCATTACATGCAGGATTGAAATGGTGGCCACAAAGAAATCAAATTCAAAGTAACGTTCATTTTGGTCATTGGCTTTTCTTGAAAAACGAAGACAATTTGAAGGTCGTCGTAGCAGAGTCAAATCTTCCGACACCGTCAGAATTTCGTCTGAGGAAAAAATTTGATCACAACGTCATTAATCGGCTGTCGGTGAACATGTCAAACTAACGTTGCAGATGTTGAAATTTTAGGATCAGAAGAATCTTATAAGATTTGAAAATAGTGTCTCAGGTGGCCAAATCGTGGCCAAAATCGCACAGTGTGCACCCGGCTTAAGCCTGGGACACTCTACAGCTGATTTACAGGCAAGAAAATCATTTAAATTTCACTAATCTGAAACATGACCAGCTCCAGTTCCTTCAAAACTGGTTTTATAAACTAATACAGAACAAGTGGATAGTCCTTGGGGTATCCTTGAACTACAAGGGCAATTGAAGGTCAGGCTGTGCAGGAGGAAATTACATGATTTTGTGAACCGCAAGAAAAACATTTCCTGTCGGTACATTTTTATTATTACATATTAATTATTATCAAATTAATATTAGGACATACAATACATTTTTGCCTATCCAAATTTCATAACGACATCACCAAACTTGTGACACAGCCACAATGTGCATGAGGATTGAGGACTCAATTTTTTTTTAAACAGACTACAAACCTACATCCCACATCAAAATGGAGTTGCAAGGTTATTTATTCACAAATGTCAAGATTGTCAAGAGTGCTGGTTATAAAAAAAGAAGCATCATTCTTATACAGTCATTTGTACCTTGGCAAAAATGGGAGCTGTCGGTCAGCATTTTGTTTTGTTTCCATAGCACAAGGCATTAACAAAACATTTGATGCGAGAAACAATACATTTTCAAATTATTATTAATAATAATAACAATATTATTATTACTAAAATTTCATAAACCTAATAACGGTCTTTAGGTCCGGACACAGCACTATAATAATCATTCATCGATGAAAATCAAAAGCAGCTTCAAACACTGACTTTATAACAAAACAAAATTTCAAAAGGAAATATTTTTATTATTTTTTCCACTATCATTAATGTGTGGTCCACAAGAGAAATATTAAGCCAATATTGACGGTAACATTTGACGAATACAGTCAGTCACAGGCGATCCACCCTCCAAATCTGTATATAACTGTTTCCACTGTTATGAAGTAGTAGTCTCACTACTTCAGTCAAGTGATGAAATATTTGTGTCCTGGAAATGGGAAGCCTCAGGTGCTGATTTCCTTGTGGAAAGGTGAAGTAGACTCCTCAGATGTAGAAGGCGCTTTTTCTCCTTCTTGTTCATCTTTCCATTATTTCTTGGAAAAGCGTAATATTGAACTTTGTGCATCCACCTCTGTCATCGGATGAGTGCATTCTGTTTACTGCTTAGTGCTTAATATACTAAAGGAGGCTGTACTGTACCAACTAGGGGACTAAATGCCGGTTGGTGGAACAAACTGTAATTTGAGCAACTGTCTGTTCAAAATAAATGAAAAGAAACCTAGCATTGGATATTCGTTGAAACTTGTCCCAAACTGCGACCCCAAAACCGTGGTACATTCCGAATTGTGACTTCTTTATACTGTTAAACCCCTTGTTATAAAAGGGTTAGTTCACCAAAAAATTACATTTCTGTCATTAAATTACTCACCTTCATGTCATTCCAAACCCTAAGACCATTGATCAACTTCAGAACACAAATTAAGATATTTGTGATGAAATCCGAGAGGTTTCTGAACCAGCCATAGGCAGCAACGTCATTTCAACTTTCAAGGTTGTAAAAACATCGTGAATGTGAATCACCATGCGATTACGGTGGTTCAATCTTAATGTTATGAAGTGACGAGAATACTTTTGTGCGCAAAAAACAAAGAGCATATTCAACAATTTCTTCTTCTGTGTCAGTCTCCTACGTGTAGTAATCACAACGCAGCGCTTCCGGGTTCCATGGCAGAACGCCGGCTCGTTATTGGCCGACACTGGTCACATGAGCACTACGACACATCCGTGTGATGCTGCTGCAGGAGCAAGCCAATACTGAGCCAGTGTTCGGATGTAGAACCCAGAAAGGCTGCACTGTTTATACATGTGAACAGCATCAGAGACTGACACAGAAGAGAAGAAATTGTTGAATAGTCGTTATTTTTGTTGTTGTTTTTTTGCACACAAAAAGTATTCTAGTCTTACAGGTTTGAAATGAATGAATTCTTATTTTTGAGTGAGAATTCATTAACTAAAACTAACCCTTTAGACATCCACTTTTTCTATATTCAATTATTAGATAAGATTGCATCCTTCTGAAAATAAAGCATTACCGTAACATCTTTCAGCTGTTCTTCCAGTTGCATCTTTTCTTCTGTGAAGGCTTTCTCAGCTGCACTGGGCTCTGGTTTCTGAGCCCCATTCTCTTCTTCGGTTCCAGTTCCTGAGCTTTTCTGTTGGGCTGCTGTGCAAAGGAGGCGTGGGGTCGCCCTGAAATGTTAAAAGATGGGAATATTCACCAATACAACCTTTGCACTGTAGGCAAAATATACATTGAGATTACGCAACCTATCTTGGATAAGAGATATTATGCCTTATTCTTAATAGAAGAGTTCACCCAAAAACAATTAGTCATAAGTCTTTAAAATTAGAGACTTATGTCATGTCAGACAAGTCATGTTACCGGCAGAATGTCATTCTTTAGAATTGGCACTGATATCAATGGCTATTGAAAATCAATGGAATTTTGGGGAAAGTCAAAATGAAGTGAAAGCAGTGACAGATATTTTCTTCCATATTTTGATGTACACCTGACTGTAAAAGAAAAAACAATGTCGTGTTGGAGTGAGACCTGCTTCTATATATCTGTTGATGATTGGATGTGAGATGTGGGTGTTGCACTCAAAAATGGATGCAGATGAACATGAGCTCGCAGGATCAGAGTTTAAGCGGACTAAATGATTGGAGAAGTCATGTTCATGTCACCGGAGACAAGTCTGTCATGAATGATCACTGTATGGAGCGGAGAACAGGGAAAAGGGAAAAGCAGCCTTAAAAAAAAGACAAGATCTATAAACTAGCTGATTTAAGATAACTGCTTCTTTATAGTTAACAGTGATCATTGAATGGGTGATGAATGTTTTACTTATAAAATAGGTTTATCATCTTAAACTGATTCATTTTTTGTAGGACATAACCTTTCAACGATATGAGATTCTAGAAAACTTGACAACAAAATAGTTAAGAGTCCAGTCTGCAACTAGTTAGATAGTCTAAACCAATCAAGAGGTGAAACAGCTTCAGTACGATTAGCCTTAACTTCACTAAGTCTACAGAACTAGCACGTGTCTGAAAATGAGTCTCATTTCCATGGCAACGTACGAACACTATTTTTAAAGGCAAAAATCCTGAACTCAATGAAACATTTTCTGTATGTAAAGATATCATGACATGGTAAAGAACAGTAAGCACATTTCACTAAGAAGCATCAATGATCACATAACTAGTCTGCACTGCACAGTTATAATGTATCCGACAGGACAACAAAGCTGCCTAACGATAGGCTACTGTCATCTAAAAAGCCATAAGTGAGAGTCCGACCTTAGTACATCAGAAAGAATCATTCATTTCTAAACAGCTTACGCAACAGAACGATTATTAATTTTCATAAAAACAAATATTTAACCAAGCTTGGACACCAACTGCTCAAAATAACACTGCTTTGAAAGCCTACCTTACAAGTGAAGGAGACGCTATGATAAAAGAGCTCTGTCGGACCACTCGCACACACCAGTTCGCCATCTTCATCTTCACTGCTAATGTCCACGCTGAGAGACACGCAGAAAGAGCGAGTCTCATTCAACCAATCGCAGCTTCTGTTCTTACACGGTTGTCTTACACGACCAATCATCGCTCTAGTCAAAACTGACGCAATTCTGTAGTTAGTTTGTTTGGTTGAGAGAAAGGTCGAAACATTTTGCACGTAAAGGACGGCGTCTTTTCTTGGCCAACTGAAGGACGGTTACCGCACACTTTTATTACTCAACTACGCCGAGCTACATCACCACAGGTTCACCAATTCAGACAACACACACGAAGGAATTTAAAATATGTTGCTTAAGTGCATTTAACCGGCAGTGGAAGACAAGTTGGCAAGATTCTTGCCTTGAGTTACGTTAGGTTAGTCAGTTCACTTCACGAGTGATGGATATTATCGGCTATTAGTCAGATATTAGTCAGTTCACTTCACGAGTGATGGATATTATTGATATTAAAAAAAACAAAAACAAAAAAACCCATTTATCTATAATTATCACAATTTGAACTTTGATACTGTTATCAGTTTGTTAGGATATAATCAGAATCAAAGTAGGAAATTGTATGTGTTTTTTTTTTTCCAGACAGCTGACAATGTTTAGCCTACTCTTCTACTCTTCTTTAGTCCAGTAATCCTCTGACTCAGTCAGCCTTGTCTGTCTCTTGGGCAATAAATCATCTGAGAAATTGAGGTGAGGAAATCATAACTTCTATCTTGATTTAGGCTCAGAAACAGTTCCTGCTTGCATAAGGATTGAACCTGGTCTGGGTCCCTAGAGGTGATAAAATCCATCCTGCTATGTGCAGTCATGTGTAGCATACTACACCATTCAAAATTTTTGGTTCAGGAAACATAAAAAAAGGGAAATCCTTCTTTTATTCAGCAAGGATGCATTTAATTGATCAAAAGTGACAGTAAAGACGTATGTCACAGAAGATTTCTATTTCCAATAAATGTTGTTCTTGTGAAGATTCTATTTATAAAGAGTCTTAAAAAAATGTATCACATTGTCCACAAAAATGTTAAGCTGCAGCACAATTGTTTTCAACATTGATAATAATAATAATAATAATAATACAAGTTACAGGATAATCAGAAAAAAAATCATGTGACTGAATATTGGAGAGTAATAATGCTAAAAATTGAGCTTTGCCATCCCAGGAGTAAATCACATTAATGTAATATTAAAATAGAGAACAGTTATTTTAATTTGAAAGAATATTTCAATCTCACTGTTTTTTTTTTTTCTCAAATGAATGCAGCCTGTGTAGGCATAAGAAACTTCTTTTACAACTATCTAAAAAAAGAGCAGGCTACTGACCCCAAAATATATGAATGGTATGTAGGTGTGTTTCACAGCCATCAGTCTGAGCTTCAGCGCTGCCCAGTGACCCTACATTTAATAATTAGGTATAGGAAATGTGGATGTTTTAGAATAGTTTTACATAATATTTTTAATACAAGTCTAACAGTGTTAAATCAATTGCAAAGTTCTTCTTTAGTGTCGCTTGTTTGAAGATGAAAATCTGAAAAAAAAAAGTATTGAAAAAAAATTTATTTATTAGAAAACTTGGACAGTGATTCAGTGGCTGCACCAGCTTCCTAGAATATTTAGCAGTGCAGATAATTGAATGCCTCATCCTCTGAAATTCTAGATTTTTTAGATTGATTTCAACTGAGTTACCTGAATTTCACTGAATAATTGGTCCATGTTGAATGTTTAGTTAAAAGGAGAAACATACACATTTTAAAAATAAATAGAAAAAATATTTGTATATATATATATATATATATATATATATATATATATATGCACACAAGTACACGGAGGTATGATAAAATATTTTAAAAGTGCATAATGTCTATTCAAAAACACTGAATGAAACCAGTTTATTGTCAGATTAAATTTTCCCCATGCAGGAGCCCAGCTAAAGTGATTCAAAACAGTTTCACAGACGAGGCTTAAAATAGTCCCAGACTAAAATGCATGTTTGAGCTGTTTTAACTGTAAGCAATCCTTGCACTGACATATCTTATATACAAATATATTAGTGGCATTGTTTTGCCTCAAGAGGCACATCAGTAATATTTTTTAAGGCATGTTTATATAAAAGCCACTTAAATGTTATAATTGAGCTAAGGCCTAATTTTGGCTTAATCTAAGCCATGTCTGTGAAACCGGGCCTTATATTTTATTCCTGCTAACAATCGTTTAACCGGTAGCCTACTACAGGCCGGTACTACAGATGGAAGAGAGCATTGATAATTCAAACCCCACCTCCCCAAAAAAACAGTTAATATATTAAACTGTTATTAATATAACAAACAGATCTTTAAAATTCGTTAATCCAAAGTGTTTTCATGCGCTCACAGACGTGACCCTTTACATTTTCACATGCATTGTGATTGTGGTTTATTTAAAAACAGAGCAACTTTAATAATACTTCAACAATAGGCCATTTAAATATTATATATGTTGTAACTGTATTTGAAAT
Source organism: Pimephales promelas (assembly GCF_988280905.1). Taxonomy (NCBI): domain Eukaryota; kingdom Metazoa; phylum Chordata; class Actinopteri; order Cypriniformes; family Leuciscidae; genus Pimephales; species Pimephales promelas. The sequence continues at coordinate 29,586,637 of NC_142769.1, read as the reverse complement.
AGCCAAGTTAACATGCATCCAGCTATGTTCATGTGACTGTTTACACTATGTAAACAAAACAAAAAATGTTGACACAAAAGATACATTTATGAATGAATGAATAAAATGCATCAACACATTTAGACCCTTCAAATTTTAGTCACACATGTTATGGAGGATTAAATGAATTAACTGGATCTTATAAATAGATTTTTTTTGTTGCATTATTTGATATGCGATGTAATACAAACATAAACTTTTCTAATGACAAGCAAACAAACACTTGACTCGTAGCTCCACTAGGTGGCAGGCAAATACTGCTGATGTTTTCACTGGTCTCGGCTGACTAGTGTAGGTTACAGCACATGAGCGTGCTCGGTTTGTAGCTCTGTTTTCCCCCACCCTCTTCCCATCTCTCTGCCTTTCTCTCTCACTCTCACTCTCTCTCTCCCTCCCCCTCTCTCCCCCTCTCTTACATTAGAGCTTTCCATCTTTCGCTTGCATCGCACACTCGCTTTGACAGTGTTAAATGAAGACGCTCATCATGGCAGTTTTGGCGCACCTGTACCCAGCTGTGTTTTTCGCCTGCGCGTGGATGTCACTGTTCGGATTCGGACCGATTTCATGTCACAGCGGCGTTATACAGCAGATAAACGAGCGGGACCGAGAGCTTGACAGCCGCGGTGGGCATGTCATTGGCAGAGATGAAACGCTTATCTCGGCGCACAGCCGCGGAGATTACAGCGGGGACCCGGGCGGACCGGCCATGGGAGTTCCCCGAGTCCGGAGGGCATCGACTCCGGAGAAAGTCTCTCTACTCAGCAGCTCTTTCGTCCTTAAAGGGGATGCCACCCACAACCAGGCAATGGTCCACTGGACGGGTGAAAATAGCAGTGTGAGTACCCCCCCCCCCCCCCTTTCCCTGTTCTCCGCTGTAGTTGTCCCAAAAACTCACAAGATTGAACATTGAGTTGTTTAATCTGTTAAGGGTTGTCATAAGGTTCGTAGATACTAGCTCTAATTTAAATCGGGTTTGAGAAACTGGTAATAAATATGAAGCATGCGATGCGCTCATAATGTTTGTACGGCAGGACAGGTAGATGCATAACGCCCTACATTCATCATCACACAATACACATCTGCATTGTGTATTGAGAGGTTTATAGGTTCAGTGTTTACCGAACCATGTAATGTGAGTCAGAATGACAGCTGATGCCGAAACACACTGACGGTTGTACCATGCACCTCCACGCGCCTTGCTGGGAGAAGTTCACTTCAAGTTTTCGTTAGTATAAAGCTGAATGACGCAAAGTTTGACGCAATGTTTACTTGTGCTTGGTCAATTATATAAACGATACAATGTGATATAGTTATTACCAAAGCGATCAAATGAACCAGCGACTCTTCGAGCGCGTGCAGGGCGGATGCGCTCTGAACAAACGCGCGCTTGTTTGTGTTATAGTTTGTTGAATTGTATCTTCAGGAGATGTCTCTCATTCACAAAGCTGCCAAAACAACTCATTAGACGTTTGTAAAATAAAATAACTTTTGAATAGGCTACCTGTTTTATTAAGTAGGCTATCTATATTCTTATTATACAGTATGATTATGCAGCTTCATTTGCCTTAACCTAAAGTTTTTATTTAATTTTTTATTTAACATTCATAAAACTTACAATGACATTTAACATCAAAAATATAGCCCAAGACAAACAGATACACTGCAAAAAAAAAAAAATTAATAAAATAAAAATAACCTCTCCAAATCAAAATTTTCTAGTGACTGGTCACTAGATTCAAGATACAAAAACAACGTTATAGTGAGATGTCTTCTCAAAAACTTATTAAGAAATGCATTACACAGATAATGCCTGTGCACTGTAAAAAAATGTTACTGCTATTTACCTCAAAATATTATGGTAACTATATTACGCATAATATTTTTGAGTAATTAATGCTTGATTTCTTTCATGCAATCTACCTGAATAAATCATGCAAAATATAACTCAATCAAAAATGTATCTGTGTAATGTTTTCAAAGTTTTCAATAAAACACTGAACCACAATTTTCTTGATAAAACATACACAACATTTTTCATTATCTTAATTTTTTAAATGAAAATTACAAGACTCATGATTCATTTTTTGTAAGTGTATATTGTTAGAAACATCTCCTTAAATTGCTTCAGCTACAACTCAGGCATACTCCTAAACTTGAAATTGGAGGTGCTATTTTGGATATGAAGTGTAATAACTCTTACATCAGAAAGTGTATTAATCAAGATATCAGCTGTTATACCCAAAAGCAATTCTGAAATGGAAAATTTTTTTTCTTCTATACCTTCAGTTGAGATAATCTGGTCAGCAAGTAATAAAGGAAAATCATTTTAAAATATATGTTAATCTCTACATGTAGATTTAATCCCTGAGAGAGCAGCAAAGTATTGTTCCTTAACCTAAAGTTAACCTAAAGTTGTCAATAAAGAGCGTAAAAATGTAGATGGAATAGTTTAGATAGTTTAGATGGTTTTTGATGAATTTGATGAGAATGTTATTGTTTTTTTAGAATTGATAATATCTGACTTTTGATTGTACACGTTGGTATCTTGGCGATTTTTAAGGGCAGTTTTGAAACATTGTAAACAAGTTGTCGCTTGTGTAAAAGGAGCACATTTTAGTATGCTTTTAAAAAGAGTACTATTGAATTAATATAGCCTGAATGTAATGTTTTCAGACATTCAATTGCAAATGAAATGCATTATAGTTTGAATTTATGTTAAATGCAATTTAATCAACTTAAGATTGATTTTTGTTGACCCTCTTAGGACATAAGTACATATTTATATTTCATTTCAAAATAACTTATTAATAATTTCTTTAAAATATGGTTAAAGTGTTCTGCCGTAAACTAAAATATATTTAAATATACATTCAAGGTAAACTAAAATATACTTAAAAATACATGTAATTTCTATTGAAACTTGCATGTATTTACACATTTGTAAATATAAAGTTGCAATTTAGCCTAATACACATAACATACCAGTATAGTAACTTTAAATGTAATGTTGAATAACACACAGGCTGTATGGATTTGGCTTTAGTTCAACTAGGGCATTCAAGTAGCTTTTATAAGTATGCCTTAGATAAAACATTACTAATGTGCATCACAAAACAATGGCACTGACATATTTTATGATATCCCAGTGCAAGTTGCTGTCAGTTTAGAGACTAAAATAAGCCTTAACTGTGCCTTATAAGCCTTAAGCCTTATCTGTGAAACCGGGGGTACAGGTTTTATTATGTTAGTCAACACATTAAAAAGTATATTTTTAAAGAAAAACAAAAAATTATTAAAACAAAAACAAAAAAATGTAAATGTTCGTTTCAATCTGACATTATTACAAAGCACAGTGTAAAACCTTTGATGCACATTATGGGTCTAAATAGACCTAACTAAGTTTTCATTTTCTATATCTTTGCAATAAATCAATTTCATCTTTCAGCAGGTATTAGATCATTACAAATCCTTATTTATATTTTTCCTTTCTTTTAGAATAAAATAATTTTTGTGTCACTATCCTTCTAATGTGCAACATGGGTCTAAAAAGTATTCATGTTTCTTGCTGAATATTTGAAAGAAATGTATTTTATTATTTTTTAATCCAGGTATTCATCAAATATCTTGTTTTTGATTTCCACAAATCATTATATTTATTTTCCCTTTCTTACTTTATAAACTAATACTAATTTTACACACATGGGTCAAAAATGACCCATATAACCTTTGATATTTATAAATAGTATAAATGCAGAAAACTACAGTATATTCACCTGCCACACATTTCACAATTCAACACGGCTGATTTTGTATATTTCATGCATGTAAGTTTTATTTAATACATTTTTTGTCACAGAAAATATTTGATATTTTGTGAAAGACATCTAGATAGGCTAATATTTGAACGTTTAGGCTAAGGTTACCTTGACCTTGAAATGCATTACTAGTGCAAAAGAAAAACATGTATTAGCTAGCTTGCGGTCGACATATTCTATTTCATCCAATAGCAAGGTCAACAAAATAAAAGTTGCAATAGAAAGTTATATATCCAAGTATATATTTTCAATGTTGGGCAGAATCCTTGTACCTCTGTATAGATGTGTGTAAAATGATGTATTAACAAAACCTAGCAAATATTAAAATATGAATTTGTGATAATTGAAAACAAGATATTTTGAATATTCATAAATCATGAAATTTATAGATCATGAAATATTAAATGCTCAAATAAAGTGATTTCAAAAGGTTAAACAAAAAAAAAAATTCCAAAGCATGAATGAAATAACATTGGAAATCAATACGGGTCTTTTTAGACCCATGTTGTGTGGGTATCCATAGCTTGCACATCAAAGGGTTAAGAACCATAGGCATGAAAGTGCACTAAAGTAGCATTTAAGTAGGCTTTTATTTGATTATATTATCTAGAAAATGTCTTTTAAGATTTGAAGTACAGTCTTATGAAACTTTAAAGGAATCTCACAAAGATGAGTAGCAGGAGACAAGTGAAAGTCTCTTCTTAACTACGGATCCACTGTGCTTTCCCAAAAGATCTAGAAAAAAATAGAAACAAAAAAGCCATTTTGAGAGGGATGGAATTGGCATGAAGCTGCATTATCATGTGTGTATTAGAGGTGTACGTGTATGCGGTCTCTTGTTGCTTCTTTCAATTACTTAAGGACCTTAAAGTAGCTGCTTGAATTGTGCAGGTCATGGCTTCTATGTCAGATGTCCTACAGTGAGGAGAGCTGTAACCGCAATTGAGCTGCAGCAAAAACAGACAATGTAATGGATAAGCACAGAGATCAACAAACACTGATGCAGCTGCACATGGTCGTTTGATTGGCTTGTTATGAGACTGCTATGGATTTTTACCAGAAGCACTGGTAAAGATCTTTGTTTCCAAGTCCACAGATCTCCTGTCCGTTCACAAAAGGGTTACTTCACCATTTAGTTGTTGATCAGGATAGATTGACCACAGTGCCATGTGGGAATGATGACACAAAAAGGAACTGACGGCAGCAAGTATTCTGTGTTGTGAGAGTGCATTGCGAGACTGTTTATGAGAAGTCTCCTTGAAATTGTCTTTAACCTGTGACCACTGCGGAAGACACTTGTTTTTCCTTAAATTCACCTTACTGACCTACAGTAAAAATAAAGGTTCCAGAAAGGTGTTTGTTTTGCAGTGATAAACAATTTTCAGTTCTCAAAAAATTGCTCACTATAAGAGGAACAATTTTCTTCTTAGGGTGAATAACATTTTAATAATCTAAAAAAATACTTGTTTTCCACTATAAATAACCTTTTGTGGAATAGAAAGGTCCCATGGCTGTTTAAGTTTCATCATGAAATCATCGATGCCAGTAAAGAACCTCTATTTTTATGATTGAAGGCAATCCACTGCAGATGTGTGTACAGATTTTTATTATTCATAATATCATCTGCTGTTTTAATAGGAGGACGAAGAATCCATGTTCGCTCTCAGTTTAAATGGATAAGCAAATAAGAGGAAGAAAGATATCCACATGTCACAATCCCTCGTGCTGTATAGAGATTTATAATTAAGGTTCATATACACGTGCTTTGTTCAATTACAATTTTAGTTTTAGGAATAAATAAAGAGAAGGGAAATATTTCCTGTGCTTCAGGTGATATGTAGAATAGACTCTAATAAAGGAGAGTCCATCATTTACCCCAGAACCTAGTTGTCAATTCCTGGAAGCTAGTCCTGGAGAACGATATTCGACTCCTAACATATTGCCAGTGTTAGAGACCATGTGCTGAATGGGTTTCGCTTTGTGTTGTTTTTTCCATTCAATTGCGCTTGTCCTCCCTCACTTTCTCTGGGGAGTGCGACCATCTTGATTCATTTATTTAGCCTTGCTGCACTTCTGATGACATATCTCTTTTCTGTAAATATGAAGAGATAGTCATCTATCTATCTATCTGGTATTTAGCAGCAGTCTCTGCTGTTGTTTGTGTTTGCAGTGCTGTCAGGAACCATCCATCTAGTTGCCTGCTGATAGCTGTTTAGTTAAGACAGACAGAGAGAGGAGGAGGAAAATGACAGAAAACCAAGCAACAGCATTTGAGAAAGTGATAGGACTATATTGATTCCCAAATGGATATTCAGAATAGAGATACGTAGAAAAGGAGTCTAAGGGAGAATTGGTAATTAGATTCATAACAGTCTCAGTCGCATTTTGCCGAGTGTGTGCATGTTGTTCTCTTGCCTTTATGCTATTAGCAAATCTGATCAAATGAAAGACACATGGCTCACTGACATGACATGTGCACTTCCCTCCTGAGTCATCATTTTCTTGTTTTCCAAAGCCAGTAGGTTTTTCCAGTTTTAAAGTTTTAGGAGGGATCTTAATTTAAATATAACCTATAGTGCATACTCAACAACATTGAACTCTAATACATCAGGTACAGTTGAAATGTGTCTCTAAACTTTCTCAAATACTTGTCATGTGACACATGTGTACATGATTTCGGCATTGTGGAAATTAATGTTTTGTACACAGTAGATTATCTACACACGCAGATACAAACACACACCAACGCTTTTTCAGTCCACCAAAATATGTGTTCAAGTGCAAAAGATAGATGGGTAAATTAAAATATGGCTTTATTTACTTGCAATTTAGGAATAAAGTGTAAAAAAATTGCTATTAATATACAGTACTGCATTATCTCCTTGTCATGTCTTCTTGAAGGCATTCATTCATGGGTTATATTAACAGACAGTTCATTTGGCCCCTCCTATTGCATAATTGTTACCACATGTCCGTCTAAATCAACATTTTCTAGTTGTTTCTGAATTTTTCTGTTTTGCAATGAGTCAGATTTGGCTTTCAAACATGTTAACATTGTTAAAGTCTCTCCAAATCCAGAATTCCCGTGCCAATCTTCGTTTAAACATCAATGTTAATTACTGGCATCACCTTTGGTTTTGCTCCTCTCAGCACTGAAACTTTAGTTTCTCTACTTCTGTTAGCGCAACATATTAGAGGCTTACTTGTGGTCCTTTTTCATTCCTATCCCAATGAGGATTTCTTCCTTTGTTTCCTGGGAGACCTAATCAGAATCTGGAAGGACAGCTCAGGCAGAGAATTCATGTGCAGCATGCAGAATGTTTTTGGCCTGCAAATGTCGCACATGCCCCTATACAGTGGTGTTTTTACCCACACCCAAGTCCAGGGCCTTGCGTTACGTTATGTTACGTTGCGTTAGTTAGGCAAGTGCTCAGCTGTTGGCGCGTTGATCGAAAATGAAGTGGTATAAACCTCTGGTGCACAGGGACGAAAATAGAGAAAGCAACAAAATAAAAAGAAAGCCCAATATAAAGATAAGCAGTGTTGTAGTCGAGACCACCTCACTCGAGTCTGAGTCGAGACAGAGACCAGAGAGAGTCGAGTCCGAGTCAAGACCGAGTCCATAGAGAGTCGAGTCCGAGACCAGAGACGGTCGAGTCCGAGTCGAGACAGAGACCAGTGAGGGTTGATTACCTAATTTACTTTTATTTGCTTAGAGAAATTCTTTTTTTTTTATTTTTTTACTGAATTTAGTTTAAAAAATATGATCAGTTTAGGGTAAAAAGGCTACATAGTAGGTGGTGTTGAAAGTAATTTTATTACAATTTGTCATGCGCAGTTGCGCACTAGAAAATCACTGGGCGTGTCAATCAATTTAAAGAAATATTTTATTAACATTAATAATCATGAAAAATATTTTGAATTGAACTTGAGTGGACTCGGGAATAAGTCTGAGTCCTAAAAAAAAAATGTTTGAGTATGAGTCAATTCCGAGTCCAAATGCACACGAGTCCATGACAAGACCAAGACCATTAAAATATGGTCTCGAGACCGAGTCCGAGACGAGTCCGAGTCTCGAGTACTACAACACTGAAGATAAGTCTTCTCATCTCAGCCATTAAGGTGTCAAACGAAATAAATGTACTTAGTATTGTGCACAGGCATTTAGGCGTACTGGCCACCGGGACTACCTGGAGATTCCTGGTGACAGACGTGCTTTTTGGGCAGATACATCTCATAGCTTACTTTTTATTTTGTCTTTGCAACATAAAACTTGTACATGCAGGCCATTCATTTTGTTTTGCTTTGCTTAATTGGCGGCACTGAGTTGCTTCCAAGTATACTTACTTACAAGTATATTTGTACACTTGAAAAAATGTGTACAAAACTAATTATCCCCAAAAATAAACTGTCCGCACGCTTAAATCCTTAAAGCAAATTTAACCACCAAGCTTTCGGTCAAAAGACCATCCTCAGGGCATGAGGATGGTCTTTTGACTGAAGGCTTGGTGATTAAATTAAGTGTGTGGGCAGTTTATTTATTGTTTTAAGATTTTTAGTCTTGTCTGTCTGACACCTTGTTTATCGTGAGTTTGGTGAAACTCCTTCAATACAAAACTAATTTCCTTTATTTTTCAGTGCATTTGTTTTACAAGATAGCCTATTATGTAGTTGTGTAATGTAGACAGATACTGTAACTAAAAGAGGAATTTGCACACTGAATTGCACCAGATTGATGAATTTAACATTTAAATTTGAATTTAAACATGAATTAAACATTAAAATGCACAAATTTTTTGTGCACAGGGGCACCGAAACCCCCTTAGCCTTGTAACAGCCTAATAGAGTAGTAATAACAGTAGTCGTGGTTGTAATTGCAACTTTTTGGATTGTGATTTATGTTGAAAGTAGCATTGGACTGATACCATGCTCTGGTATCTTGATATTGATACATGATGATTTGATGATGATTATTTAAAACATAATAGTGCAAGTTATTTGTTGAAGAACTTGATGAATATGTTTTGCCCTGTGGTTACCTGTTTACACCATATCAGAGTGGATTTGACAGACTACACCAGCTGATTCATTTACATTCATGAGTACAAGTATTGTATTTTTGCTTAGAAAATTAACATTGTGACACCAGTGGGCTTCAGCACCAGCAGACAATAAGTGGCCTGTTGAATAAGTGAGGTGATGGGTTTTCATTGTGAAATGTATGCATTTATACACCCCTAAACATAATCTTTGCTTTAACATCTCATGTTCTAAACTTTGCTGAATAACACATAATTAACATTTACAGTTGTATCTCTTTGTTGTGGTACGCTGGAACTTCCAAACTCCAAAATGTCCCATAAAGCAGCATAAAGATATCATGAAAGTATAGTCCATTTGATTTGTGCAGTTTAGTCCAAGCCCAAGTCTGAAGCTACTGTATATGATAGCTTTATGTGAGGAGGAGACTGAAATTTAAGTCCCCAGAAGAGAGCTCCCAAAGCAGCTGAGACATTCTGCCCAAAATCTTCTGTGATATTTCACAAAAGAAAGAAAACAGCATTGTGGATTAGAACAATATGGGGTGAGAAAATTATGACAAAACTTTAATTTTTGGGTGAACTATTCCTTTAAAAAAAAAAAAATAAAGAACACAAATATGGACTTGCTGTATGAACTAATTAAACCAGCAGTTATGAATGACAGTAGATGTCTGGATCATGTTCATAGAGCTCCGTCAAGCAGACGTCTGCCATCACAGCTTTAACGGTAGGCTGTAGTGAACTACTGGTAATAAGACATCTTTATTGCTTTAGTCCTCTAAACCTTAAATGGACCTTGTTGGGGAAATTACTCTGAGAATGAAATAATTGGTATGATGGTACTGAAGCGTGTTTTCTCTGTTAGAGTGCATCTATTTCATGATGATTCGTGTATACATTCTCCTATAAATCTCTCTCTTCCTCCCTCTCTCTTAATCAGTGTGACTGTGCTTTAATGAAGTCAGTTCGTAATGACCCTCTGTCCCCGTCTCTCTAACCTTCAACTCATACACACACAAATATAAAGGATGATGTCTTTCATATGTAATTTTCAGCAGGACTGACAAGTACCATGATGAAGGTTCTATGAGCTCTATCAATTTTAATTAGAGAGGCACTCAGATAGTTATTGGGATCGTTCAGGTCAGCCAGGATGGCAATAAAATTCACACATGGGATGTCAGTCACTATATATACCTCGCACTTTTTAATCTGGTTCATTTTAAATACTAATATAAATTGAGTATAGACGGCATGCTAGATTTATTGCCTACCGTCTGGATAGACATATGAAATGAGAGTGTCGTGAAGATTTATGCATAAAGACCAACCTGACCCCTAGAGGAGACAGAGAACACAATTTTGACGCTTCTTATCCATTCCTATCTTCCCTTAACCTCATGTCATCAGGAATAATCCAGCTGTTATATAATAACTGGAGGAAAAATTCTGGGAGGAAAGGTGGACACTGAACCTCATTTATCATGCATGTTCTTACTGAAAATCTGATAATTTCCTGCAGAAAATAACCTTTTCCGTCAGGTTTACGGTTACGGACATTTCACTTCTTATAGTGTTGATGTTCATGTCTGCCTCATTTTAAGACAGTTATTGAGCTTGCGATTAGTTGTGTTCAAGATTGAAATATTGTTAATTTGGTCACTTTTATTTGAAAACTTAAAATGCCCTATTACTGAGAGATTATTTCTGCACAATAATGTACTCTCTACGCAGCAAGGATGCGCTTTAGAAAATGATAATACACTGCCATTGTGAAGCAAACAAAGACTTGCTGAACTCCCATGGATGCATCGGTCACTCTCCATTTATATTTCTCGTTTGAAGGTCAAATAATATCTGTGTGCTAGGCTACATTTATGGTTTGAGTATAGGTTTTTAAGGTTTATACAATTATCATATGCTCATTTAAATCAATTAGCTGCTATTGTCTGCCTATGGGGCACAGTTACAGCTATAATCATAATCATCATTATTTCTGTTATCATCTTACTGACTGGTATAACCAGGACTACTTTTAGAAAAATTATATCTAAAAAATATCCAGATGATATTCTAAAATGTATACAATTATTTTAGTTATAATATAAATATAAAGGATTCTTACAAATGCACAAAGTGTTTTTAAAGCTGTGCAAACACTGTTCTATATGCTAAGTACGTCTATGTTTCATTATATTTCCAAGTGTACAAAAATGTATACCTACTTTTACTAATGAGATCAGGCTGCACAATCATCCAACAAGACTGTGAATCTGTTTCAATGATCTGTTGCCACTAACCTTGCAAACCTGGGTAAATCTATTGGGTAATTTTTCCTTAAATGTGCTTGCTGTATCAGCCTTGTGCCTTTGTAATCTTAACTTTGTTTCTGGAGGTCTGGTGCACAACTGCTGTAAAATTGTGCCGGAGGAGCCAGCCAATCAGATTAAGGCTTGCCAAATTGAGAAAATGCTTGCCAGTTTTGTGTGCAATATCAGACGGTCATAATCTAATTGTGGGCGGTCTGTGGGTGTGCCCTCTGAGGCTGAGACTAGTGTACCACAGTTGGATTGTTTGCTTTGACTAACTATGCAGATAGAGGTTTGTTTTCTGGCATAAGAACGAAGAAAGATAATTGTCTTCCTATTTTCAACATTACAAAAACTCTCAAAACTCTTCCAGGAAAACCCATTCAGCATTCTAACGTGAATTAATGATTTAATTGTAGGCTATTATTTATAGCATTGTAGTTTTTTAAAAGTGCTAAACAATACTAAAATACTGTTAAAATTCTTCACACGTGTGTGTGTGTGTGTGTGTGTGAGATATGCTATATCGTGATGTAAGTACAGTGTCTACTATGTGTGGGTGCGTCGTCCATGGTGACAGATTACATATGACTGCAGATTTACTGATTTAAATGTGTTTTTTTTCCCACAGTAAGAAGCCATACAGCTCTGTTGTTTATATAGTTTATATAACCTGTATATTATATAACCTGAAGTTAATGTAGAGAAAATAAGATTCTCCATTTCATTTAATTCATCTTTCAGTTCTTGCCAGAGCCACTTTACTTTTGTCCAGCGTTATAAATTTAAGCACATTTTAGTTTAATATTTAATCTGCTGTGACTCATGTGGCGTTTTGAATTGCAGGCGAGCAAAAATTGAATTTCCCTATGAAAATATGATTGACTTTGATATGCTTTTTAGAGAGGATAAGGCAACGTGTTTTTGGCACAATTCACACCCGCGGTAATTCAGGAGAAAAAAAATCTCCAAATTCTCCAAACTGCGGTCTTCCGGCTTTTGCTATTGTGTCAATTCACCTTTGGCTAAGCCCCTCCCCCCTTAGTTACTGTTGCTACATCCGTCAAACTTCATCTGCGCTCTGCATGGCTTATGCTGTAACAGCTCTTCCTGCTGAAATGTTATCAAACTTTTATAAAGCAGCAAATAAAGTGTCCAAAAGAAGAAGGCAAAGGGGGCTGCAATATGCGTTCGAAGGCTATATTGAAGACATACAAACGCAAGAAACAAAAAGGCATCCAAAAGAGAGGCAAAAGCATAACGTTACCGCTTACAGTCAAAAAATGAACCACCGCATTTCCTACTAATCGAGACGGAGGCTGGGACTAACAATATCAGGGATATAAATGAATATAATTGATTGATTCCAGACATTATTTTTAGGGGTGCTATCGGGGTGCTTTGGTCTTTCTTGGTCTTTCTTTCTTTCTTCTCTGAAGCACCTGTTAGCCCGTCCATGGTTATATAGTTCCAGTACTGAGAGTGTTGCACACAGAGCAGGATAGTGGCAAAAATACTGTGACCAGCTGCTTGCACAGAGAGGTCAAGACCCTGGAACACACACACACACGCATGCACACCGTTATGCCGTACCATAATGCACCATAGTATCACAGCCATATGGCTCTTGTTTTCAAGTCCTAGTCATCATGAGTGTATATTGCATGATTTCCTGCAGAACTGACTGTTTGGTGCGTGTATGTGTGAATCTGATTGACTGCATGAGTAACTCTCTCTTTTTCTCTCGCTTTCTCTCTGTCTCTCTGTCAAGTGAATCCCACAGACCTGCCCCTCAAGGCTACCAAAATGAAGCTTCACTCCATCCATCCTCCTCCATATATTAATATGCTACTTTTGTCTGTCCTCAATGCATTAGTTCACCCAAAAATTAAAGTTCACCCAAAATTGAAAATTATGTCATTAATGACTCATCCTCATGTCGTTCCAAGCCCGTAAGCCCTCCGTTCATCTTCGGAACACAGTTTAAGGTATTTTAGATTTAGTCCGAGAGCTTTCTGTTCCTCCATTGGAAATGTATGTATGTATACTGTCCTTGTCCAGAAAGGAAATAAAGACATCAAAGTAGTCCGTGTGACATCAGTGGGTTAGTTAGAATGTTTTAAAGCATTTTGGTCCAAAAATAACAAAGAACTATGACTTTATTCAGCATTGTATTCTCTTTCGGTTCTGTTGTCAATCCGCGTTCATGAGTCTGCAGTGATGCAGCTGACGTGTTATTTGGTGCGTCCGTGTTTTTAGGTTCAAATAAATATGGCAGAGCAAAAAAAAAATGCAAGTCTTCCTCTGTGTTGAAATCCTTAGACATGTTTGCGAAGATTGTTTTGTTTACATCATGCGTCTCCCTCAGATTGTAAACGAAGCTCGGGCACACTGATAACACGTCAGCAGCGTCACTGAACAAAGATTGACAACAGAACCGGAAGAGAATACAATGCTGAATAAAGTCGTAGTTTTTTGTTATTTTTGGACCACTTTGATGTCTTTATTTCCTTTCTGGACAAGGACAGTATACCGTACATACATTTTCAATGTAGGGACAGAAATCTCTCGGACTAAATCTAAATATCTTAAACTGTGTTCCGAAGATGAACGGAGGTCTTACGGGCTTTTGGACGACATGAGGATGAGTCATTAATGACATAATTTTCATTTTTGGGTGAATTAACCCTTTAATGTATGCATATATATCTATGTATGCACTGAGTTGCTTTTTCTCTCTTTTCATTTTTCCTGTCTGTGCTTCTCTTGCTTTGAATTCAGTGCTTGCTTCCTCAGGATTTGTAAAACTCAGCTCAGATTGAGTATGTAAGAGGAAGGCTTTTGGGTTTGGTTGTATAATCGCTTGTCTTGATCAGTTGTTGGGTTGTGGTAAAGAGGGATGCTTGTCACAGACCCCCCCCCCCCCCCCCCTCTCTCTCTCTCTCTCTCTCTCATAGACCCATTTATATATCGCTGAACTGACAAGTAATATCACATGGGTAATTCAATCAATGGAAAAGAAGAACAAGATTCTCTCTCGCTGACTTTCCCTCGAGGTGGTTTTCCTTTACAGTGGCACTTAGTCCCCAAATTAACATTTTAAAATCTGTCTTTTCTGCTCCAATTAACATTAAACACTAACATTAAATGACGCATGTGCAAAAAATGTAATTTCAAAATCAACTTGGTAGGTTATCTGAACGACTGACTGATTAATCTATCTTAAAGGGATACTCCACCCAGAAATGAAAATTCTGTCATCATTTACTCACCCTCAAGTTGTTGCAAACCTGTATGAGTTTCTTTCTTCTGCTGAACACAAAGGAAGATATTTTGAAGAACGATTTTAGCCAAAAGGTTGTTTGGCACCATTGACTTCCATAGTACTATACTTACTATAGAATTCAATGGTACCAAAGTTCCAATCGTTCTTTAAAATATCTTCCTTTGTGTTCAGCAGAACTTGAGGGTGAGTAAATGATGACAGAATTTTCATTCTTGGGCCTATTCCTTTAAGGAATAATTAATGTGACTGTTTTTTTCAATCAGATCTGTTTCTTAGGGGGTGTTTTATGTAAAACACACTCTTGCATGTGCACGAACATCTGTGGGAATGAGTAAAATTGTGCTCAATACATGCAATCCTCACCAGAATTCAAGCCCTGTGCCACCAACAATATTCATCTGGAGCAAATAAAACGAGTGAGTAAAGAGTTGGTGTTTCAACTGGCTGTCGGAGAGATTAGAGAGCGAGAACACACAGCTGGTATCTTTTGTATCTATTTTGCAGAAGAGTTTCAGATATTTCACTATCAATATGTATAGAAAAATCAATATTACTACCATCACTAGATAGTTTTTTTTTTTCTTTTTTCAGATGCCTTTTTTAAAGACTACAACTGAAAAATATATATTATATAAAATTCAACACGCCAAAGTCAGCATTGCATGACTACATTTAATGGCCTTCGATGCATCCTTATTTTCGCATGGACCAGTTGCAGTCTCTTTTTTTCTGTAGCCACTCCGAGGTCCGAACGAAGTCTTTTGCAGTTTACAGCGGGTGAATCTGTTGTCACTGGTGATTGTCGTTTGAACCTTTCTGGATCCGCCATCAAATTAATACGTTTTATTATATCAAGTGCTGTGAGAAAAGACTATAAATCTCCACCTCCAACATCCTCACGCGCAATATAGCTTATACTAGCCGAGACTCTTCTTTATGTGTACAGATGTGACGTAATGACGCAAAGACATGCTCGAATCTCCCGTGGAAATCCACCAGTACCACTGGAATTAAAAACATTGTTACAAGCTTACCGCTTTGAATCGAGCTAAGGCAAGCAGATAGTTTAAACACTGGCTGGTTATGTATTTTCTCAAATATGTAGTTTGGATAAATTTCAACCCCCAAAAAAGCTACGGACTGCAGCTTTAAAGATTAGCCGTCTTTGATACTTTAGACTGTGAAATGTAGCTCAGCATGAACCATTGACAACAGAACCAGTTTTACCTGTGAAAAGGAGATGCACAAAGAGTTGTGATTATCTGATAATGAAATGTGGCAGAATGACCTGAGAGAGGGTTATTATGTGGCCCACCACAGCATGATGTCTGTAATACATTTCTGTTCAGGCTACAGTGATGGAGATGTGTGAGTGCTGTGTTCAGTGCACTAAACTGTTGACTTACTGAGAAAAGACAGAGAAAAAAAAAGTGCTCATTCAATCTCACAATGGGGTGATCATGTCATAAGTAATAAATGGTGACTTGGCAGAATCAGTAGAAATCCTAAAAACACATTTTCCACTAAAGAGACTAAACCAGTGTTGCCAGACATACAATAATTATCATATTTGTACGATAATTTTGACCGCTCTGTATGATGTACAATCAATATAATTCATGTACGATATTTTTCATCCAAATACGATAATTTTGAGCTTCTACAATACTTGGACATTTCCGATCTGGCAACACTGGACTAAACCAAAGATTAAGATTCAACTAAAACAAACACATTTTCAACTAAAGACTGATCATGTCTGATAAAAATCTTTTTACAACATCAAGCATTCTACATCAACTAATGCTCACCTTTTTTTTCAATGTGTATATACAGTATTTGCATAATTATTAATACAAACTGTTTTTTAATACCTTAATGAAAATAAAATATCAATAAATTCAGCAACAAACTAAATGACATCAAGAAAAAATCTGAATGCTACAGAATCCACCATACTATACTACAGAAGCTTATAATAGCAACTTACAGAAAAGAGTCAGGAATCAAGAATCCTGCTCTCCTGTGTGTGTTGTGTGTGTGTGTGCGTGCGTGCGTGCGGTGCTCAAGGCTCCTTTCTGTCCTTGTCTGGTAGAAGCTGGACAAAGGCCCTCAGCTTTCTATATTGTTGTCTTCGCCTGACTGATTCCTCCGCAGCGGCACAGGGAGACATTTTTCTCTTCTTCTTACTATGTTCCTTTTAGCTGTTTGTTTCTCGTTCTCTTTTCTTGTCTTTCTATTTATCTCAGCGTATTTCTGTATCCAATTATGTTTTCTACTTTATTGTTTCTCTCTGTTTTAAGCTTGTTCTCATCCCTTCTCTTTTTTTTTCCAGCCATATTTTCCTCTTCTCCCAAGATTTTATATTTTAGGCACTGGTGTCTAGTGTTCTGACTGAATCTTGACCTCAGTCATTCTCTGAGCAGGGCATATAACTGAGACGTCCTCTTTCCCTGGAGCCATTCCATTTTTCATTGCCATTCACACACAGACACACATTCTTCATCCTTTCCCCTGTTTTTCATTCTTTCTCTCCATTTGCCTCTTTCTTATTTTCCTTTCAACTCCCTCTTCTACATTTTGTTACAACAGTCTGGGGAAAACCACAAAAATCCTGAAAGATTCTTTTCTTCCACTTATTTTATTCCTTCAGGCACTGGAATTTACAGTAAATCTCTCTCGGTGTTGCTGCACCGCATTGGCTGTAATCTCCTTTCAATCTCTCTCTTCTGTTTCCCCACCCTGATCCCATGATCACAGTGATGTTCCAAGTCTTAAGTGGAGCTGAGTGCTCGTGTAATCAAATTTCCCATGGTTTACCACATCACGGCGGTTATAGTCAGATGACCCGTGACCCCACCTTAGATTTGGGACAAAGCCAATCACAGAGCAGGGTCACCACTCATTGGCCATTACATTTCTCGCAAGCCTTCAGCTCTGACCTTGTGTATTTCTCTAAGAAGAGAATTGACTTCTGTTCTGTTAGAAATAAGTGTGACCATGTTATATTGATACACATGTTTGTATTTCTATAGTTAATAATTTGTATTAAATTTTATTTTAGCTTTTCAACTTGGCTTTCCAAAATTAGTATTCATTTGGAAGTGCTTGCCTTTGGATTTGGATTCCCAGTCCCGGCAGATGGAAAGGAGTGAAATCTGACTAATGAAGTCGAAAATTGTAATCAACGAGTAACCTGTAACCTGGCGAGTGGGATGATCCTTCACCCCCGCCCAGAACTGTGGAAACTGTAGAAACCTGAAAAAGTTCAGGTCTCTCAACCAAGGTTATTTGTGTTACGTGTGACGCACTGATTGAGTCTTTCTGGCAGAACTTAGGCTAAAGCTTTCATTTATAGAGTGCTGAAGTTATGACGTCACTTTGTAAGCCAAAATGTGGAAGTGAGTTAGCATTTTAGCACTTCCGGTTCCCTCGCCCTAAAGTTTATGGGTTTTTTGAATGGTTTTTTGCTAAATCGCCTGATCTAATGTCTGTGGTAAACAAAGCCTCTATATATTTTCATGTTTTGATCTATGACTTAAAACACAGAGTTATAACCTGCTTGTGGTTTTTTAAACTTTTTTTGTGTCTGCTTGTGATTTGCAGATCTTATTTTTTGCGATTTTCCAAAAGTCTACGGGGAAAATGCATAGCTTTTCGATGGGAACCCATGATGCGCCGCTAACTTCCGAGTTGTCCTACAAAGTGATGTCATAACTTCGGCACTCTATTTAACACAGTCTACAGCAGCGGCAGATTGATATTAAGTTACCTAGGCAACCGAGAGTGGTAAGTTATGACGCTTTTCCACTGCATGGTACGGCACGGTTCGGCACGGCACACAGACGAAGGCAGGGGCACAACCAACCCCCCGTGAAGTATGGATGGGACCATCCTGGTGGTGGTGGGGAGGGTGGAAGTACTTGTTTGCGTCTGCGAACTCAAACATGGGAAAATACCAATCTTTTATATAGCGAATATTAAGACATGATTGGATAGATGTGAAGGTAATTAGTGACGTAGTAATTGAGTCTTTCTGCCAGAACTTATGCTAAAGCTTTTATTTCTTGATCAAAGTATTTCCAGGCATCACTGCGTTTACATTCATAGTTCACAATAAAATGCTAAATTCAATCTGTTCGTCATATTTATAAAGCGACAAGTCTCTTCAGAAAATTTGGACTAAACCTCTCAATTCATATGGATTAGTTTTGCAATCTTTTTATGAACTTTTTGAAGTGTCAAAATGTCAGTTGCGTTGATCGTCAATGGAGGGACAGAAAGCTCTCAGATTTAATAAAAAAGATCTTTATTCATGTTCCGAAGATGAGGGAAAGTCTTATGGGTTTGGAACCTGAGGGTTTTATTTTCAGACAGAATTTTCATTTTTGGGTGAACTAACCCTTTAAATGTTCTGACTCTCATTGCATCCCAATTAGTTGACAGTATGTGTATTGCATTTCCTTACTCATACTAGAGGAACCTTTAGTACTATTCAGGAAAACTTGAAGTATCAATGAACTGTAGATTTATCTGATGCCAAAAACACGTGTCATAAAAGGGATGGCAACTAAGCCATGATGAAAGAGTGAAATCTCAATCAAGGCTGCAGAAAGAAGTCCCTCAAGTAAAATACTCTAAGCAGCTTGAATGAAAGATCAAAAGAACAAGCATGTAAGTTAAATACAGATTCTGTGATGGGTTACATTGCTCACCGCTGCAAAACACATTGTAAATTGAACCATTAGTTAGTGGCAAGTAGCTAATAATCACATTGACGGTATTGTACTTCCATGTGACTGCACGTGCAGTAGGTGGATGCATGGGCTTTTATTAAGCTGTTATTGTAATAATCTTTAAAAAAAACAAATATATTAAAATTAGACCTTGTGATGTTTTTTTTTTTGTTTTACCAATGTTTAAATGTATTAACAAAAATGATTTATTTATTAATTGATGGACCCCCAGTTGAAGACCCTTACTTTAATGCAGCACAACGTCTGTTTAGCTGTAGAACATATGATCCTTTAGGATTCTTTTAGCATGGTCACTTTTCTAGAACAGAGAAGTCAACACAGGGACAGATCAAGGTGAATGAGTTCAATAGAACGAAGAACTAATTTGATGTTTTGACTGCAGCTGTCACAATCAAAAAGAAGCCAGGAAGCTCATTAGTAAGAAGAAGTTAACACAATATGCCATAGTTTGTTATACAGTTGTAAGCTTGTTCACTTTTTTTTTACGATGACTACCTTTGTAGGATCTCTAAACCCAGCAGCACTGTAATTAGTGTGACTGACCTCAGGGTCACCAGAAGCAAGCCTGCGTTGATGGCACCTGGGCAGGCAACTGAGGACACTCCATCAGCACCCTTTCAGCTTTCATCGAGCATTGCGCTTGATGAGAAGGGTGGATGGATTGCGAGCATTTTACTGGGCACTCATATTAAGGGTCAGTGTGGTTTGCCAGGGCTGTCAGTGCAGGAATTTGATCTAGTCTTGCCAAATGAACACTAAATACCCCTTTTAGGGGACATAATTCCTTTCTGTAGCAACACCTTTGGCACATCGCCTAATGCACCCTTGCCCTCTTCCATCTTTAGTGAATTCATGAATTTCTGTAATGTAATGAGGCCAGTCTGATGTTAGGAGGTTAGGATGGTGTTCAAACACAACTTTTTGTTGGTGTTTGTTTAGTAAGGTGGAATTTACAAACAAAGGTTAATAAAGCAGGCTTTCCTGATTTTTGATTTTGAGCTCTTAGATTAATCAAGGCTCATACACTTCTCCATCACTAGAAATATTCAGAAGCTTTTTTTTTTCACTATGCCTATGAAGGGAAACTTTCAGAATATAAAGCATTTCCATTTGGCTTTGAAAAGAGTGTGAAATGCAAGGCACCTCTCTGTCTAAGAATAGCGGAGTGTTTGACGTCAAACACGACTTCTCATGTAGAAATGGATAAACAATAAAAAGGAAAAAGTGCTTTTGAGAAGTTTACTCATCCAATCTTTACCGTGACTTTCTATTCCTGGCATGAATTGAGGATGTGAAGAGCTAGGGGCATGTAGGCGGATTTTTTTTTTTTCCTGTTGCAAAAAATAACAAAGGTATATAAAAAAAAACCTACACTACTGTTCAAAAGTTTGGGGTTGATAAGCTTTTTTTAAAGGTGCCATATGTAATAATTGAGGTAAAAATATCCAAAAAATGAGCTACACGCATCAAAATAATGAGAAGAAATAAGTGCAATGATGTAATTAAAAAACTGACAAGTTATAGTGCTGCCGAGATATAAACCTAAATTAGCATGCTAAATTACTAGCCCCGGCCCGGCAGGTGTCGTAATACCAGTTCCGGCCATGGGAGGCGGTATGCGGCCGGGCAACATTACCACCAGCCAAACTGCAGTACACGAGTGAGTCGCGCTCGCGCCGGCTTGTGTGTACTTGAACCTGATGTCAGTCGTGTGGAAATACAGCCCACTACTACATTTCAGTTCAGGGAAGAGTTCAAAAAATGATTGGTTGACATTATGCATGAGGAATACATTTTGGTAAGTTGTAGCATACTGTATCTTTCAACAGTGTTTGGGTTCTTTTTCTATTAGCTAGTAGAGATGATCGGTTCACGTGCGCTAGGGATCTGTGGTGTAACATGTACAAGCGCAAAAACGGTATTTATTGTTTGAATTGCATAATAAAATTGACAGAATCTGAGAGCTTAACTAACCTGCTTGCTAAGTGTTAATTGCATGTGTCTCACGGTGAATTCGTGAGAGCTGGCAGCTCTGAATTTCGCTAGGTTGATCAACATCAGCGAAAGCTGTCTGTCAAATTAATTCAAACTAACAATAAAAGTGTAATATGAACAAAACGAATACTGTAAACTTAAAATAATAGCCTGCAGGCTTTTATTTTCCCATATCGTCGAAATGCAACAGCTTGTTTTTGAGACAGGCGTCTATGAGTCGGTCTTCATCATTTAGTGTTGAGATGTTGTTCATTTAGTCTCTGATCTCTAAAAATCTCCAAATGCTCCACGTGAAACTGCGGTCTTCCGACCTTTTACTATCGTGTCAAATGATTTGAATAATATGCGGAGAAAGAGAGCAAAACAGCGCTCGTTTTTGTTGTTTGAAGACGTGAGTGCGTGCGGCAGCGGCACAACACATTTTCTGGAGGTATACTGCCCCCATCTGTTATGGAATATGGAATATTTTTTGATTTTTAGTTCCAGATGGCACCTTTAAGTATCTTATTCTCAACAAGGGTGCATTGCATTTATTTGATCAAACAGTAAAACCAGTAACATTGTTACAATTTTTTATATTTGATTACATTGAAATGTAATGTATTTCTGTGATGGCAAAGCTGAATTTGCATCATTACACCAGTCTTCAGTATCACATGATCAGAAATCATAATAATATGCAGATAGTATATTTATTATATTATATATATTATTTTTGATAGAGTCAGAAAGCAATGTGGATGGCATATAATCCTTCTGCAATGAATCTAAAGTAGAGGAACATTTTCTTCTTAACTTTCCATATTTGCAGTGCTTTAGAGGATATTTCACAGAACCACACATAAAATATTGTGTATTTCAATTTAGAATCTCATTGGCATGATGGGCACTAGACATCAGTATGACAGGAATAGAAATTGTGCTCGCTCAGAGCCTGTGGTGCAGGCTGGGTATTCAGAGTCTGATTGGTTGTCATTGTGATTGGATGGTCATGTTAATACCTTTGGAGTCTACAAATGTGAATGCATATCATCCCATGCATATCAATGGGTTAGTGGTTAGCCATCCACAGTTTGCCATAAAAGGGACAGGTAAAAATTCGACTAACTTCGATATGGGAATGAGAAACAGATGGAGACCAAGGAAAAGATTGTCTAGAATGCAAATGACTGTGCTGCGTCCTTAGACCTGAGAATGACCTGTCAGTGTGGGAAATGAATGAATATGATAATAGCTGTTAAAGAAAGCATCTGTCTTCCTGATGGTAAAACTCTACTAAATGCAACTCTCTCACACTGAGATGTGCTGTAATTGAAAAGCTCAAGCAACTGGATCAGGAGCTTTTCAGCAAGGGGGCATTTACACTTGATTGATCTGATATACCTTCATGAAAAGACCAATATTTATTTGCCTCTTATGTTGCCAAGTATGAGTGGAATGTGTAGGGGAGCGCGGGGCACAACCTAACGCGGGGTTAAATGTAACACGGGCGTTTTACATAGTTCGTCAGGATCAAGCAGGCTGTCTTTCTGATCTTTTTCTCTCGCTGCCAGAAGACGGTCTCCCGCAAATTTGCAGAAAGTTTTGATTATATTTCGTGAAGATACTGGACAAAGACTGTTTTGACACCATGCAAGTAAATTTTTTCATCATAGATTTTTTTTCGGTTTCTGAGTTGGGTGTATATGTTCCCAAATCTAACTTTATATTGCCTTAATCACTGTCTTGTTGACTCAAACATAGCACCGTTTTAAAACATGTCAGGAATTCCTAGCGACTGTTAGCTAGGTTTAAAATATGTAATATACAGCGGGGTTAGTTGTAACACAGTGTTACAACTAAGCTGCCAAGTGTACAACGATAATCAAGTGAAAACGGAGCCGCACAACTTTTCAGGTTTGAGTATACATTTAACTTTGTTGGACGTTCACAAACAATGTTGGAATTTAAAATGTTTAAAATTTAGTGTACTATGAATGATAACTTGTTTATTTATTAAAAATATGGCCTGTTTTTAATGCAATAAACCCTTTAAATTTGTATTTTAAGCTCATTTGTATTATTATGACTGTTATTATTATTAATAATAATAATTGTACATGCAGCTGCCACACACAAATCTAATTTAATTGCAATTACAATATTTTATAATTTTATTTATTATTATTAATCGCAAAACTGTGCAGCCCTTTTCTATGTCTCTATCCATGATATTGATCCACAATAGAAGGATGATTGGATGAGGGATGGATGTATGTATGGATATCTGTCTATACAGATGCACAAACAATATCAAACTATTCAAATAAAATAGTACTAAATTATGTGTGTTACACACAAGTGTTACAACTAACCCCTCTGTCTGTTACAATTAACCCCGCATATGGGGTAAGTTGTAACATTTGCACTTCTGTCACTTTCAGTGCAACTGTACGAAAATGGTAGGTCCTAGAAAAAAACTTTAAGTGTTCATTTGTAGCAGAGATGTGTATGTTGCTTGTGTAAAAAAGTATTAATCTAACCTAATTATTTTTTAATTAATTGAGCCAAAACCAAAATGCGTTGTGCCCCGCTCTCCCCTACCCATTTAGAGAGTGATCCTGTTGATCATTATTCTTAAATTGAAGTGTAAATTCACAGTATGTTACATCCATTGTGTGTGTGTGTGTGTGTGTGTGTGTGTGTTTTCCCGTAGATACATTTCAAGTAGTCTATTTTCTTTTGTTTGGTTACCTTAGTCTTCAAGACAATTTTCTGTGTGTAACCAAGCGGGTGAGACAGTTCTGATCAAGGGAGTTTTAGTTTAATTGGGGTCTTTCCTCTTTGTCAGTGAGCTATTGAGCTTGAGCTTTGAGCATTTGAGCATTACTCACTGCCCAGCCCTTACTGCCATAAAATCAGGTGTATGGATGGAAACGGTGCACCTTGAAGTTGCAGAGGAGCACATCCAACTTCTACCGTTCCCCAGTACCTTTGATTCTTTTATATATATATATATATATATATATGATTCTTACTGACCCCTAATTTTTGAACGGTAGTGTTGATTGAAATGTTCCTTTGGGGATTGGGAGTTTCTGGGGCGTGAATGTTACACATTTAAATAATGCGCACCCACGAAAACACAAAAAAGGGGGCAGAGGCCTGTCTGATCTGCACTAGAGAAGACGAAGAGTGTTGCTGTCAAAGAGACGCCCCCCCCCCCCCCACCCCACCCTGGTTCCAAAAACCCTTTGTTTGGTCTTCTTAACACTGTCCTTGAACATTATGACCCAACATTTATCTGTGCGCTACACATTTTATGGAGAATAGCTTGTTTTCTGTTGCTTTTGAAAGCTCTCGCTTTTGTAAGATAGTTCACCGCTCCTTGGGGAAATTACCCATGGTTTTGTTACCTATTACTATTTGTATTACCTTTTAGTTTTCTGACAAATATCACGATTAAATGGTGGATAACATTTTATCTATTGGAAAATTACAAAAAAAATATTACACTTTGGAACGTCATGTGAATCCCGAGCTTGCAAATCTGCATGAAATTTGTTTTGCACATTCCTCTGGTTAGTTAACATTGTCAGGGTCTGAATTTGTCCCGAATTGGTTTAAAATTGACACCATCCTCTAGCCTGGATGCCCACAACATTTTTTGGTCGGGAAGTTCGGTCTGGATTCGATCCATTGAGGAGTAATTATGATCAGACAAGAAACGTTCGGGCCAATCAAATTGCCATGGCAGGCTTTATACGATGATGGACAGATGATCTGCAAGGACGTAATCATCATGTTATCAAAAAGCGCTTAACTTGTCTCCCTCAAAGATGACTGCAGCTGGAGAATTGAGATGTATAGATTCCGTTGTCACGTCTTTTGTAAAATAAATCGACAGCGCATTCATTTTAATAGACAAACAGAGAACTGCAATCAAGACATTTGTCGATTGGAAAGATATTTTTGGCGTCTTTCCTGCATGATTCGGGAAAAGTGTAACTTATCAGCTGGCTCTGATGGTCGCTAAGAAGATGGGACGTAATGAAAAGCCTGTGGTCGTTGTGGTTTCTCCTTTGGTCGCACTCATGGAGAAGTAAGTAAAAGAAGCAACACTCGTCATTTAACTTCTAAAATAAGTAAGTTCTATCGTTGAAAACTGCGCTATGCAAACGAGTTGACTTACTGCGTTGCTCTGATTGGTTGTAGGTCTACCGACTATCCAATTGAGTGCAGAGGTTTTATTTTCCTGGTTCGGTTACGACACGCCTCATAATCAAAGCCCTACGGAGGAGTTTCAGACTCATATTCTCACTAGAATATGAGTATGACGAAGTCAGGCTAGCCATCCTCAATATTTACATCAAAGAAGAACTTTGCAGTAATGGAAAGGCGGGACATTTCACGAACACATGCTAAACGCTGCCAATCACAACACACTGGGCCAACTAACCAATCTTAGAACATTCCGTATTTCGGAAAGAGGGGCTTCATAGATACAGGATAGAAACGGGATCTAGATGGCGCGTCCGAGACAACCTAGGGAGAGGTGCTGTAATAATGTAAAATATTTGCTGTTTTTTTAACAATCAAGCAAGAAAACATATTCTACACACCAAAAACAAAATCAAGACTTTGTAAAAGGGCATAATAGGACCCCTTTAACTCCTGTTTGTGTGTGAATATATGACCGGCCCGGTGCATTGTGGATTAGAGTGTTTAATGCTTAAAGGAACCGTATGTAAGATTGTGGCCAAAACTGGTACTGCAATCACTTTCAAATTACTGTAGAGCAGTGTATCCCCTCCCCCCTTTCTTGAGGTTGCCAGATAGGCTTCAGGATCCAGCAGAAACGTAGGCTGCTACAAGGAGCTTCCAAAGTCTCCATCTTTCAAAGGTGACTTTGTCACAACGTGTTTTAGAATCATACGTTTTTTTTTTAATTCGGAATGTTAGACTTTTTTTTTTTTATCCGACACGTTTGTAGCTGCAGCTGTGGTAACTACAGCAGAGCTGGCAACCTGCCACAACACTACTGGTTGGTAGATAGGTGGAGGGTGGAGCATCAGACTAAACACAACTTGAAAACATCAACATCAGTTGAGGGCTGCAACTTCACTTTTTATATAACAATATCCTGGCCGGACTACTGTTGTCAGTGATATAAGTTATTTGAAATGAACATGATTTCTTAATGTCTAGTCGTGACATATCAGGGCCATTTTATGGTTAATTGAAATACATTTCTTACATATGGTTCCTTTAAGGTATAGAAAGGCAGCCTCATGAGTGAGTTGCAGAGTGGACTAAACTTCACCTTCACACACAGAGACTGTTAGAACGTCCTGCTGTTAATCTACTGCTGAAATCTGCTACACAATGATGTTCTCTCTCTCTCTCTCTGGCTATCTTCTCATTTGATGGAGGATTAAAACACACACACACACACACACACACACACACACACACACACACACACACACACACACACACACGTGTGGCCATGTGGCATCTGGCTATGGTAGATAAGGCAACTGTTGATTAGTGCTATGAATGTCATCTTTGACAAAGCAATGAGATGAGGGTCATAGAGAGACATGGTGACTCTGCAGTCGGACTCTAGCAATCTCTTATAGCTTTCTATTTTTTTTTAAAGTCTATATTGGCATGATTGTTTACAGTATATATATTTGGCTGCTTGACATGTCCTTTGACAAACTGAGTAACTAGCTGAGATTTTAAAAGTAATTCTCAATTTACTGTAATAACTAATAATTTTCATCCCAATTGTGTTCATCATCTTGCTTAGATTGAAAGTTCCCCCTATTATGGATTTTTGAAAATGACTTTTCATGTAGTGTGTAACAGTGTAAGTGAATGAAAACATCCTGCAAAGTTTTAAATCTGGAAGTGCAACATATATAAAGTTAATGTTTTAGTCGACACAGCATTGTAAGCGTCAACTCTGAAATCTGAATCATTGAAATTAATCGTATTTCAAACGAGTCATAAGCCTTTTTGTTGTGACGTCAAGATAAAACATTAGCGTATTGCCTGCCAACTTATTGCGAGCATAGGGAAAACTTGAACCTCAAACCAGCAGATGATTCCTGTGGATACTAGACAGCATCATGTCGAGAAGAAGCTGTGCTCTACAATGTGAAGTTAAAGCCAGTTTTTCTTCACTGCCCAAGGATGACCATGTGAAGAATCAGTGGTTAAAATTCATCTTTACCACAGCAGTATAATCCTAAAGTTTTGCTGTGTTCCCTTTATTTTACTGACGACTGCTTTCTTAAATCTCGAAGATGAGTTCAAAATAATTAATTTTGAATTTTATATTGTGTTGGTCTCCTGCTAACTGGTTAACTCCCGACGAGCTGGCTGGCGCCTTGCATGGCTGACACCGCCGTCGGTGTGTGAATGAGTGTGTGAATGGGTGAATGTGAGGCAAATGTAAAGCGCTTTGGTGGCCATTAGGTCTATGAAGGCGCTATATAAATGCAGTCCATTTACCATTTACCATTTAACTCACATAATAATAACTCACAAACAGTTTATGTTGCATCAGTCATTCACGCTAAAGGAAAGCGTCAGTTAGAGGACGCGGTTAGGTTTAGGTATGGGGTGGGGGTAGGGTACACGCGATCCTAGAGCGTCATCTAACTGACGCTAAAGGGCGCCTAAAGCGTCAGATATTGAAGCATGGTCAAATGCTTCCCAAGGCGTCAGTTAGGTGATGCCTTGGGAGTGAGAATGGGCTGTTGATGCTTGTAAACTTGTAATAGGAGACTTAATAACATTAGGAGACAAAATAACATTAGGAAACTTTAAAATGGCATAATAGGGGCTCTTTAACTTCAGATGAAAGTGATGCTGTTTAGAGAGCTGTAACAGCGGCTTGGTTATAGTTAACTAGTTATAGAAATAATATGTTTGTGTATGTTTATGTGTTTGACAGATTGATTCCGTGTGATATATTTTATTTTGATTAATTTTATTTTTTCTTATTCTAGAGGTTTGTGTGTTTATGTGTGTGTGTATATATTTTACTTATGCTTTGGCAGTGTACAGCTTCTTTTCACTGTTCCAATAAAACTCCTCTAATCTGAGTGAGCGAGAAAGAGAGTGTGTGTATGTTTGTGTGTGTGTGTGTGTGTGTTATTACCTGTGTCAGTTGTGGCTCTCTCAGCAGTGTTGTTGATCAGTAGCTCCGCTACAAATAGTAAAGCTGTTAGTTTAACTAGATTTCTCTCTCTCTCTCTCTCTCTCGAGATGATAGTGTCAGTATTTCTAAAGTAGCTTTCCAGAAGCAAAACTATATTTTTGATCAAGTCGAGCAGCAGCACTGGCTATAAGGTTCTGTATGTGAGTGAGAGATGGAGCATTTGACTCTGATAAATGCTTTCATAAAGATTACTAGGCCTTCATATTATTACAGTATGACTGGACAGTTGCTCTATTTAAAATTCTCTCGGCTGTAAAATTGCCTACTTTCCACTGATACTACAAATAACCTCATAAAAAAATTATTTATTTTTTTTATTAGATTTGCAGAAGTTCATGGGGCCTTATCATACACCCGGCACAACGCAGCACCATGCAAGTGCTTTTTGCTAGTTTCAGCCTGATGCAGTTATCATTTTCTCGTCCTGCATCATGTCGTTTAAATGGCAAATGCACTTGCGCACATTTGTGTGCCCATGGTCATGCTGGTCTCAAAATTTGGGGTGTTTAGGTGCATTGTTGGCACGTTGCAGTTTTTAATTATGTTATTTAAAGAACACTTTAGTAATGTCTGCCTATAGGCGCAGTGTTTCTGCTACATTCATTCTGCCGTGTGTATATATATATATATATATATATATATATACTGTATATATATATATATATATATATATATATATACACTCACCTAAATGATTATTAGGAATTCCTGTTCAATTTCTCACAATTTATCACATGGCAGTTGCTTCAATGCATTTAAGGGTGTGGTCCTGGTCAAGACGATCTCCTGAACTCCAAACTGAATGTCAGAATGGGAAAGAAAGGTGATTTAAGCAATTTAGAGCGTGGCATGGTTGTTGGTGCCAGACGGGCCAGTCTGAGTATTTCACAATCTGCTCAGTCACTGAGAGATTTTCTCGCCAACCATTTATAGGGTTTACAAAGAATGGTGTGAAAAGGGAAAAACCTCCAGTATGCGGCAGTCCTGTGGGCGAAAATGCCTTGTTGGTGCTAGAGGTCAAATACTTTGACTCAGATAACCACTCGTTACAACCGAGGTATGCAGCAAAGCCACAACACGCACAACCTTGAGACGGATGGGCTACAACAGCAGAAGACCCATCGGGTACCACTCATCTCCACAACAAATAGGAAAAAGAGGCTACAATTTGCAGTAGCTCACCAAAATTGGACAGTTGAAGACTGGAAAAATGTTGCCTGGTCTGATGAGTCTCGATTTCTGTTGAGACATTCAGATGGTAGAGTCAGAATTTGGCGTAAACAGAATGAGAACATGGATCCATCATGCCTTGTTACCACTGTGCAGACTGCTGGTGGTGGTGTAATGGCCTACCTGAGCATTGTTTCTGACCATGTCCATCCCTTAATCACCATGTACCCATCCTCTGATGGCTACTTCCAGCAGGATAATGCACCATGTCACAAAGCTCAAATCATTTCAAATAGGTTTCTTGAACATGACAACGAGTTCACTGTACTCACTGTGGCCCCCACAGTCACCAGATCTCATCCCAATAGAGCATCTTTGGGATGTGGTGGAACGGGAGCTTCGTGCCTTGGATGTGCATCCCACTAATCTCCATCAACTGCAAGATGCTATCCTATCAATACGGGCCAACGTTTCTAAAGAACGCTTTCAGCACCTTGTTGAATCAATGCCACGTAGAATTAAGGCAGTTATGAAGGCGAAAAAGGGGTCTAACAGAGGTGTTCCTAATAATCTTTTAGGTGAGTGTATGTGTGTGTGTGTGTGTGTGTGTGTGTGTGTTTATATAGACGAATCCGACGAGCGTTCTGTGTAGGCTGCCATCTTGTGGCGACGCCATTACTGAGCTGTTACACCGGCATAGACATATGCACCGGTATGTAAACAAACCTCGGAGATAAGGTGATAACGCACCCTTGATGACAGCTACAGACAGGCAGAATGACTTGTTGGGTTGATGATGTTAGACAGTGGCCTCCAGTCACAGATGAAGGTACAAACCATCTTACAGATTATTTAAGAAAATAGCTTGGCAAGCTAGCTAGGCTAACGTTTGCTAACGAGGAAACTATAAAAAGATCTGTCCATTTGGCAACAATAACTAAATAAATGAAATCAAATAAACAAATTCATGTTTTTCCTTTGTGTCCATTATTTATCTCATTTTCACATTGCAACAGGCAAGGGTAAGGTAACGTTACAGCTAGAAAATATACATAATATTGACCAATTAGTGTTTTTAAACCATGGAAAGAGGTCAATATAACAGCGGGAAAACAATTATGTCACATAACGTTACATTTAGCTCAGGGAATCCATTTAATGACCATAGCATGTTAATTGAATAGAAAAAACAGCAAGAGAGGAGATTTTGCTGATCACTATATCACATATTTATTATATATTTTTTACTTATGTCATTAAATAATTGTTATTATACTCGAATGTCCACGTCTTGTACTCGCCCAGGAAATCTGTAAACCGTACAGCACCAGACAGGGGCAGTCGACCCGGGGTATTCACAGTGTTTTCTCTTCAAAATTGAAATTTTACTGCCACCATTGAAACAATTTATAACGGAAACTGTTTACCCACTCGACATTACACAAGGGGTAACGTTGTAACGTTAGTGTCAGTCGTAAATCGCGAGCTGTTTATTCCAGTGGACGCAAGTTGCAACTAAAACAATAGGAGGCGATGGCGCAACGCTACCCAGCAACAGCTCAGTAATGGCGCCCGCTTACTTCCGGTAGTTTCGCCGGATTCGTCTATATAGTTATGGACTCTTATTTTTGATATTCTGTTTTGTTTCCTTTAGTATTGTTTCCCTGCTCTGTTTTGTTTTGGTTGCTTTGCTTTCTGATTTGGTCCCTGATTGTTTTTGTGATTAATTAATTATCATTAGCTGGATCTTTATATTTATGTATAGTCTCTGGATAAACTAATTGACTCTGTTATCTTTTCAGTTAGACATATTTCAAAGTTTTTCCTTGTAGAGGTCAAAGATTCCTGGCATTAGGTATATTTTAACAACATGTTCCTTGATGTAACATTCAAGACTAAACTGCACTCAGCTGCAGGAGTCAGATCCTCTTCCAGGGCTACAAAGAAACAAGAGTGTGCTTAGCAGCATGAGCAGACTGAAGCCCAGAAGTCAGATCAGATCTCACTTGCTCACAAGTCTCTGGCCAAGACTTGTGGGTATGTGTGTCTAATAACTAGGAAATTGAGATTTGAGCAAGAGCATTATTCTTCTTTATTGATGACAAACTGTTATCTTCATTCTTCCCCCTCATTGATCTTTGAAGATCAGATGCTTCACTATAAGATACATGATGATGCTATGATATAATTTCTCTTCTACTGTCAAATGATTTGATAAAGTCATATTTTCTATTTTTTTGTTGACCATTGACCCGTTGTTTTTGTTTTTAACGTTTATTGGGTTCTTATCCATCTGTTCCCGTGTAGACTTCTAGATGGTTCACAGCTCAAAAAGTCTCAGCGCTATACAATTGTCATATACAATACAATACAATACAATTATTTTTACAGAGTAAGCATCATTTCAGAAAGTGACAATGACTCCAGACAAATCTTTCCAGACAAATCTGCAGAATCTGCATTCTTATGAAGCACTCTCAAGGAATACTAACTGTACTGTGTCATAAAAAGCCTATAGTATTTTATTATGTGTGATTCAATGTTGAAACATTTCTCCAAACTTGCAGCCAACAATGTGAGCAGCTTGTGTCAACCTTTAATAATTTTTTGAAACAAACTCATTCTTCTTTCCAAAACCTTAATTTTCCCCTTTAGAGCAGTATATAAATACAGGCTGCCCTATAGCAGTCAGAAATTCCATGCTTTCACTAACATCCCTCCCACACTTAGGTTTGCGTTTCCAAAGCCATCTCCCGTTTTTCAAAGATATCTTCCCTAAGGATCATTGTTCCACATTCCTTTAGCACACCTGTAAGGTGGATGGATTATCTCGGCAAAGGAGAAGTGCTCACTAACACAGATTTAGACAGATTTGTGAACAATATTTGAGGGAAATATGCCTTTTGTGTACATTTGAAAAAATCTTTGAGTTCAGCTCATGAAAAATGGGGGCAAAACAAGTGTTGTATTTATAATTTTGTTCAGTGTATTTATGAACCTCTTGTCCAACTAAAGACAGCATTTAAAAAAAAAATCAATCATAGCATTTACATTTTCTGTTTATACAGCTACAGTATAGTATGATGCCCATAGGGATTTCCTGTAATGATTTGTGTTGTCTACTTCTGTGTGGGATTAAAAAAAAAAAAAACGACAACTTTTTTTACTTTGGAGTTTCTGAGCGAGAGTGTCCTCTGGCTTTTTGAGCACAAAAAAAAACGTACTTCACTGACAAGCTGCTCATCAAATAAGCACAGCCTTTGCCAAATCGCATGCGGTTTCATTTTGATTAATCTTAAATATATATATATATATATATATATATATATATATATATATGAAGAGTTCAGATGCAAAAGCCTCTAAATGCCATTTGAAATTTTCTTCTTTAATGATGATTTTTATCAAACTTGTATATTTAAGTTCAGTAATTTCACTTAAATAACAATTAATAGGTAATTATCATTGCCATTTAAGTGAAATCACTGAACTTAAATATACAAGCTTGATAAAAATGATCATTCTAGAAGAAAATTTACTTAGAGGCTTTTGCATCTGAACTCTTCATATATATATATACTGTATATATATATATTAGGAATGTCATTAAAATATCTTTTATATTAAAGCTACATGTAAAACCGGCAGACAGTACAGACAGATGCATTCATTTTCATAATTAATTATTCATTGTATAATTGATTGTGTTAGACAACAAAGTAAAGGAGCAAAAACTCATATTAAAATCTGCATTTTGATTGATAGTTCGTCATGAGCTTCAGTTGTCACATGAGGTCTAAGTGTGTGTGACTAATCTACCCGTCAATAGATACTCGTTTATTTTACCATTAAAAGACACTGTAGCTTTCACAAGCCTGTGTATGTCTGCCCTGTCATGATTAAGAGTGTGCGAATGATGTGTATGTGTCTGAGATTTTGACTGTTTTCACTTTAATGAGCACACATGAATGCCTGCGTTTGACCTTCAAAAGGGCTGCTGACAGATTCATCTCTGTCTCGCTCTCCTGCTCACACACTGACACGCAGGCAACATTTACGGAGGCTTGACACATTTTACTTGACACAAACTTTACTGATCTCAGTCCAGTATGTTTCCCAGAGAGAGGCTAATGACTATTTGAATGTTTTATAGCTGTAGTTGAGATGTTTTTTTTTTTTTTTTTACTATTTCATATTGTTAGAGCATGTAAGCGCTAATTTATTTTTATTTTCCAAGCACAACATTTCAGTGAGGTACACAGGAAAAGGGAATGTAACAACTTTTTGGTACAAAAGTCCCCTGCCAGCTCATTGACTGGTAACTTTTAATATTTTTTTGATTACTTTGGACTTTCACTGTTGCAATGGTTCTCTTTTGTCCCATGGCAACAATGATGATTCACAACTTCCCCAAATTCCTAAAAAAAAATGGATAATTAGATCAACCTTATTGAGCTTAGTTATTTTCAAGGAGCTTTCCCTGTTTCTTTCCCTTCTCTCATAAGTCAATATTTATACTGATAACATCATCACTTTAACATGTGATTTGGATTTATTTCTACGTTACAACTTTATATATTAATGCGTTTAACTATCAGCGCCTGTGTGAGCATCTTCGACTAGCGGTCATACAGCCATGGTGCTTACATCCTTTCCCATCACATTATCCAATTTTCTCCACAATAAAGTCACAAAATTGAGCAATTTATGCAACTTTGAAAATGTTTGTCTCTGTTGTATGATTGCCTAATAAATCATTTACCGGAGACTTCAAAATGGCTCAGTAACAAAGCTTCAGCATTTTTATTTTTTCAGGGTTTTGCTGGAATAGACCAGACATTTAAAGGAATAGACAGTCATTTTCATTTTAGCTGTAGCCAAAAAAATGACATATTCCTGAAGACAGGCTGATAGACATTGTTTTGTTTATATATGCCAAAAGTAGTTATAGTAAGAGTGTATGCTAAAATGTCAGATATTAAAAATATCAGACCTATTGAAATTAGATTTGATTCTGTAATATAACTCAAATGTTAAATGCTTTAGATGAATCTGGTGAATTGAGAGTACAATCATTCAATCCTTATTAGCAAGTTAACTTATTAGGCACATAGAAACAAACAAAACAAAGCCATGTGCTCACACAAAACATAATACAAACACACAGCCAATGAGAGCTTTCACAGACTGGATGATGCATAGAACATGATAACACAAGAGCACCTGGCCAACGAAAACAAACCAGACTCTACAAAAACACTCAGAACAAAAGACAAACCATGGAGCATGTCCCAACCTCGAAACTGAACTGAAATCAAACTAGACAAAGGTGTCAGGATACGAATACCATGCTCCGCACATACAACACGTGGACGAAAGAGCGTACGGCCCGACAAATTTGGAACCGCAACGTCAAGACAAGTAGGAGTGTCAGGTCTCTGTCTCCAAACTAAGAATAAACCTGACCAAAGTGACAGAACCCTGACAGTTTTAGTTTTAGGTAACAATAACGACACTGATCATTAATAGATATGATAAAAAAGAACGTTATGAACATAGTGAATCAGAATATTTAACTGTGTAAAGCCACACTCACCGTATAAAACAGCCAGGCTCTTTGCTCATGTTATTGGCAGCCCACCTCAGACACCATAATTACCAGAGGGAAAACTCCAGCACACCACTATCTCACACCTGAAGCCCCCACGTGCCCCCCTTTAAAAGACACTAATGAGGAGATCATTAATTAAGGCCAAAACAAGCATCTCTGAGCTCTTGCACCATGAGGAAATCAATTAAATGCTACACACTGGCTTAATTAGGCTGTCAAGCACAGGGATAGAGACACCCACTACATGGGCCTCTGGAGGTAATAAAATGGGGGTCGTCTTCTAGCCTAGATTTGCATGTGGTGGGGGTGAGAGGATGACTTGTGTCACTCCTATTTAAAGCTCATCTTCGTGAAGAGAATAAAGCAGCACTAACGGTCCCGACCCGCTGCTGTTGATGAAATCTTGCTACCCACTTGCGGGACCTTCACATCACTGATTAAACATGGAAGACGGGGATCAATTAATTGGCTGCCTGAAACATTTCTTAGTTATTTCCTGTCACATTTTGATAGCAAATCAATGTGGAGCTCATAAAACAGTAACAGTGCACCCAGGGCTGTATTATTATTATTATTATTTTTAATAAAAAATAAAATGAAAACTGAATCTTAGTGGATATATCTTAGCAGTTTGAGTACTTGTAAAGTGCTTTTGTCATTCATTCCTCTCCAATTGTGCCTGTTCAGAGGTGGAGTGTTTATCTTTGCTTATGCCAGACATTATATATTTCTGTGATTATGATTAATGCTAATATGCCATACGGAAGTCCACTGAGGCCCTCTCTCAGTGTTGGGTCCATGGTTAAGACTCACGTAAGCCTGTGCTTTAGTCCGACCCTCTCCACACCACATAAAACATTGTAATCAGTTGAACTGGGCTGCAATCATTGTATTCCTACCATAATAATATATTGCTTTGAGCTTCTTTTGCGAGACGTGTGTAGATTAGTATTTTCTGTTTTGATCTGCATGCAGGGCTCTCTGCAGGGTCTATGGACAGCCAGTCTTCATAAAACATTTGGATGTATGTCTGCTTCTGTAGGTAAAAGATGGGGTTTGACCTCATTTGTTGTAGAAGTGCCACATGATCAAGGTGTAAATGTCTTCTGTAAAAGGTTTGTTGGAGTATAGGGCATATCACAATTATCAAAGAAAATAATCTTTTCTCTTGTGCAATCTTTCATAATTCAAAAAATACACAAAAACACGTTATGATATTATTGACACATTCCATAGTTATGAAACATGTTCCATGACTTTAATGCTTTAGAGGCTCAAATGTCAAGTGTTTGTTTCGAGACTTATTAGATATGTTAAACTATCTAGCACACAACCTATCTGCTATGAAAGCTAATTGGATGTATAATTTATTTATTATATTTTGATAACAGGGTTGCGTAAAGCTCTGGAGGTAGTGAATCTCGCAGATGATGAATAGCAGATACAACATATACATTTTATTTGACCTCCTGTGGATGATGATCAGCATTTTCTGAAGGTTAAACTCCTCATTTTAGTCCATTTGTTGCAGATACTTATTTTATTTTTTTTGTGGAGAATGCCTTTCATCTTTAACAATGAAAATTTCTGTTCATGAGGCATGTTTGTTGTTACCATTTACAAAATCCTGAATACTGAAGTTGAAGTATCTAAACATTATATCCTAAAGTTCTAAAAATGATGCTTTTGTTTTGTAGAAATGCTAAAAAGCCTTAGATTACAAAAGCCTCTTTTCAGAGAATGTACAGTATCGTCATGTCAGCAGCATCTATGATTATTAGGGTCACATTGGGTTAACTGTCCAGTAACCTCTGACCTCCCTTACGGTGACAGATTAATGCTGAAATGCAGTGGTTTTCTCCATTAACTCATCCTTTACCTCTTTTCTGTCTCTTTTCACCTTCTCTTGTATACACACACCACTTTTCCCTCTAAAAATAAAATAATACAATTATTTTTTACAGTACCTTTTCTTTCTGTGTTTTGTTATAGTTCCTCCTGATCCACAACACTAAAATGCATGTATTAATGGATTTCAGAAGATCTTCAAAGATATCTTTGTTCTTTGTGTAAAAGACTATGCAGGTTCCTTTTTAATCAATTATGCATGTGACAGTATGCAATCACAATCTTGATGAAGCTGATGAATTATGCACGCTCATCTAATTAAATCTCTCTCTAGTTTCATCTTTTCTAGCTCACTTAATCTTAGTTTATTCCAATCTCTTGACATCTTTTTAGCTCTTTATCATCTATAGCCTTATCTTTTCCACTGTGAGGGAGTGGCTGAATCTTTTGTTTATTAGAGGTAGATATCTTGCATGGGCTGTTTTGTTTTGAAATTAATTCAAGAAAATAATTGTTTGCTTTAATGCAAGCTCTCCGTCTTGTTTAACAGGAACATAAGCAGAAAGAAAGTCCCTAGAGAAAGGAACTCCATGTCGTTCATAATTACTTGCTATGAATACATTCAAACATTTCTCCTTTATTAGGAAGGCCTTCTTTAAAAAAAAAAAAAAAAGATTAAGAGATATTTTCCTAAAAAATAGCAGGTACCCATGCGGTGAATTACAGAGATTTCTGCAAGCGCTCTGAAAGTGCCGATCAGACAAAATGCGTGATTGTGTGTGTCTGAGACTTTACTCTCTCCATTACTGAAAAAATTAAGAACAAGTTTACTCGCGTCTTCTTTAAAGCAAGTAAATTTGTTTCTGATTACAAGGAAGCTTCCGAGTGTTTTTTTAACATATCTGCATGTGTTTTTTTGGGGGGTTTTTTGCAGACACTTTATCTGGGTGTAGCTAAGAGCTCTTATGATTTCTCTCTTTTTCTTTTCCACCGAGAGTAATCGATAGTAACAGCTGCAGATTCTGTCTGGCATAAAATGATAAAAATAGGCAGTGAGAGACAATTCGATCTTTTTTTCTTTCCCTAAATATGTCATATATTTATATGTTTCTGCCTATCTATCTCTGAGTTGCCCTTTTTTGCCCTTTTTATTTCATTTTTAATCGGCTGTTCCACCTTTTCAGTTCTTATTTCATTCAAATATTTTCACACATTCTTCACACTCCTTTATACTTTCATTTACATTTGTCCTCATTCAGCATTGCTCTTAAACCATTTTGTTTCCTTGCCTTTCCCATTTCACCTTCATCTCTGCAGTTTTCTACCTTCTGTATATTTTATTTGGTCTATTTGGCTGTTCTTTACTGTATACTGCATTTTTTAGGGATAGATGCTTTGTATTTTAGTTATTTGCCTCGTTTGTTGCTTGTAAAATTAGTTTCTTGTATTTTTAGTCTGCAAGCCGTATATATACAGTATCATATTTATAAATACTGTATATAAATAGTAATGGAGGAAGTGGCTGAAGGATGGAGAAAAGCAACATAAATTGGCAATTATCTCTTTTTTTGACAACTTGAATATTTTAATCGATTTTTTTTAATGAGTGGTGTTTTTGCATAGGTTACATGGTTCAGATTGTTGTTGTTTTTTTTGTTTTGTTTTTTTTTGGCTAGTACTATGTGGATACTTACTGGCCCAAGCCACCTTCAAGACTGTAATATGATGTTCCAATTCCTAAAACTCAGGTCCCTTTTCAAGGATTAATCTGAAATTGATTTAATTATTTTCCATAACCAAAATTGTAAATTAAAGTAGTGTTAGGGGTCTGTCTCTAATATGATCTAGTATTACTGTTGCTACTAATACATGTATGCAAGCCACAGAGCTCGAGCATACAGTTTTCAGATGTAACATGATGTGGCGTTTCTTGCTCTCTCCGTCACACATACACACAAATAGTTTCCACTTGCTTGTGATGCACACACAATAGGACCTTTTATCAATGCAGCCGATGTCGACAAAGCTCTTGTTCCTTCAGCTCACCTACAGCTGCTATTGACCCTTGTTAAATGGATTCTCACACTGGAAGTGCAGTAGGCTATTGTGTGATTTCCTACTGTGTAACAAATTGGTTGGAGTCGGTAAAAGATTTGATTTTCACTTTATGGCATCTGGATAGAAATGCTGATAAATATTGACAGTAGTCTTTGTCTCGTGTTGAATGATGCTCTGGGTTTGCATGGCTCACTTTAGGTTTTTTTTT
Organism: Pimephales promelas; assembly: GCF_988280905.1. NCBI lineage: Eukaryota > Metazoa > Chordata > Actinopteri > Cypriniformes > Leuciscidae > Pimephales > Pimephales promelas. The sequence continues at coordinate 29,547,286 of NC_142769.1, read as the reverse complement.
CTGCAGATTCTTACATGTCTGAGCTTGGTTTAGCTTTGAGTTGCTATAAAAAAAAAGTAAACCTTTCAGGGAACAACTGTAATACAACGTAAACTTTCTGTAGATCAAAGCTGAATGTCCACTACAAAACATGGTCCAAGTATGAAATAAGATCTTTGTAAAGTAATCCATCCAAAGTTTTAAAGGCCTTGTGTAGCTGGAGAGCCAGATGGAGGAATTGCAATAAAGAATATGGACCTCCTCTGTAAATCATTAATAATGTGGAAGAATCGCATTTACAGGCCAACAACAGCCTCCGAGAATGTGATAACTCCCATTACGGACATCCAAAGAGTGACACCCAAAATAATTCCTGTACTTTGTAAATGGCTCATTTATGATATGCTCCACACATAATTTACAAGCTAAATATGTTTTATACAAAAACGACAAAAAAAAAAAAAAAAACATTGTTTAGATCAGTTAAAATAAAAAAAATGGTGGACAAAGAAAGCTTTCCAAGACATCTGGACAGTTTCTGTAACATCTGGAATGTTGAGTGCCAAACTGAGTGAAAGTGTGAAAAAGTTGATCATTAAAAAGGAAGTACAAAGTAAAGAACAAAAATAAAAGCCATTACATTGTTATTCCAAACAAAAGCTCAATTAAAATGAGCATTTACTACATTATTGGCGAAAGAATAATATTCTCATCATGTACTTATTTATTTGTGTTTTATCAAATGGCAGTTACCAATGTTTTATAAAAGCGATAAGCAACGTCATGTGTTATGGCAAGAAACACTCTCGGCCCATGGTGACATCACTGTGACTTATTTCTTCAGTCTACGTCTGTTATTTAATCAGATGTAGAATACACCCATTGTTTAGTATGTTAGAATTGAATATTATTAAATTGTATCTGACCAGGAAAAAGCACACTGTTGATTTGTTCCAATTTAGTTTTACTTCCAACTAGCCTTCAATTTCATTACTTACCTAGATTTATAGATTACATTTTTTTCTCCTGGGTGTTTATTTGTTATTTATTTATTTTTGTTGTTGTAATTCCTTGTGCGCCTGAGTTTTTGTCGATGATAATTGTCCCATGTGTCCTCATCTTACTGCTCTCATCATACTCAGGCCAGTTGAATGTGTTTATGTACATCTTGCAGGAAGTCATATTTAAAGATGGGTTGCTGTAGGTCTGGCTGATTTATAATATTTGGACACAGTAATGCACACTGTATACAATACACACATAGCTCACAGAGTGCTACTGGTTTGGACGTCCTCCCATTAAGACTCTCCCTGAGGCTGTTTCTCTCTGTAAAAGCCCTACAATAATGTCTTCTCTCCGCTGGTGTCATATAACAGATTATGGTTGTGTTGACGTGAATCGCCATGGGAACATTTCGCCTCACTGACCCAAGATCAATCATCATTATCTGTGGAAAGTTAACACTGGCTAAGAAACACAATATAGCGCCTCCTTATGCAACCTGCAGACCATTTCATGTGGTTTTCAAGTCATTGTTTTGTTTTCTGCCATGATCTGGTGATAGAATCAAGTTTATAGTCTTGAAAAATGCTACGTCATTAAAAGCTTGAATTCATCATCAAATAAGCCAAGAATCGGATTATTTTCCCTGAAAGCAATTGCATTTGGCAGTGAATATTTATAAAACTAGCCATTAATCAAATTTCTGTGTAAACCTGGTGTCTTTACTGTATGTGCCATCAGTCCTCTTTAGTGGATGAGAAGAGTCCCTGAGGATGCAGTTTCAGCAAGATGAATGTCAGAAAGGTTTAGCTATAGAATAAATGAAAGGCTCTCTTTTCATTCACCCCCGCATGATAAATGTAGCGTAGTTTTCAAAAAGCATTTAGCCTGCGAGATATACACTATGTTTGTGTGATTCTCTCTCATTGCGGTCATGTCATTAAAGTTCACTGAGTAAGGCAATGTGTTCTGCTTTTCAAATGAGAGTCATTATGTAAGGGCTTTGGAAGGCCAAGCTCTCACCCCTCTGCCTGTTTTTCGGCCCTCTTTCTCAGTTGTTCACTTGCTTATTCATTTGCTCATTCATTCAGCTGGAGTTTCTCTTATTTTCTTTCTATCTGTCACTCTCTCTCTCATTCTGTCTCTCTTGGGCCCTCCACTCTTTCATCTGTGCTCTCACTCACAGCACTGACACTTGCGACATACACAAGAGTGTAGATCAGTGGAGGGAAATTGATTGAGAAACAGTGAAGTTTGATTAATTTTGCACAGTTGTGTCCTAAGTCAAGCTCATAACTCTTTCTATTTGAATATACATTTAAAATGTCATTTATTCCTGTGACGAAAGCTGAATTTTCAGCATCATTACTCCAGTCTTCACATGATTTTTCAGAAATCAATATAACATGTTGATTTGCTGCTCAAGAAACATTTCTTATTATAATCAATCTTGAAAACAGCTGTGCTACTGTGTGTTTTATGAGCTGTGATACAATTTTTATAATAACATCAGCATCCTTGCTGAATAAAAGTATATATTTATATATAGTTCTCCATCAAACCTTCACTGACTCACATGCAAGCATGGTGTTTATGTTTGTTTACCTGCATAAGCACTGAAAATATCGTTACTTCTTGCTTCATACCACTGAAGTCCTACAGTAACTGTCAGACTCAGACCTTTGCTTCTTTTTTAAGCACTGACAGCACTTCTCTGTTTGTTTCTTTTTTGATAAGGTCAGCGCTGCTTGGTTCTGGGGCTCTTCCAGTGAATGTCAGCATTATGTTTTGGCTTTAAGTCATGCAATCTTCTGATAGGATTGGGTTTGTCCTTTTTATAACTTTATTAAACTAAGTTAAACTTAAGATTTGTTGTGAGGGTTATGAGGGTGGCCTATAAAGTTTGAACCAGATTTATTTTATGGTAAATGTGATGATTTTCAGTGTGGTGTTGTTACAAGGGGAAGTAAAGCGAACCTGTCCATGTGCTTAAATATTAACAGATGATGTCAGAGTATATTTTTATTTCATAAAAGCTGTGGCATGTTAGGGGGGTTATGCTGTAACATTATACAGAATTTCTATTTTAACCATGAGGATTTGAAAAAAAAAGTGAAGTGTACATCTGAGGTTTAAATATCTGTGGATGGTGATGACCTTTTCTTTGGTACGTACTGTATGATTCACTTGGCTGTTACTCAGCATTGGCTGACATGGATTTCTTTCATATGAGAAACTTATTTGATGTCTATCTTTTATCTTAATATGATGATGTTTTGTGAATATTAAGTTTGGACTCTTGCTAGAGATGCCAGTTAGTCATCACCAGTTACGTACTTAGGCACCACCTAGACCAACTGCTCACACTTAACATGATGGCACGTAAGTGCAATCTTTATTCTTTTCCTCTAGAATAGCTGCAAATTGTTTTCAGATGCTCATTTTGCTATCAATGAGATTCATTTGGAATGGAAGAATTGAGAAGCCTTTTAAAGAGTTTTGTTTGACCAACCTTGACAAAGACATTGTCACTGTTGAAAACAGTTGTGCTGCTTAACATTTTTGCTGAACTTTCATTCTTTGGGGGGTACAAACTTCAAAAGAGCTGCATGTATTACTTTTAATCAATGTAATTGCTGAATAAAAGTATTAATATCTTTTACAAAAATCTTACTGGACCCAAAAATGAATGGTGGTCGTTGAATAATTCAACTTGTTGAATGACAGCTTTTCATATTCAAGTGAGAGAAATATGTAAAGTATAGTAACAATTTTTGTTTCTGTTTCTCATACTAACATAACAACATAATCTCTGTTCCTGTTAGGGTATTGATCCTTTTTGTGTGTTGTGTTGCCGGATGAATGCTGAGTCTGTGTGAGGACTGTTGTGCATGAGCTCAGTGATGAGTGCTGCTTCTTTTAGAATTCACCGCCCTTTCTTTTCCCCCCACTTTGTAAGAAGACCGGCCTGCAATCAGGTAGAGACGGTAACAGTAATATAAAGCAATTATGGAAGTCTTTCCATTTTTCCATAAACTTAGGGCCAATCCCATTCTACCCCTTACCCCTTCACTTTCCCCTTCCCCTCCATTTTGCACGTCCACGTGAAGGGGTAGGGCTGTCCCAATTCTCTTTTGGTTGGAGGGGGAGGGCTAGGGGGAAGGGCCAGATAGCCCTTCAAACGAAGATTTTTCGGGAGCACATGAACGCCACACAATTTAACATTTAACATAGTAAATAAATAAATGAAATAAAAACATAGGTCTGTACCTCCAACGTGTTTATACAACACCGTTTTACAAGAAACTTAGAGCTTCTAACGTTACAGATTTGTGGTTAACCTTTTTGTTAAAATTGCAACTAAACGTTTTTCAGCAATCATACATACCATAAACTGATCCACCAGCAAACTTAGGCATCGAAGATATCGTCGTCTCCGTTGTTTCCTGCGAACTTCACAAGACAAATGCAAGAAAATAGCTGTAACCCACGCGACTGAGATAACTGCAGCTGTCGACGGCATCTTGGAAGTTGTGATAAACATCGGCGCATCTCCTGTGACGTAGGCGCTAGCGACGACTTACCTGTATAATGACATTTAACGGAGGCGTAGTGGTGTCCCATTTCTTAGGGGAATATTTTCACCCCTACGCATTGCCACTCTGTTTTAAGGGTCAAGGGGAAGGCGAAGGGGTAAGGGGTAGAATTGGGATTGGCCCTTACTATCCCTGTGGTTCTATGTCCTACTGGCACTGAAATAGATTGCAGTGTAGTGTTTTAGCCAGGGTGTGATTTGTGTGGGATTTCCCCCTTTCTGGTCAATGTATCCCTGCCTCTGCGTAATTATTTTTATCCCCGGTGGGGAAAAATGTATGATCAGTGCTACTACACTAGTGACGAGACAGATCACAAAACTTTTCATGGGTCTGTGATTTGATTAAAGTCAATTTTATTTTTAAATACGCTACTTTGGCTGGCTTTGATATCGCTGCCACTCTGCATGAGTCTACAGACATGCTCAATGTCCCACATGCGCTTTGGCCAGGTGCGATACCAGAGCCAGCCTCCGATGATGCAAAATGACGATTTTTGCGTCATCTGAAATTTTTTTTCCAGACAAAAAATACATAAATATCTCATCTCAGGGGGATATGACGGTGGAAAGAATGGTACTTCGAAAATACTACAGGTTTTCTACTAATACAAAGCTTAATGCTAAATCCTGAAGTATCCCTTTAATTCAATGTAAAGACGCGTTTATGTGCCTACGCATTTACGAGCCTACCCTATTAATCTATTGATTTAATTCTTGTATCTGTTTTCGATGTGCATGATCACAGTTCATATGTGTGGGAAGCTATTAGAGTAAAAATATTGCATTAGGCACCTCACGAGTTAATACGATTTTTTTTTTTTTACAATTCCTGCAAATGCAGTGAAGTCTGATGTTCTCATGATTTATTTTTATTAATAAAAATGTTTTAAAAAAAACAACATCTGTTTTTTTTTTTTCTTTCAAAAATCACACCTTGGTTGTAGCCTCTTCAGTGTGTGAGAGAACTGATTCACATGACTTATAAGAGCAGTTTCACCTGAGAGCAAATGTGAGCTGTTTTACCTAAGACGATTCTCTTTCACAATAGTAACTAAATGGAAGCTATAAAATGGCAAATCAGTACTTAATGGACATTATTACATTGATTATCACATTGGACAATATGGACACTAGGTATTTGGTTTTGTTTTGGTATCTTTACTTTTAACATTTGTCTTGTATTTACAAATGCTGACCACCTTGAAACATACTGACCTTACAGGGTGGTCCCACATTTACAAAGTACTGCGTGCCAGTAAACATTCTCCAGCCTGTTAAAACAAATATCTATCACCATATTTCTTTCCCTGCCATATGTTTTAGAGGCCATGATAGGAGATTGCATTAGGCTATAATGTGAACAAGCTATGTAAAGTAAAATTTTCTAGGAATAGAAGAAAGTTAAAGGGACAGTTCACCAAAACCAAAAACTCACTCATCATTTCCCCTAAAGTTGTTTCAATCATGTATGATTTTTTTTCTTCTGTGGAACACAATATATTTTGAAAAATGTCTGTTTTTGGGTGAATTATGGGTGAATAATTCCTTTAAGAAATCCCCTTTACATTTAATAAATACATGATTTGTTTATGTAGATTAGTTTTAAATAGATTGAATTGAATGATTTTGTAGAGAACCATCAGGCAGATGCCGTGAAACAATATGAAGAGGAAAAATTGAGTGAGAGTAAAGTTTTTGGGGCGAGAGGGCAGCAGTGAGGTGCTTTACCCTTGGCAGTCAGACAAGCTTGTGTGCACAGTTTAATGGAGCAATGAGGCCAAAAAATACTTGATTCAATTAGCCATAAGAGCATTAGGCTGAGCTACAGAGATCTCTCTATACTCAACATGTTTACATTGCTCTCCTTTAAACCTTGTGTGGTCAGTATATCCCTCTTAATTACTCTCTCATCATCAGATGGATTCCTTTAGTGGTCAGTGTAATTTCCCCTAATCCAGATAAAGGCTCACATTAAAGTAATATATTCATATGTGCATGGCCAATCTAGACTTCTTCAGGCAGCACCAGTCCACATCTAAGGGGACTCCATTAACTGAGGCAATGGCTTTTGCTTTGTTTGGAAAAGATTAGAGGTTAAAGCAAACATTGTGGGTTTTTAAATCAGAGGATTTGTGTTTTCTCATGTCATTTGAAGCTTTTTTTATTTTATTTTTTTAATATAGCTACATAATGAGTCATATTTCAATTCAATTTAATTCAAATTTATTTGCATAGCGCTTTTTACAATAAATATTGTTTCAAAGGAGCTTTACTGAAAGTGCATTTCAGAAATGTACATAGAAAAATACAATTAGTTAATCATGTTTTAATTTAGGGCATAACATATCGCCGGCGTTGAGTCGTTTTGTCACAGGCGTTTAGTCATCTCATCGCACGTGTTGGGGCATCTGAAGTCTCTGTGAGAGGCTGGATACAAACTGGAGCTGACAAACGCTATTCACTAGCGTCCCGAGATAACAGCAGAAAAGCAGATGGAAATAATTAGCAAAGATGCTGTTCATAATATTAATGCATTCGATCTGATTCAACTGTTGTATAAAAGGTAAGCATTATGTGAATGCTTCGCTAAAGAGATGCGTCTTTCAATCTAGTTTTAAACTGGGACAGCGAGTCTGAGCCTCGGACAATATCAGGAAGGCTATTCCAGAGTTTAGGAGCAAAATGTGAGAACGCCCTCCCTCCTTTAGTGGACTTCGATATCCTAGGAATGACCAGAAGCCTTGAATTTAGTGATCTTAAAGAACGCGATGGATTGTAGGGCGATAGAAGGTCCATTAAATACACAGGAGCTAGAACTTTTAGGGCTTTATATGTCAGTTGTAGTACTTTTTTAATTGATATGGAACTTAATAGGTAACCAGTGTAGAGATGATATAATTGGTGTTATATGATCATATTTTCTTGATCTTGTAAGAACTCTAGCAGCTGCATTTTGCACTAACTGTAGCTTGTGTATTGTGTATTGTGGATGCAGGACAACCAGCTAATAAAGCATTGCAGTAATATAGTTTCGAGGTCATGAATGCATGATTTAACTTTTCTGCATCAGAAACAGATAGCATGTTACGTAGCTTAGCAATGTTTCTAAGGTGGAAAAAGGCTGTTCTTGTAACATATGAAATATGATTTTTGAAAGACAAGTTGCGGCCTAGTATAACACGCAGGTCTTTTACTGTAGTGGATAAAGTAACAGAACAACCTTCTAAATTAAAGTTGTATTTATAAATTAACCTTCTAAATTAAAGTTGTATAAGAGGTTTTGTCAGTAGTTTTTTGGACCAATAAGTAATACCTCCGTTTTATCTGAATTTAATAGCAGGAAGTTAGTGTTTTTTCTTCTGGCCGTGATGAAATATATAATTTAGTGTCATCAGCATGACTGTGGAAATTAATTCCATGTTTTCTTATAATATAACCAAGTGGCAGCATATATATTGAAAATAGCAGAGGGCCTAACACCTATTATTATTCAGGAATATTTCATACAGTTTAAATATTTCTTTAGTTAAATCCAAAATAAATTAAAACTTTTATTCAGGAATAATAATTTATGATGTTACAAAGGATTTATTTTTTAAATGAATCTTTTGAAATTTCTATTCATCAAAGAATCCGGATACAAGCACAGTTTCCCCAAAAGTTTTAAGCTGCACAACTGTTTGCAACATTGATAATAATAAGAGATACTTACCAAACCTTTGAATGGTAGGTTGTAATTTGATATATTTAATAAAGGTGTTTGGGTCTGGCCGTTGCTTTTCTGGACCAGGTACAATGGGGCTAAAAGCGCACTGGAGTAAAAGGTGCATTTGACTTTAATCTCGTTTAAACCACTAGAAAGAAATTCAGCTCAGCACTTTTCTTAACTCTTTTTGATGATGCACGTGGAAATTTGGCTGATCCTTGACGTGATCGCAGACAGCAATGCAAAGCTGATTCTGCGCTAATTTAATCTAATATTTCATATTTGTTTAAATGTTGTAGATTTATGTAGCAAATGAGAACCTACAAAATTATCTATATTTTGAGACAAAGGTCTTAATGTTTTTCAGTTATGTTCAAGGTAATTAAAGCAGTAGTTCATTATTGGAAGAATGTTTAAAAACGGATGGTGTCTGCTGTTGAAGGCACAATAACAAAGAGCTGGCTTTTCCATTATTTGACATGACATGGTTAGATTCAGTTTGGGTTCAGTGTCCAGCTTAGAGAATAACCAGCATATTTAATGAAACCATCATGTTTAAAAATGTCACTGTTGAGCTGCATACAGAGGTATAAAGACAAAGATGACAGGTTCAAAAAGTTAATTTAATAATATCCACAGAGTAATTCCAAGCGAAGACATGCACATGGAACCAGACAAAAGTGAACTGAAAACACAGGACTTAAATACACCGGCAAATGAGGTGATTAACAATAACACAGCTGACAGTGATGACAAATCAAATCATTAACTATGGTGACAATTAGTGGCAGGAAATGGTGCAAACTGAGTCCAAACAGGTTAATATTGTGACAATCATATAATAAAACATCATATATATATTTGTAACTGCTGTAAATATTCAATTATTATGGGATTTCATATAATGTGTTCAGAATCTTTACATTTTAAATAATATTGTTTCTGAATATTTAATGACAGTATATTTATTGAGCAAAAATGAATTATTTTATTTATCAATGTAAACCGAAAATAGTGCAAACTTTTCTAAATAGATTGTTTTGAACAAGTGTTAACTTCAGATATGATTAAAAACATATTATTTTAGCTGAGGTATTTGAATAAACAATGTGTACCTTTTGCCCCATGCTGGTGAACCTTTTACCCCGTGTGTGGTCCACCTTGCCACCTCATACATTTATTCGATTTTTAAAGAAACAAACAAACCCCTTCTATGATTTATTTTCACACAAAATCTGTTGCTCCATCACTCTGCAATAGAAACATTTTTGTTTTTTCTGTCTGCAATCATAGAAAATGGGAGTAGTGAAAAGCTATTTTTTTTCTTAAGGTGTGCCTTTATCACCCTATCTTTACTCTATCAGTTGAACCACCAGGGTAAAGGTTTAACAATAACCATATTGAATATTATCTCTGGATTGACATCCATTTGATGTCAGATTAACATATTCATTTTGTTAAAAAGTGTAAATTTACAGTATGGGTATTGAAAGTCAAGCAGCCCTTCATCAACATTTAACGATTTGCCATAATTTAGTTAGTATTTTTAAATTAAGTGAATATTAATTGTTCTTTTTTAAGTAATATATTTTGTTACATTTCTGTCATCCTTTGTCCCTTTCTTTGTTTCTCTTTCCCTTTGATAATGTCTTACTTGTTCTGGTCCCACCCACAATTTTAACCCCTTGAGTTTGTTTTGTTTCTTGACCATCATGGCTTCTTTGACCTTTAATTGTTCCATTCCAGTCATTATTTGTGAATTTATATGTTTGACTGGAACCTTGTGATCTGCAAGCATTTTTGTTAAGCAGCGCCATGGCACATCGCTTCAGTGGAGCATGCAGCTTAATGCGGTGCGCCTTAAGGGGTCTCAGACAGAATGGGGTTCACATTCCACTGCTTCTTAAGACAGTCAGTTTTCAAACCAGCACGCAAAGCTTTGTTGTCAAGTCTGAATCTTTAGTATTTATGCATAATCTATTACAATCCCCTTTAATTCGATCCAGGTTTAGTCCCACAGCTTCAGATACTTGTCCTTTGGATCTGAGACCCCATTTACACCTGGTATTAAAATGCGATCTGTATCCAGATAAGTTATCCGGATAATTAGTACCGATTCATTTACACCTGGCCACATAAATGTGTTTTTGCAAAACGGATATAAATCCTATCTTAAACTCCCGCATTATATGCAGATTTAATGGATTGCACGCCACCAAAAGCAACAGATATGAGCTGCATTTTATTGATCATCAGCTAATTTCCAAATTAAAGACATTAATAAGAGAGAATGGCAACAGCGCTGGTAAGATCACTTTGTTTCTTTACTTGAAGATGAAGCGTCTGTGACTTACTTTCACTTTTATTTGCGATGTTTGCACGTTGGCTTGATGAATAGACGCTCAGCTGCTCATCTGCGGTGATGCGTGTCGCAGTAGCGCCGTCATATCTGACTATAACATGACATATAGCCTATATAACACGCTCTCACTCGTTTATTTTTTAGCATTTTTAGGAGGAGTAAAATATACGTGGTTTCAACAACCAGATTGCGTTTACACCTAGTAAAGATCCGAACACAATGCGAGCCAGACTACCTCCAGATGTGTTCAGGCAGATCCGATCACAATCCGATCACAACGCATTTACACAGTAACATGCGTTTTTTATTATCCGGATAACTTATCTGGATACAGATAGCATTTTAATACCAGGTGTAAATGGGGTCTCAGAGATACAAGTTATCTGTCCTCTGTTCACTTCACACAAGTACACAAATAAGTGAAGACAGATAACATTGCCAAACTTGACAGGAATAAGCTTCAGGCTCTGAATGCTGATAATGAGACAGGACGGTTTCAGTGGAAGAATGATATTGGGATCATGTCGAATTTAAAGAATGTCAAAGAGAAATATAGATGGAAATGTATTGTCAAAAAGGAATTATTGCATGCAGAGACAATAATCCATCAAAACAAGAGAGAGTTTTGGGTGTAGGAGGGGTAGATAGATACAGACAGAATAACGGAGAGATATGGGGAATATGGAATTATCACAGCATAAAGGGATGATTGAGAGTTAAGGATTACTGTGTTGCAAAGGTGACAGCTGTTATGCCAGTAATAACAGCTGTGTCCACTATGAGCCTCTCTCACTGTGTCTGGCTGAGAAAAGCCTCCTCTGTCAGTGTGCCAGGAGGCCTTGCCAGATCTTCTATCTGCAGAGTTCATTATAAGCCTACTTTTCATCTTAGTTCATCAATGCACCGCTGCAGGCCATCCAATCAGGTCTCAAACTCATGTACACCACAATCACAGTTAGACGCTCAAATTCAACGGTCTGGCTGGATTTCCAGAGTGATGGGAAAAAAATTCATTGGGAAGAAACAACAGCTGGACAGTGGGTCTGCGGTCACTCTTTTGCCTGTATCAGCTGTTTTTATGTGTCACTCACATGCCGGGCATTTATTGCCAGTGAGTACTTAGGGAATGTAAGAGATGTTGTGTTAATGTCGTACAAGGTATGCGTCAGAAACAATAATACAAAAAATCCATTGAGACTGGTTTTTAAATGATGAGGTGTGACCTTTTTGTGTTTACACTTCATGTGATACGATCTTCACAGAGCGGATGCTACATGGCAAAACATTCTTAGACTAGCACTTAGGACATAAAGCTACAGTTACCTTGGAATTGATTTATTTTTGTATATTTTATCTTCAACCAAAATTGAGTAAAAGAGTTTCAGTCGTGTTCATTTTGGACTTTTACATTGCAGAGTCGCTGTATTGCAAGTAAATGTAATCAATTATGGCAGTAAGAATAAAATATGTAGCTGCAGGTTGTTCTCAAAAAATAATTGTATTTTAATTGCACATTACATGTCTAATTATACTTTAACGTGAACTCTGCAATGTAAAGTGTGATATTATATTAATATTCTTGTCAGTTTCTTTTGCTCTTAAACATTGCATGCATTAGTTAACCTCCTCGACGAAGGCGGATCGTTTTCTACAGGCACATCTTTACAGTAATCCTCTCATAATCTAAAATTCCTGAGATTACCTAATCAATCAGCCTAGGATACTGTAGAGGAACATAAATTAAACTTGTTCATTACTCATTGGTATCCCCATTCCAACCGATCACTCGTTAATTTGAGAGACAAGATGCAGTCATTTTAATTGTGAACGGCTTTCTATGTATCTTTTTGTATGTGTGTGGTCTCACTGCATCCGACGTGTTAGTTGAGGGACCATGCATTTTTGCAGAGTGATTCATTTCCATGTCTGGCTTTATAAGAATGACTTTCAGTACAGACTTGGTGAATTATTTTCCCTCTATCACTTGATTTACTGCCCTTCAATGAAACGCCGAGTTCATTGGAATGTCGAATAGTCAACTGAAGCCAGGGCTCTGTGCAGCCACAGTTCACATGTGGTATGTTTGCCATGGTGCTTTTTTCAATGGTGCCTCTTGTGGCATTGTGTTTGTCCTTTCAAGGCACGTCACAGGCTGGTTGGCTTTTCCCTAATAAATGTCACCAACTGGTTGAGAAATGGCATTCTTCCAAAGCTACAAATAGAGAACTTTTTCTTGGCATTTTTTTGAGCAAATTTCAGGGGGAAAAAATGCACTTTTTCGAATGATTGTTGAAGAGATGCAGAGTCTGAGAAAATATGACTGAAATAATAAATTTATGTGTCCTCTCTTTCCTCTTTGGGTTTTGAAGCACTTCAGGCATTAGAGAATGAAACATGCAACATAGCCAGTAGGAGGAAGAAACACAACCGCAGAAAGACATGGGAAAGTCAGGCGGTTCATCAGTGCATCCAAACACCATTTATTCAAAGTCTCTCCCTTTAACAAGGTTAGAATCTTTTCAGATGTGGATTTACTTTTCAAGGGCTGTTAAACAAAACAACGTTAACATCAACACATCCAAAGAATCGATTGAGAACTCTAATGTCCTCAATGAAATGTTGTCAATAAGAGCAAATATTGCTTCCCTAATTTATATCGTCTTTTTTATTTATGACTCTGCACTCTGTCTCTTCCTCTAATTAGAACCAGATTTATGGTTTGTGGTGTCCTTAAAAGAAGCCTGATGTGGAGGCGCTGTACTTGCTGTTTTTCAAGCAAATTGCTTTTTTTCCTAGCATGTGATGAACTGCAGATATTTCTAGACTAAGATTTAGATGTAGCTAAAAATCAGTTTGCCAAGCTGATGTTCTGGGATGAGGGCCAGTGTGTTGGTATGAATGCACTGGGATCACAGCTCTTTCCCTCCGAAGGGCGCCGTTAGAGAGTCTGTCTTTTGCTGTGCGGTGGACTGATTGATGGCTACCTATCCCCCTGCTTCTATCGCCATTACTCACAGCAGCAGAAATCGTTTTCCCCCCAGAAGAACTGTGACCCCTCGTCTCACAGCAGAACAGATGGAGAGACAAACTGTAGACCTGCCTTTTCTTTAGTGACAGCTTTTTTATGTCACTAAAGAAAAAACATTTTGACTTCTGGATAAATGATTTATGCATAAAGGCTTCTGTGACGCAGCTGAGAAAGGCTGAAGAGGCGCTTTTATTCGTTTTGTATCTTGGCAAGCCAAATCTGTGTGTGTAATGCTCAAGGCATTTATCTGCTTTTATGCAGGACCGTGATAGTGACAAATCCCAGGGATCTCTGCTGAGGTTTGAGAAAAAGCTCCAATCTTTCCTTTATCCTTTTTTGAAGCGCACATAGTGCCGTTGAGCATATTGTACCGTCTCAAGTGGTGTGTATATAGAAGAGAACTGATTTTACAATCACACTTTTTCCTTTTTCACCCTGTGCAGCTTCTGCTCTCATCAATCCACTGGGAAGTTGACATTATGTAAATTAAGGATATATGATGTATTGATATTAAATTGGTTATTGGGCAACATTAGCTATTTTAAATTCATTCATTCTATTTTGTAAATGCATGTTATAAAACTAATGCAATTAAAATTACAGTATACAATTTGATATCAGCCAGAAATGTACAGTAATATTGGTCAATCTATATTTGAAATATATTGCATGACTGCAAGTTTTGTGTTCTAAACACTTATGATCACAAGATAGCATGTTCTCCTGTGTAGATTTTACTGTTGTTTTTCTCCCTCTTCATCTTTTCGTGTCCGCTCTCTCTTCCTCTTGATAAACCGATGAACTGAGAGTCTCCCACCAGAGTGTGTGTATTAAGTCACTTCTCATCATTCCTAGCTGATGTCAACTTTGTTATTGCTCAAACTAAATGATGTGAAGATTATTCTCTGCATGCTGATGTCAGTAATGAGTTCAGTGGGCTTTGCTCTAAGCTGCTGATCATCAGTTGTTCTTTTCTGAGTGAAAGGCTTTGTTTCCAGTGGTTCATTAGCGTTGTACTGCAGACAGCTGGGTGCAGACAGACTCTTTCCAAAGGCCACCATCTGATGCCTGTGCGGGGGCACTTGACCCCCTGTGTAGACTGGGAAGACTATTCGCTGTGGAGCCTGATGCCAAAAGAGCTGCAATATACTGCGAGTCTGTGACCAACTAATACGTTTGATTAGCTTCAGCTTTATTAACTTTATTTACTTGTTGGGGATCACACTGTGGTATTTATTTTGGAGAGCACAAATCTAACTGTCTTGTGTCTTGATGGTTGAATTTAGACCACTTATCCACTGTTTGATAAATGTTTTATTTGTCACAAGCTTTCAAAAATTATAAGAGTCTAAAAAGAGACTGTACTTGGTTATTCTTCCAGATACAGCTGTGTTTGCAGTAACATAAGCCTAATTTTCTTCAGTATTCCCAGAGAGAAAGGTTCTTCAAATTAGTTACAGATCACATCTGGTAAATAGTTATGTTCTTGACAAATTATGGCATGAATAGCCAAGAGGATGTTTGGGGGGCCTGATGCCTGAGATGCTTTTCAGATTTGTTTGGATGATGGAAGTTGATGATAGACAAAGAGAACAGGACAGACAGAGAGAGAAAGGAAAATAACATGGTATGTGGTGGAATAGGAAAACACAAGAAGCAAACTCTGTTTTAACAGTTTCAATAATGGTGAAATTGCTCAGATTGCTCACATACTATTCACACATACCACAGTAAAGACAAAATTATTGATTTGGTATGTTTGGTAGGCTGCACCGCTGTTTTCACCATTGATAATAATAAGAAATGTTTCTTGAACAGCAAGGATCATGTGACACTGAAGACTGGAGTAATGATGCTAAAAATTCAGCTTTACATCACAAGAATAAATTACATTTTGAAAAATATTTTAAATTAAATTAAAATTATTTTTGCAAGAATAATATTTTCACCATATTTTCGAATCAATAAATTCAGCCTTGGTGAGCATAAAAAACTTCTTCCAAAAACATTAAATAATCATACAGACCCCAAACTTTTGAATAGTATATTATTTTTTGTATTATTGTTTATGTAATGCATTATGAATGTGGAACCTAAAAGAACGATTACAGTGACTTTCGTGCTCACTTATATGACTAAACTATACTAAAAAGGTCAATTCAAGTTTAAATTAGAAATGTATTAGAACAAAAACTATTTGGCCTACCAAACTTCTTGTAAATAAGCATTAAAATGCATTAAATATTGAATCTTTGATTTCAATGAAAAAAAAAATCCTTCCAGCTTGATTGAAGGCACTTTTGAAAAATATATTGAAGTGACTGCAGGAATCATTTATATTTAAATGAACTGGCTTTGGGTACAGCAGTTCAGTTTGAATCTAGCTATAAATCACTGTAAAAGCTTAAAATAGCTTTTCGCCCATACACATATCCTCCATAAAAAACATTGCTTTTAGCCCATGCCCCCCCCCACCCCCCCTCAGCTTTGGCATCCCAGTCGTCTACAGAGAGAGGGACAAGCTCAGGGCAATAACCCTCTCAGCCAATCCCCTAACAAAGCGCAAGAACTGGCGCGGTCCACAGGCTTCCTTCCACGTTCCAATATCGACCTGTCAGTCACCCTGCCAAGGCCCTGAATATCTCTGACCCTTTTTCCTGGCGATGCTTTTCCAGTGGGCTTTGCTGTCCAGCGTGTGAGGCAGCAGAGAAAGATAAAGGAGACACACAGACACAAGTCATCCTCCTTCACTCACATTCTACTGATTTGTTACTGCAAACTCAGGCATCCATAAATAAAAGATAGGATTGAGTTTAAGGGATACACCTGACCCTGGCTTTTAGACCTTAGCCAGAGGACGGCATCGCATGTGTGCACACGTGTCTGTAGGGTATTTCCTTTTAATTCACAAGATCTGTACAAAATATTAAGCATGTTTTGTCCTTTACACAAACATAGTAAGTGCTGGATTTGAAACCAGTTTTATAGAGAAATAGTGGGTTTTGGGTTTATTTTTATTTTTTTTGTCATGCTTTTTTCAGAGCTGTATCATACATATTTGGATTAAAACTAAAATGCAACTGATGTATGTATGGATGGATAAGCATGGATGAGTGAGAAAATGTATTGCTTGTTAATACTATTGTCACCCTTGCATTATTTCATGTGATTTTCGATACAATTCTATTACACTTGTTTTTTGAGAAACACCCCATGATAGAAAATATATTGAAAAAATGCACTTTGGTGATTTCATCAGAAAGTCTGACTTTAATCTGATCTTCATCAACACCAGCTGGCACTTCAGTGATAATTCTAATCCAGACCGTGAAAGATTTATATTGTGTTATGAAGTTACAGGTTTTAAAATTGGTAACCTGTTTTAGATAACGTTCCAATGTATTGGTTGTCGCTTTAAGTTATCTCTGTTTGATTGCAAATGCATCACAGGTCAATAACTTCTGTCAGCTCCTTCTATACTGCTAACTCCATGCTGCCAGTTGAAGAAAGTAACTTGGCATCATGCCGATGTATTCATCAATACTATAGCAACTGCTTGCTGTGACTAAAAAAGCTTTTTAAGACGAAAAAAGCGTTTTAAATGGGTTGAATGTGTTCGAATTGCTCCATCTCACATGCACTGTATTTTTTAATATATGATAACAATTATGAAAATCAATTCATGTTTAATGACACTTTGTTTCTCTCTTTATAGGTCATCCTCATTCTCACTAAATATTTCCATGCAGACTCCAACAAAGTTCTTGAGAGTTCCGTCTGGAGGTAAGTGACAGGAGATTTTTCTTTTCCGCTCAAATTTAGGTTAAAACAGTTCAAACCTACAGACTCCAAGACAAAAGTGACTTCAGTCGCAGTAGGAGCACGTTTGTTAATGATGATGGAAAAATTCCCTTGTGGCAAATTTATGATGACAACAGTCAATTTGTAATTCAAATGATTATCCCTTGGGATACCCCAGAGAATCTTTTCAAGCTATTCTATTTATTTATGTTATGCCAAATTTAAAGATTTCTTGTAGAAAATATTAAATGCTATAGCCTTAGTCAGGTCAAGTCAAGCTTTATCAATCTTCAACTAATCTTACAGGTTGTGCTGCTAAATGAATAACAATTAAAGTTTTAATTTGTGTGACTAGACATTTTTATATTTAGTCATCTTATACAGCATGAATGATTAATCGAAATAAAGATGCAAATGGAAAATTACCTGAGTGAGAGAGGAAGTAAAAGAGAGAGAGCGCAGCTTGGACACATGGATGGACTAAGTGGCATACAGCTCAAGGGAGAGAAAGAGAGATGCCAGTGGGGGCTGCTATCTGGCCAGCCTTTAACACAGTTGTCCAGGAAGACAGAGCTCAGGTAAAGAGGAAGAACATAAGGCATGAGCAGATGCCAGTGAAAAGAGAGCTTCTATTATCCTTTCCTTGACCAGTAAACAACAGTTCAAAACATTCAAACTGACCATCACCAGACCCTCATTGTAAAATATTTCACTCAACAGGCTTTGACCCTCAGCGAGCTTTAAAAAAAGTTATAAGACGTAAATAAGCTCCTTTGTTCTTTTTAATGCAATTTTACAATCCAAGAAGAGAAAGTTCAAAGCGAGAAAGACATTACCATTATTTATAATTCATAAATGACCATTGTTTGTGCCTTGATCTCTCTCTTGTGTTGGTTTCTGCTGTCCTCTTGGGTTTGATAAGAGTCCATTGCCCTAGCAGTGAACTTAGAGATGACTTAATTAGGCCTGCTGAGGGCATTTCTGGACCATATGTGCTAATTACCTCACACTATCCACTTATTAGCAACTAACCCTGTATAATGCCCGCCAGCCAGGTCTTTGTTTGTTTTGCTTTGTTTGGGTCTTCATAAACCTTTCTGGGTTAGGCAGAGTTAAGCTAAATTAGCTTTCTATCGTGAGAGAAACGTTGTTGTTTCGGTTTTTTATATTAGTGTTTAAAATTAAGAGACCACTGAAGTGTGAAAAGAAGATGGAGCTAAAAATATAGTGCGGCATATGGAATAATTGATGCCAGGTTTGTTCCAATGCTCTCATTAGCCTGTCTGTCTGAGGTTGATACGAGGTTGGCATTAATTTTACATTTGGGCACAGAATATATCAGTTGCACAGCTGCCTAATGACCAGGTGGAATGCTAAACACTGTCTTTTCCCCAGCAAGAGCTTCAGCATTTAACTCAACCCATGTTACATGCAGGCAAACATAGCAGAAATGTGCACTAGAGGAGATAAAGAATATGTTTTGAAAGAAAAGGCACAAGACTGTACTTGACTTGTGTTTGGGCAGGCAGGGTACCTCAGTGACCATCTGGAAAGGTCTTTATGGCAGGAAGGCAAAATTACAGTGTGCTGTTTCATCATCCTTCCTATTCACAATGGTACTTCAAACATCTGCTCTTTTTGGTACAGTTATTTGTGTCATAAGGATATCATTACTTATCCCACCTTGGGAGTTTTTTTTTTTTTTTTCATACCTCTCATGCAGAAATCTGTTTCAGTAACACAGATGACTGTCCTAAAAAAATCTATGTTCTAGAATAAATGAATCGAATTAGTGAAAATGTATCTTAATTTATTCATGATATTCAGAGCTGCCGAATACCAGACTTCAAAGTCCAGTCCATCATGAACCAGACAGACAGTCTTTATCTTGTCATTTAATAAATTATGTAGAGTCTTCCATGGTGATGTTTTAATTGTTGTTGTTCAACTCATAAATTATGCACTGACGTTATGATGGAGCGGTCTGAATTCAAAGACACAAGGAGCAGATAAATCGAATTAAACTGGAGATTTAAGTTGAGTTCAGGCAATTTGTCGAGTTAAAGTCGAACATCATTTGCAGCATCGAAGAAAAGTGTGTGAAAGCTTTTCGGTAGCCTGGTTACAAAGTAGCTTATGGGTGAAGGGTTTATTTGCTTGAATAAATTAGAACACAAATACTGTCTTTTTAGACAGTATATTAAATACAGTTTCAGGCAGGGCTGTTGATGGAAGGTTATCGAATCAAATTTTACTAAACTAATAACAATAAATCACATCTATCAATATTGGCTGTGAAAAGCCACTAAATAAAGATTGGTTACATTAATATGGCAGATCAGAAAATCATTGAATAGACAGTCACCTTACAAAATATGGCTTCATGCAGTCTATCTGATTTACTTTAATAACATTGAATACAAATGGATAGAGTAGCCAAAATGTAAATTCTGTCATTATTTACTCTCCAAACCTTTCTTACAAAAATATCTTATTTTCTTTAGAATGATATAAGGACACGTAAATCATGACAGAATGTTCACACATCACAGTTAAACTTTCTTGTATTTTGTCCATGTTGTTCTTGTATTCTGTCTGTGATATTTTTTAATGATCGATCTGTGTGTACTTGCAAAAACATGAAGGTGGTGCTTTAAGCTTGAATTGCACAGATGGTAGATAAATTGCCCATTACAGTGTCAGGGGCATGAAAAATTGCATATTTTTTATCACATTATTATTTTGAATAATTAATCACACTAAATTAAATCGACAGCATTTGTTTCTGAATATATTCTTGATAATTGATTGCGTGAGGTCATTAGAAGGTTTGTGGTTGTTACATCATGTATATTGAAGGTGCAGAATCTGGGACATTTTGTCTTTGGCTTGGCTTTGATGTCTTTCTTTTAATGTACCCTACATTAAAGGTGCAATACCTAAGATTTTTGCATTAAAATATCCCAAAATCACAAGGCCAGTGTTATATATTTAGTAAAGATGATAACTCACAATATTCCAAATCTTTCAAACAATGTTTAAATCGCGAGAAAATTGAGATTTTAACCAAGGAAACGGCACGTGTCAGCAGGGGTGAGCTGGGAGTCGCGAGTCAATCGCGTCATATCCGCTTACCTCGGTTTCCGCTCTTACTACGTGTAGTCCTGGACAAATGCGGTAGTTGTAGTTGTGCGTTAGCGCCTATCAAACGGCAGCTTGTTTCGCGCATTTGTTATGGAATGGAGCACATATATTCTTTTCATTTATTCTCGGAATGTGAACTGTTGGCTGTAAAGGGGGTCGCACACCGGACGAGAAGCGCCGCGTCACGTTTAGGACAACTCCAGTAACGTTATCGAACACCGGACGCGCACTTTCTCATCAGTGTATGGCCAGCGATATTGTTATGTTTAATGACAGAAAATGAAGATAATGTCTGTTCTATGTTATTGTACTGTACAATTAAATACAATCGTTGCTGAGTCTGCATTCTGAAAACTTTACCTCAGAGCATCCGTTCACAGAATGAATTGAGAATCTCACGTGAAAAATCTAATAATAATCAGTAATTGTCATTCAAGCAGCTGATTTCTGTAAATGACTGCAAAACTAAATGCATAGATATTGCAGCATAGGGCAAAGTCAGGATCCATTAGCAACGGTTTGAGGCAAAAATAATTACAATTTTATATAAAACTATGTAAATGGCGCTCTGTGGCGCAGCAGGGTTTTGAACACGGTCCTGAAACGTTGCTGGGCGCCGCGGACAGACGCCGAATGGCGCCGCCGGTATGTGTACACTTATAGATAATAATGTGTTCGAATAATTATGTGGTGCAACGCGGCGCTGCAGCTTCTCGTCCGGTGTGCGACCCCCTTAACGTTAATTTTGTGAAACTGTAGCTGTGGTTGAATACTTACACGACATGAAAAGATGTGTCAAAAATGTACATTGCAGACATCCCAAGTCTCCCGGATCTCCCGCATATTGATAGCGTTTCCCTGATGCCCGCAAATTAGTTAAAATCTCCCGGGATATAATGTTAGAGCGAGACATACTGCGCGCATAACATACAGCGCGCTGCGCGTGCACTGTACAGAGGGAGAGACTTTGCGTTTGTGCCTCGCGAACGCGAAAGTTAGCCTTCCCTCCCACCCCCACAATCTTGTTATCGAAATATACCTGCCGGAAATGAATTCTTGCAGGTTGGGATAACTGACATTAAATTGATTTTTTATTTTTATAAAGTTACCAAGGAGGGCCAACCACGTCAACTCCTTGCGAGAGACCTGCCCCTTCAAACCCTCTCCACCATAGCTTCGTCCAGTGACTCGTACAGTAACATCTGTGATAACTAATTTACTTTTAAACCTGACTTTTCTTGCACGGTTATTTCAGTTTAATGAAATACAAGCATGTCATTAAACGCAACGTTTATAGAAATCGAACTTTACCTCATCCATGACAACTAATTTTCGATTCCCGTCTGACTGATTTATCCACGGTGGAGTTGAAAACAACAGTTCCCATCATTCCGCGTTCCTCCACGGCGTCATCAAGCAAAGCCGTTGTTGTTGTTTTGAATGTAGCGCCCTCTAGCGGCATCTAGATCTTAGGTATTGCACCTTTAAAAGAAAGACATCAAAGCCAAACCAAAAATACCTAGAGAGGCACCTTAAAAATTCAGTATCAAAACAGTATCTACTATACTTATGATTTGCAGCTGCCATCAGATCCAATATAGCTGACTGCTACATCTGTCAGCAAAAGTTTCTTTACAAACTTTCCATTACACTATGCTTCATTTACAAAACAATCTATGGTCAAATTCTCTGTGCAATCATATAATCCTCAGTAAACCAAAATAAACCATCCAGTTGTTCCTGAGTATCATTCCTGGTGTCATTCTGAAGTCTGTGCAGAGATGCAAACGAGCTGTTAAAACAGGACATGTCAAAGCAAACTTTCCTTCATGCTTCAGTTTACTTTTTATTTATGCTTTAAATTTCCATTTGTCCTCTTGTCGGCAGACTCAAGTATGTGGAGTAAAGTAAATGGTCTCTGTATACTGCATCCACTGTAGACAGTGTCAGTGATTATAATGGGTTCTATTTCCTTTTGACGTGACACGGCGCTCACATCTAGTGTGTGTGACGTTAAAGGGTTAGTTCACCCCAAAATGAAAATTATGTCATTAACGACTCCCCCTCGTGTTGTTCCAAGCCCGTAAGACCTCCGTTCATCTTTGAAACACAGTTCAAGATATTTTAGATTTAGTCTGAGAGATTTCTGTCCCTCCATTCAAAATGTATGTACGGTATACTGTCCTTGTCCAGAAAGGAAATAAAGACATCAAAGTAGTCCATGTGACATCAGTGGGTTAGTTAGACTGTTTTGAAGCATCGAAAATTTTTGGGCATTTTTGCATTCAAGCATTTTTGGTCCCAAAATAACAAAAACTACGACTTTATTCAGCATTGTATTCTCTTCCGGTTCTGTTGTCAATCAAAACCGGTTCTGACGCAATAAACCTGAAAATATGCTCTCAAAATGGGAGAGATCAAATTATTCATTAAACTTTACATTTGTACAGTATGATGGTTTAATTTGTACTACTCTTACCACTAGGACGTAAGGGCAGGTTGGAGTGGAGGAAGGTTTCTGGAGGAATTGACTTGGCATTGCATTGTGACACTTCATTCTACTGATGTCGTCTTAGCTTAGCATCTTATTTTTGTTTCTATTCCACTGCAGTATCTTTAACATAAGCTATTTTTTGAACGCATTGTTTCTACACTACTGCTCTTTATTTGTTGTTATTGACCTTTATGTCAGCAGAGAGAGGACAGAGAACACAGCAAGTCTCAGTGATCAATGAATATGTGATTATGTGTGTGTGTGTTTCCTCAGAGGTCTTGGCTTCATTGAAGAGCATGATCCCTAGCTGTAAACCTCTCCTGAGGTTCTTTACTGTGTTTGAAAATGTGTGTAAATTATCTCTATAAGGTAGTACATTTAGTATTTATTATTATTAGTATTTATTATTATTAGTATTTATACTATTCTGTACGTGATACTAACTCATATCTAAATTATCCCACTCTGAAGTGGGAATCCTACTCTCTTTTGAACTCAACTTTAATGCAGAGTCAGTAGCTAAACAAGCGTTTCTCAACCAGCAGCCCACGGCTGGCAATTTCTGAATTGTGTTGCCTAATTTGAACCATTTAGCATTGATGCTGTTTCATCTCTGCTAGTGCTTTCACCAATGCACATGCATGGGCTGATGATAGAGGA
The DNA here is from genome assembly GCF_988280905.1 of Pimephales promelas. Classification (NCBI taxonomy): domain Eukaryota; kingdom Metazoa; phylum Chordata; class Actinopteri; order Cypriniformes; family Leuciscidae; genus Pimephales; species Pimephales promelas. Next base: position 29,523,515 of record NC_142769.1, on the reverse strand, counting down.
ATAATTGCATATTTTTGCATTGTTAAAATACTATCTGGAAAGTATTTACTTTCTTAATTAAATTGACAACTATGAAAGAATAACACTTAATGCTTTTTCTCAAAATTACACTTCTGTCATTAGAATAAAATACTGTGAGGTTACTGATATATCGTTAGTCTCACATGGCCTGACCTTTGATTAACAGCATATAAGGTCTAAGCTCCATAGGCCCGTCAGTTGGTGAAGGACTCCCCACTTACTGTAGGTAGGCAGAGGACATCTTACTGACATATAAAGTGACTAATAACAGTTAGCTTGTTTCAGTGTGTCATATGGGGGCAGGTAAATGACGCTAGCCTATACAATAACAGACAATACAACAACGCAACCTTACGCACTTCATTTAAGATTGACAGGAAAGTTCTGAGAACAAACTTTCATCATTACTTCATCTTATGAGATCTTACAAGACATCTTAATCACTTTAATGCATTATTTGAATTATTAGCTGCAAATAATGACACAGCAATCTGCATTAAAACACAAGTTGGATATGATTATTTCAATCAGTGAAACTTCAGTCCAACATTTACTTATTCATTTGAAGCGCTCATTGTCAAGACTATGTTTCCTGGGGGAGTCAGCTAGTTTCCTGTAAATCAGCCAATCAGATTTAGTCTTTGCGGAGGTTTTTCCAGATCAGTGTACCATATGCATCAGATGTTTAGCAAATGGAGTGTGGGCGGTGTGACTTCTGAGGGTGACACTAATATCTTGTTAATTTTTACAGCCCTAAAACAATTTGTGGCCCCCTTGTTGGCACCCCTTGTGGCCTCTTGGGGAACCCAGTTTGGACTACAAACATAGGCAACATTCACACAGCATTAGATTCAGGAGTAACGATAAAACTATATAACTACCCAGGGCTCATTTTGAGGGCAACTATAAGCTGTTTTCGAATTGGCCCTATACCCTTATTTACTATTACCTATATTAGTCTCTAAATATAGTCTATATGAGGGAGTGAATGAAAACAAGTGACCGAAATTCGGACACAGTGTGCTGGAAGGGCTGGCACTTTTGTACAGTTTGTGCTTGCTGTTTAATATTAGCTCCAGTAGTAATGAAAATATTTATCTTAAACTCTGTCAAGGAATCGATATGTATAAACCTCAATTTAATAATTAAAAAGGAATTTATACCTGTAACCTGTGTGATATTACGCTGTACCCACATTAGACCAGCAGTGGATGGATGAATGGAGGATTCAGCTGCGGGTGCCTTCTTTTGGCGAGACGGGGGATTTCATTCGATGTGAGTCTCATTGTGCACTTTGGGTATTTGCTAACTGTTGAGTTTACATCGCTTGTTCACTCGTTATTGCTTTATGCATTGTGGGATTGAATGACTGTATTTGAAAACATCCACTATGATTTCGGACACCACTAATGGCTGTTCCCTCAAATAGTGCCCTATTTAAGGGTATCAAGCATCACGTTAGTTCAGGCAGGCCACTTCGCATCAGTTGATAGCCAGCAGTTCATGACGTGTTTTAATCAGTGTTCTATTACATCTATCACAGCGGCACAAATAAACTCCCATTTCTTCAGCATTTTTTCCACAGCATCGCCTGCTCGCATTAAACTCCAACCCTAACTCCCCCCAACGGACCTTTAATCATTCTTTTTTTTGGTTGTTTTTCCTGTACAGTCATACATTGCAAGCTTTATCATGTATTTGTATTTTTACAACTGAGTATTTCAATATGCATTACTGGTTCTGTTCTGTACCCCAGGGGTTTTGACTTGCTGCTCTCCTCTGTCCAGGCATAGCAGCATGGACAGGCGTAGGAGTTTTTGCCCAGAACCGAACCATAACGCCAACAGTAACTGTATGCTATAAATGCAATAAATGTATATACTTGGCAAAGTGGCCCTGACTGAAATAGGTGTCGATTTCGAAAACAGCCCTAGTCTCGGTTAGACTGTCTTCATATTTGCTATTTACATCGATCACTGTTACTATAGTTACAGGAGTTATTTACAGGCTTTGCAAGAACAGAAAACTGGGTTTGGCTTTGTTATTTGTTATTAAGATGTTTATGAACAGGACAATTGAAGAGTCACACCTGTTGTCAGTCGCAACTGACTGTACGTGGCTCTGTTAAACGGACCAAAAGATGCCTAATTTGTGTAAGACTTTTGTGCTCCACTTCAAATAAATTAATATGCTTTCTGTCAGGCTTTAGAAGAGCCAGTTGAGCTTTCTTTATTGATTGCATTTTTCTTGATGTATACAAATGACCGCTTCTCAGAGTCTCTTAAGCAAACTCCCAGCCGCGTCGGAAGCTGATTGAGCAGTTTTGAGAGCACAGACGCAGGCGGCATGAATACATTCTGATGTGTTTATCTGGAGTGCGCCACAAATAACAGGAGTGTGCGCACGCAGAACTCACAGGGAGCTCTTGTGTATGTAGACGCAGGAGTACACCCACATTTACTCGCTGGAAGCGGAGCAGCACTTCCAATCACACCTTTCAAATGCATTTTGTGTTTCACACTCTCTCACACATACTCACACATGTCTTGTGCAGATGGGATTTATAATTCATGTGTTCTTCACACATCTTTTGAACTGCTTAAGAAGGATTGCCAAGAGACATTCCCCCCATCATGCCTCTCTCACACACACACACACACACACACAATTCACAAGGGGATTCACTCCTCCATAAAACATGAAGAGATTCTCCAGCATCCCATCAACCCCCACCCCTCTGACCCCCTGTGCCTCCGACAAGTGTAATTAAGGGTCCTTGGGGGAGGAAGAGGGAGCGAAATGAAATCACTTCAGGCAATGCCTCCCGGGCCACCAGTCAGCACTGTCTTTTTTTAGAGACTTTAAAAACTGATTTTAGGATCTCAAAATCCTAGCTGTTTATGTCTTCTCTTTACCCTTTTTATATTACCAGCTTTGTTCTACTTACATTTATCACACAGCTGCTGCTTCTCACTATCTCTGTATCTTTGTTCATCTAGTCACCCATCACTCAGCCCACACAGAATCACAGCACTGAAAGCTACAATTGGAATGTCTGTCATTCACAACAGAGTTCTGCACATCATCCCGCCTCTTTCAAGTTTGTTTGTTAAATATTTAGGCTATTTGATTAACAAGAGTGTACTACTTACTGTAAGGTACTGTAAGGTTTCTCTTTAGTCTTAAACAGAACTTTAAAGGATAATTCTGGTATTTAACACCTTGAGTCTATTTTGTAGTTTGTTTTGAATGAAATAGAGTGGTGGACTTAGAAATTTTGACAATGGGTCCTGTCTCGACTTTTTGACTATTTTAGAATCGCCTGTGACAGCTTTAGACTGGGTGTCTATGGGCATGCACAAACATGTCCTTAAAACAACCCTTAACGTTCATTTTCAAAACTGTGCAACTCACCGAGTGGTTGGTGGTGTTCGTTGATGTTCCGAAACAAGTAGCGTAGCGAAATACCGTTTCTGTCGTGTTTTATTTGTCATTTTTTAAAATCCCATTGATGTCTGCTGGAGGATTCAGTGCTCGTTGATATTACTGCGCTAGCTACCGGGAACGGAAAGGGGTCTGTTTACATTTGGTTGTATTCTTTTCGCTCGGTTCTCCGTCTTGCGATATTCGACTGTGTCTGTGACTTTTTTTACGGTGCGCTAGACACCGTGTTCCGTACAGCGTCCTGGTTGTCGCCATCAAGTGGTCGGGAGTGTGCTAACGCTTCAGACTCAAATATCGAGCGGAAGTTTATACGCGGTTGTGAGGTATCTGAAAAAATAGTTCCACTAATAGCACACACAAAACTAATGCGCCGTCGCCGATATATATATTTTTAATCATCAGCGAACACCACCAACCACTCGGTGAGTTGCACAGTTTTGAAAATGAACGTTAAGGGTTGTTTTAAGGACATGTTTGTGCATGCCCATAGACACCCAGTCTAAAGCTGTCACAGGCGATTCTAAAATAGTCAAAAAGTCGAGACAGGACCCATTTCTAAGTCCACCACTCTATTTAATTCAAAACAAACTACAAAATAGACTCAAGGTGTTAAATACCGGAATTATCCTTTAATAGTGAAGAAGGCGATAAATTATTATCATAATAAGAGATCATATTTGGTGTCCTTAATTGGCATTAAAAATGTTAAAACCCCTGCTTTAGGCTGTACTCCTGTACATGTTTCTGTCTCAATGATTGACATTTTCTCTACTTCAGTTTGTAAACTTTGTACTCTTCTCCTTGACTCTTCCTCTTTTTTCCTTCTCCACAGACTCAGAGTTGTTAAATAGTTAATACATGCTCTGGCTCTTCTCCCGCATGTATATTGAATAGTTATGGGTCCTTTGCACCAGACATTTCTGCAGAATCTGGGAGAAAAATAAGATCTTAAAGAATACCACAAACTGTAGTTCTTTGTCTGTTTGGGAGTTGCATCAAAGACTTCGAGCCAGAGACCTGTTTCTGCCTTTGTATGTTTCTTACTCTCACACATGCACATTTACACAATAAAGAGGGGAGACATGTAGAAGGCTAGAAAATATGCCTTGGTGAAAAGAGGGGAATAGTCCATGGAGGTAAAATATGAAGGTTGCCGTTCTCCACTGACAAAACACCATGAAAAATATTTTCTCAAGAATCTAAATGTCAACGAACTGTCATGCTTTTCTGTCAAGTCCTAACTAACGCACGTGGGCTTAAAGCAGCAGTTGTAAGTGATGGTGCCATTTACAGTGACTCTATTAACACCTCAGAACTGCTAATGATGATGATGGGGAAAACAGACAAACAAAGAGAGTAAAATACTCAATACATTTGTTGTGAATATATATGTGCATGAATGAACAATCTTTGGTATGATTTGTGCAATATACCATTGTTTATTATGACTGTAAAGCTTATTTGAGTCTTGAGAGAGACTTAAGATGGAGAGAATTAAGTTTAGCAAAGTATTGAGTAAATCACTCCAGACATACTCAGCCAACAGGAAAGACTGTTATTCAACATAATTCTAGTCCTAACTGATTTCTTGCACTTTTCAAGTGGTTTTGCGTTTCTTAGATTGTCAAGGCTGCTCACTCATAAATACTTTCATCCACTCTGCTGTTTCTGTTGCAGAGGCATGACAGATAGACACAGAGAATCTGATAGATTGTTCTCTGAGACACAGACCGATATGATCTAATCAAATGAAACATCAGTTAAAATGTTGGTTTAAAGGGGGCATGACATAGATTTTATTACTATTGGAATAATAAGCCTAACTACACTCTACGCTAAAAGACCACCTCACCAAGGAAGTCTAACTACATTCTACGCTAAGAACCGCTTACTAAGGAGGCTTACAGAAAAGCCTGACAACTTGACACTGGTATCTAAGCCGAGCTCTGGGAAACAGAGGCCTCAACAGGATGAGTGTCTAGAGGAGGACTAACCACACTCCACCTTAAAGACAGTTCCAACAAGGAGGCTTACATAGAGCCATAGCACTCAATGTCACTGTCTATAGGGGAATGATGCTGAAGTCAGAACGAGCTCATTACAGGAAGCGGAGGACCTGGCCCATAACCGGGAAGGTTCTACTCTATGGTTATCGTAAATAACCAATTGGAGCTAACGGCTAAGGGTAGCTACAACCATTGTAAAACCTGTAATATGAATTGGTCTCTAGACTCCAGCTCTCTCCAAGTTGCCATACAACCAGAGAGATTTGCTCAAGGACATTACCACATTCATTGTTATAGAATGTGATAATGATGTACTTTATCTTGAAATAGACTGTTTTGAATTGATCAGATTGAGGGTTTATTTCAGCCTGTTGGTACAGCTTAAGTATATAAACATGAATGGCAAAATGCTATTTCTATAGACCTTATGCAGAGAAACGTGGACGCCGTCATCTTTAGAATATTGTATTTGAACTTCCATTTTTGCGGTCGCTCTATATATTTCTATGGCATCGTTGTCGATGAGTAGTTAGCTGGTGAAGTGGATTTGCTTATTGTAGAGTTAACAAAAGTTATCAGGAGCATTGTAATGTTTATCATACGCATTGTAATGCAGATGTCTTAGCAAATGTCGACCGGGAATTTTTTTACAAGCAGTTCATTCATACATATGCAAGAGCTCTATGAAAATACAGACCGGAAGGCAAAAGACGACGAGTGCAGCACTGAAAAGGGGCAGGGCTACATAAGGTCTATATAAGGTTAAAATTATGCCACTATTAAAACATCCTCCTCATTATAAACAAAGCATTTATTTAATCAAACTCCAAAAATGGCTTGTTTGGATATTGTGGGATTTGTGACGACACAAATACATTTTCATATGACTGCCTCCAAAACAAGACATCAACAAACAGTTTTACAATTGTTTTTATTTATTTTATTTATTTATTATGTAGCACACATAATACAATGGACGTTGCCCAAGGTGCTTCACAAACAGTGTAATAAAACAATTTAAAACATTACATACAATTACTTCCAAACAAACAATGGAAGACGCAGACCTTTCTTTGTCGCAGATCACAAGAAAGTATAAGGGGGCTAGGCAAAGTGCTAGCCGCGCCATTATAAATGTTTAACTGAGACTCCAATCTTCAATCAAACCCAAGTAAAAACAGGCTCTCTAGACTCAAATACTTAAAAAGGTGCCTACAACTAGGAATGGTTCACAAACTAGGGCATCCGGTGTATGCAACTGTCAGCCGTTAGGTGACTGAATGCCAATGGACGGGCCCTATTGTGCAATGATGTGGCTTGAAAAGTCTGAAGTGGCTTGGCCCTTTTGTGTGAAAGTGATGCAGTATGTAGTTGTTTTCTTGTCTTGTGCTTATATTCCATTGTTTGTTTGGATATAATTTTATGTAATGTTTTATATTGTTTTATTACACTGTTTGTGAAGCACTTTGGGAAATGTCCATTGTATTATGTGCATGTGCTATATAAAAAAAAATTGTAAATTGTAAAATTGTAATTGTAACTGTTTGTTGATGTCTTGTTTTGGAGGCAGTCATATGAAAATGTATTTGAGTCGTCACAAATCCCACAATATCCAAACGAGACATTTTTGGAGTTTTGATTAAATGCTTTGTTTATAATGAGGAGGATTTTTTAAACTCTGAAATTTGCAGGATGTTTTTTTAACCTTAAATAGAAACATGCATTTTGCCATTTAGGTTTAGATACTTAAGCTGTATCAACAGGTTGAAATAAATCCTCAATCTGATCAATTCAAAACAGTCTATTTCAAGATAAAGTACATCATTACTACATTCAATAACACTCATATGATAGTCAGTAGACAGTATAAACGGTGTCATATCAACCCAAAAACACTTTGTGTTTCACAAAGTTTTAGTTCAACGTTTTAGTTAGCTTATAATCATTATAATCCACTTTATATAAAAATAATACGTGTACGGTTTGTTCTACTTTAGAGATCTTTGTGTGTGTGTGTGTGTGTGTGTGTGTGTGTGTGTTTTTGTGTCAAAGGTGAAAAAAGAGAGGAAAAGACATGTAAATCTGGAATGGGAATGGTTTTCGAACTGGCTGAATGGAGTCAAATGCGTTGCCATCTGGAGAGAGTTTCACATTTCTGTGGACATTCCTTCAGTGACGAAAAACAGGCCTGAACTAAATTATAGGCAGCTGCTGCTCTGAGAAATGCATAGGGTAGTGTAAAGAGGAAGAGAGAGCGACAAAACAAGTGTCTCCACCGAATTGTTCTTTATTTGCTGTTGAGAAAACTGTGAATGCTTTTAGAGCTTTAAAAACAATGACGCTTCTCTTTCCTCTCAAGTTTTCCTATTTACCCTCTCCAGTTAAAGCGCTTGGCTCAATACCAGCAGGATTTCACCCTCTCTTTTTGTTGTTGAAGTGACCGGACCTCACAGCTCACGGACTAACTGGTGCTGACAGAGCCTCAGTAATTGCGGGACACACGGGAGTTGTAGTTCTCTGGATTTTGCCCTGCTGCGTCTGAAATTATAGTTTTGTGCAGGTTAAGTACTTTAAAGCAGAGCCATAAAGAAATTTTTGACACATGCTTAAGAGAAGATCTTTCAGGCATGTCTTTGTAGTGTAGACATGTGTTCGAAGCTGCTTAGATATGCATATGCACACACTTTTATTTCTTTTCATCAATCCCCACTGCTTTTCATCTTCTCTCTTCTCTCAACATGAATAATACATTCCTTCATTTCCTTGGCCCGCTCTCTGACCACACACATACTCACCACTGACCGTAACAAATTATTTCATACCAGAATGCTAAGATCTCACCAGACCATGTTTCTGTAGTGCACACAATTTACAGGTAAAAAAAAACTGTTATCATACTATCTCATGAAGTGCTCTAATAACCATCGTTCAGTTTAAGGCTATATTGTGCTCTGATTTGAGTGGTCTCACACAGGTCTGGCTTTGAATCCAAGCTCTCACATACAGACACAAGTAATGCCAAAGAGTGAGTATTCAGCACGTTTCAGATGCGAGTTTACCATGGTGCTGTAGGCTCAGTGGGGAGCTCTGAGGATATACAGTCACACAACATAACACACCACAGAGACTATCCATCTCTCTTCATTTCCAACAGACAACCTGCTGCGTGTGTGTCTCTGTGTGTATGTTTGGCAAAGGTGCTTGGCAGACAAGCCCATTAATGCTGTGAAAGTGTTTGCCAGGCTTTTATCAAACACCTCTGCTGGAGCTCATTGATTCAGCCCGGCAGGGTGGTCAACCGAAAGAAATCCTTGGTTTAACTTCAGTGCATGCGCTGTGCTGGTCTCTTGAATAATGACATGCTGTCTCGGACTGGTTTTTGTTTAAAAAGAACAATGTAAAATATAGTCAACCTCCCTAGAGATACAAAGCCGAACAAGTTCTGTGTTAGAAGTATATATTTTTTATTTCAGAACTATTTGAGAAAAACAAAACATTGTTATAGAGGTTCTGAATGTGGAGACATTGATGAACACAGTGTACTTGGACAGCGGTCTAGCTTCAGGCACAGACACAGAAAGCTCACTTTGCTATGATCTCGTTCTCTCTCTTGTTCTCTCCTCTTGCTTTCTTTAAGGCCAACACCTACACACACTTGTACACAACAAGATGGAGGCTTGTGCAATCAAAAATGACACATTTATGCTGTTTAAATGTGGCATAGCACAGCAACAGTTATTTAGAATTTTTTATAATCAGTGCCCCCCAAAAAGTTTATATATATATTACACAAAATATAGGTGTCATCTTTATTAAAAAAAATAATAAATTAAACTTTTTTTATTAAATAATGCACAGACATTTTTAATTAATGGCTTAAGTTTTATATTACGCCGTATAATTTATTACTCTTTTTCAAAATATTTAAGGCAGTGGTTCTCAATTGGTTTGGCTATGGGACCTATAATTTCCCATGGTCATTAACCCTCGACCCAAACTTATTTGAACTTATTTCTTAAAAATGGTTAACAGACAAGAGTACCATACCACTTTACTTAACATACACATAAACTGAATATCTCTAACACTTGTGAAAAAACAGTATTATAAGATAAGGCTATTATCCTACTATCCCAAACGTTTTTGTTAATACAATAAAGTTAGTAAGTTGACAAGCCTCCACAGTCATTAAAAAATATAGAGTTAAGACATTGCGTGCTGTGGGAACCGGTCCCTAACAAGTAAAAAAAAACAACAACAAAAAAACTTAGAATAATGACTAGTTGAACTTCTTTTAACCCTTAAACTCATACCTCGGATCTTTAATGACCCGAGTTGTCAGTCGCTACCTTGCTCCTCATTCATTTTTTAAAGTTAGACAGAGTGAGACTTTGCTTGGAGAGAGCCTTTCCCTTCAGACCACCTTGATGGTTGATGTATGCTACAGTGGTGGTATTGTCTGATCGAACTAGTACGTGTTGACCCTTGAGCAACACCCGGGAGTGGTGCAGAGCAAGACATACTGCCAGCAACTCGAGGCAATTGACATGCCATAGGTGCTGGGGACTAGTCCAGGAGCCCGCTGCATCATGTCCATTGCACATGGTGCCCCAACCCGGAGGTATCTGTTGATACAACAACATGCCGGGAAGCTCGTTCCAGGGGCACTTGGAGACATGGAAGTAGGCATCGATCGTTGCAAACCAATCCTGGGGCCGTACACATTCGAAAAATTGTTTGGCAGTGACCATCTTGAATGGCATCCTGTGAAGGGAGCGGTTCAGCACGTGCAGGTCCAGGATTGTCCGTAACCCACCGGATTTCTTCGGGATTATGAAGTAGGGGCTGTAGAAGCTGGACCTCATTTTGTCTGGAGGGACAGTCTTCATTGCACTCTTAGCCAGTATGGTAGCAACCTCCGCTCTCATGACAGGGGCATTTCGACCTACCCTAAAGCGGGAAGGAGACCGGGCAAACTGAATCGCGTTGCCGAGCCTGATAGTTTGTGTGACCCAGCGGGCCAGATGGGGAAGCTCTAACCAGGCTCCCAAGAACTGCACCAGCAGGGTCATGACTACAGATGTCCCCTCGGTGGGACAGCAATGCGGAGTGACTGACCCGGATGTGGACGGCACAGCGGCCCGGTGTGGGGGCACAGTCATCATCTGCACCCTGACAGAGGAGGCCATGTGATGGATGAGCATTCTGTGGGGGCCTGGTCTGCCAGGGGTCTGGTGACAGAGGGGGATGAGAGCGGTACAGTCTGGGGGACAGCACGTACTGTCCTCCGACTCTTGAGACAGAGGAGGAGGAGGAGGAGTGCACGGCCCAGGGGCAGCGCACCTTGTTGTCTGAGAACTCTGTGTGCTCAGGGATGAGGGTGTTCTTCTTCTTTCTTTAACCACATTAGGGAGTGGAGAACAAAAGATTCTCCCCCGGACCTCCGCCGGGGGAAGGAGTGGTCCTGCTACCATCTCCTGCAAAGTAACAGTCATCCCTGAGCAGCCCGTCTCAGGACATCATCTCGCAGCCCGTCTCAGGCCATCATCTCGGGATCAGGCTCGGCGAATGACTGCACACTGGAAGGCACTAGCGCTCGCTGCCAAGTCTTCACTCGATGAATCCTGCCCACCTTGTGATGCAGTGACAGACATTGCATCCTCCTCTGTAACGCCAAAGGAAACCTGAACACTAACGGGCACCATCACTGGAAGGGGGAGGTGAGGGGCACGGACAAATAGTCGGTGCCTTGTTCCACACCGTCACCCTCAGGTCACCCTTCCCACCAGCCGAAGTACTAGCTCTAGGTGTAGAGGAAGTAGATCGGGGTGTGGATGAGGGGATTCTCACTCTTGCAAGATCATTGAGTCTCAACCGGAGTGACGCGATGGTCATGTTCCCACAGAGAGAACATGAGTCATGAACAAGCAATGCTCTAGCGTGATCAATGCCCAAACACACTAGACAGCGCTTGTGCCGATCAGAGTTGGACACAAGTCTACCTCAACCAGAAGTGCACGGGCAAGGCATCTTTAAAAAGACGTCCCGTGTGTAAGCTCTTTTATGAGAGGAAACTCTGTGTTGAAGCACCCAGGGTGAAACACACTCACTGCAAACCACTGCACAGATAAGCAGGAAGTGTGCACTCGCTGGGAGATCGCGTCACACCAACATCGGAGAATCTTGCTCGTCTGTAAAAGCTGACAGTTCAGAGAAGGCTTGTGGAGTGAAGAATAAACTTGGAGATGCTTTTTAATTAAACCAAAAGTGGCCAACACAGATGCTACCAATCTTTGCCAAGCCCCTGGCTGCCTCCTCCTCCTCCTCACTCATTGCTATTCACCCCCACTATCCCACACACACTTCACACTATGGATGCCCATGGGCTGCAGGGGAATGAACAATCCTACGGAAGTTCTGAAGTGTAGGAAGTCCTAGAGAGAACCAAGTGTGCTGCTCTCTCACTAGTTGGTTGTTGTGAATGTGCTGGCACTCTGAACAACAGACAGTTTGGGGCCTAACATGGAAATCAGATTGACGACATCATAAGTGAACACCAACATGACACACATTCATTAAAATGCTTTCATTACTCCTGAATGCTGTTGGGGAAGATGTACAATATACAATGCAGCTATAAGGGAACTGAAGAGGTATTGCATGTAAAAAAATGTAAACTTTCAACTGGTATTTTTTACTTCTGGGGCACATATTTTCCTAGACTATTGTAAATTCTGCAGCCTGCTATATGTGCCCCAGACTTTGGGAATAGTTGGTTTAACTGGTCTTATCAAGCGCTGTGTCTGATGATTCAGCTTGTCTGGGTGTACTGTATGTATGTGGCAAGGCAAACCAATGAAGACATGAATACAGACCCAAGGAGACCTTGACTTTCGCAGTGAATAACTCAAAGACGTACAGGTTCAGGCATTGAATTCCGGCATCACAAGCAGTTTAGGCAGCTGAGAACCAAGAGGAACACAGACCACATGATTATAGAGTTACCCATCTATAAAATAATCACTTTCACTTCAGCATAACAGGCCTATCACATAAAGTGGTTAATGTTGTAACATGTGGGCATATTACATTAATTAGTCCTTAAACTGTAAGATGATTTAATCGTACTGAGGTGTAATGGCATGTAGAGGGAGATAATAGATTGACTGTATCTGTCTCCCATGCTCATTTTATTGCATTGTTAGTTACTTGTGTTATTTGAAGTGATTATTTTAATATAAACATAATTGATAAGATGTGAGAGATTTTAATTGAATGTAAGGTGTTTATGCTCATTATATCATTAATGCTGCTTTGTAGGGAAAACCAAAAATAACTTTAATCACACATACATTTTCTGAAAGTGTTATTTCAGGTATTGTCTCAACTTGTTTCCGTTTCCGTTTATCTTCTTTCTGCTCAAACTTTCAAAAATAATGTGTGCAAAAATAAAGATAAAACGTTATTTTTATACAATTAAAAATTAAATTAAAAAATAAATGTCATTAATTACTCACCCTCATGTCATTCCTAGTCCGTAAGACCTTTGTTTATCTTCAGAACACGAATGAAGATATTTTGCTGAAATCTGAGAGCTTTCTGACCACCTCCACCACTCCAATTCACATCCTGGCTGCATTACCACCTGGAGTGTGGATTATTCTTTTTATTAATTCAGTGGCCCATCGTCAATTATTCCTTACTTCTTACACATGACAGTCATTACTATAAATAAACCTAAGAATTCACAGATGGCTGTGGCATATTCAGTATGCATTACATACAGTGCCAGACTGTCTTCTACACCCACAGCATCAAACGTGTTATCCTCTTATTATTATGAAAAATTATAACATCCGAAGAAGAACCCTCTGTCCATGGGATTCTATATTTAATCACAATTTCCAGACACACTGTACGGGCACACTCAGCAAATAGACCGCACACTGCCATAATGCTAATCCTCTTAGCAGATAGCTTTGTTGTGTCCTGCTGGGTGTTGAGAGGAGGCCGGTGAACGAGGCCGCTGTGTTGCTGTTGACCAGTGTTGTCCCGGTGGGGAGGGGAGATGCTGGCTGTTTTAATTGAGTAATTGATACCTGCTGGCTCAGACTGTGACTGATGGCATTATTCACCATCATAGTGTATGCTCAGGTATGCTGTGAGTCCTGTTCTTACTGGCCCATTTTACGGTTCTGTAATTTGCTGTCATTTCTGTAATCCCTGTTTTATTTGTAATTGTATTTCAGCACTGAAAGGATTAGTTCCTAAAAATGAAAATTATGTCATTATTTAAAAACACTTACATCGCTCCAGACCTATATGTTTCTTAATTTCGTGAAAAAAAAAAAAAAAAAAAACATTTCTAAGACTTTTTATGCTGCTCTTTTCCATACAAGGACAGTTCAATTTTCCTGTAGTTGAGTAATGGTGATCTTCCATAGTAGAAATTGTAACAGCAATTTTTTTTTTTTGTTTACGATTTTACTGATGTAATATTTATAAATGAAAACCTAATAAAGAGTAATTTTATCCCGCCACTTATTGAATTTGTCTCTCCTCTGTTTGCTGAATGTTGCTGACTTTGGCAGCATTTAATATGTCTCATTAAGCCTAAAATCATAGAGAATGTGTCAAAACTTAATTGAAATTATTTAAAGTGCCAATTACAATGAATTGTGTTAAATATAAATCAATATATGTCATGCTAAATCAGAAAAACGATGGGTGAGAGAAAGGAGCTGAAGACGATAAGCTGGATATGTGCCAAAGTGAGCTCCCACTGTTGTGTAGGGAATATGAAATTTAGGAGGTGTCATATTAAAGTGAGAAATATGGCTAATGGCTTTTGTTTATAAACCATGGAGTTATTGAATTGTGAATTCATGACAACAGTACGAATTTTGGATGAGAGTAGAGGGGGACCATCGGAAAACTCTTTACCCGACAGCTTGTATCACTTCGTAAAAAAGATATAAGAATATATATGGCCCTCGTTAGACTATTAGTAAATTCCACCACTATACATATTTGTCTTTTTATTTGTTGATCAAAAATAGGATAATTGTAGCAATGATTGTAGCTAATGTGATTGGCTGTGGGTTTTTTTTTTTTTTTTTTTTTTTTTATTCCTTCAAGCTTCACATTGACAATGTGGTTTCTGCCAGTCAATTCTACAATTGATTTCTGGCAATACATAATCATAATCCATAATAATAATCCACACGTTTTTCATACTTTTGATATTATATACATTTAAAATTGTAAAACAAAACAAACCCAAAAATAGAGGAATTTGAAACATGTTTATTTTCTAACAATGAATAATGTAGTAAAATCTCACACTTGAATATCCTGAAATTAAGAAACTGGGAACTATAGCAGAATTAAATTTCAGTGACAGGAAATGAATGGGCTTTTCTATAAATTACCCCTCAGGCCATCTGGCCCTGGGGTTTTTGTTAGATTTCATCTCTGCAGGCAAACAGCAATCTAACTCTCTGTTTGTATGGTATATTAATACATGAGAATCCAGAAGCTGATCTACATACAGTACGTCACTATCATGACTGACGGGAATAGTGATAAATAAAGTATAATCCTCATTTATATTATTCTGTAATCATTCTTTCCTTCCCACCAAGTCCACACAGAATCTGCGTTCACCAGAACAGGAACGCCCACACATGTACACATCCACACATGATTTCACCACATCAATCCAAGTCCAATGAATGGTGAATATGCCAGAACTGTATCAATAACGGTGCATATCTTTGCCCAGCACTAACGTGAATAAATTATATAACAAACGTTTGTAAAACAAATCTTGCTCTATCCTTTTTCTTTACACAAAATAGTGAGAACGACAGAATGCATTAATAGACACAGTTTTAGGTAATAGTAGTGGCCCACAACTGATTAGCAGAAGTATTTCAGTAAGACTTTAAGTAGTAATGTTTATTTTGGGAGACAATAACTTTATTTATCATGCACCTTTTATTGGCCATACCAATAATTGTAATTAATCATCCTGGTTGGGTATGCAACTCACCATTCCCTCTGAGGACGTAGACGACGTTGACTGAATGGGATCACGCTAGGGAGCCAATCGTCTTTGAGTACTATTGAACAAGCCAATGGAATTCACACACTCCTTCGTTGAACATACGGCCTCTGTTCCCCCCATTCAGGTCGGTAGCAGTGAAGAGCTCACTCATGAGCGCACGGTCTAGACTACCCTTGTGCGTATCCATGAGTGTTTTGGCCTGATAGACCTGCAACAACAGCATGGTATGCAAAGAGGATGCGGCTTACCCGCAAGCTTTGTAAGCTCTGACCGCCAAACCTGACAGGAGCTTACAGGCCTGAGAGGGGAGACAAGGATCGCCCCGATGCACCTGTGTCGCGACAGACCGCTCCACTGGAGGGACAGCCTCATAACTCTTCACCGCTCCTCCCTCAAGGGTATTGAGGCAGTGAAAGGCACTGGGATGGCGAGCTGAGAACCAGCGCGGCCCACCCCGAGATACCAATCCTCCAACTGAGACTGAACGGGACACGGTGGAGGGTTCGACTCGAGCCCGGCAGCCTGGGCGGCCCATTTCAGCATAGCTGACATTTCTGGATCTGGCTCGGGCAATGTTACACCCCCAGAGGGAGATAACGCAGCCAAGTCGTCATCTCCAGAGG
Organism: Pimephales promelas; assembly: GCF_988280905.1. NCBI lineage: Eukaryota > Metazoa > Chordata > Actinopteri > Cypriniformes > Leuciscidae > Pimephales > Pimephales promelas. The sequence continues at coordinate 29,507,352 of NC_142769.1, read as the reverse complement.
CCAGCTCACCCTGCGATGCTGCTATCGACATCTTATCCTCTGGGGGAACCCCATTTGAAATGGCTGATCGGTCCATTATAGACGGACCAGGAATTCCATCGGCTGCGGTGTGATGGAGGAGTGAGGAGCCCACAGGGAATGGTTACCAGGCGAGACATCCATCACTATCCTCCAATCACCCATCCCACACGACACCAGGGGGTGAGGCATGGTAATGGGGACTCACGCTTCGCGGACAAAGGCGAGTCTCGATCTCAACATCGTGACAGTCACAGCAGGAGCATGAACCTTCCACAAAAGCTGCTTCAGCGTGCTGTAAGCCCAAACACATGATGCAACGAATGTGACCGTTAGAGAGGAACAGGGAATGACCGCATCCAGAAACGCATGGGTGGAATGACATCTTGAACTGAAACAATGAAGCTGAAACTCACTCTAACCAGCCGTCAACGCTCACAAACATTAAGAAATTTGTTGCTGTTAACAAAGCAGTTGAGAGCTAAAAACTCGCGATCACTGCTGCACTCCCGTTGTAGAAACCACCAGCACTGGGAGAGTCTTCCAGAAGAACACAGACACACTCACTCGTTGTAAAACAACAGCACTCTTCAGAGACATCAAACGATAGGCTCCGAAGCGAAAGGCAACCAGTGCGTGCATCCACTTCTGTATTTATAACCGCGCCGCGGGGCCGGAGTGTGTAATGTCACCACGCACGTCAATTCCCATGGACTCGTTCAATAGTACTCGAAGATGGTTGGCTCCCTAGCGTGATCCCTTTCAGTCGAGAACGTCAGATGTAGTTCACAACATCTGTCATTCACAACATTTCCATATCTGTAGACATTCTGCACAAATTGATTAATGTCAGTGAGTGTGAAGTGGCATACAGTGATTTCATGTACTGTAATGATACGAATGAACTGTATGAATTCAACTTAGTTCACCCAAAAATCATCTACCCACACTTATGTTGTTCCAAGCCTGCATGTCTTTTCTGTGAAAAACAATATATATATATATATATATATATATAGTTTTAATGATCATTATCTTCCACTGTATGGACAAAATAAAAGGTTCTTTTATGTTCCACAGAAGACGAAAGTCACACAGGTTTTAAAAATATTACGGTGAGTAAATTATGACAAAATTAACATTTTTGTTTGAACTATCCCTTTAAAGCTAGAGAAACACAGATGCAAATGTACATATACACGGTATTTTTTCATGTCCATCAAGTCAAACTCATTGATTTCAAATATATAATCGTTTTATGCAAAAAAAAATCGTGATTTGCACCATCATAAATCGTTTCCTACCAATGTTTAAAGCAGGCTAATCTTACTTTTTCTTGTGCACGTTGCATCAATCAGAGAGTCAGAGAGAAGACGTCTGTTCTTTGTTCACTTTCATTTAATCAGGTCACACATGAACTTCCCTTTCTACTTGCTGATCCTGGCTCACCATGTGCTGTGCTTTGAGATTGATCAAATCTGACCTGATTTCCCAAGGGTACTGTGGCATACAGTTTAAGGAGCATCTGCTACATATCCAAAACACTGCTCAAGTGGACAGGAAAACAGAAAGTGCACTTAATGAACTTCTGCTGTGTAAACGGGTGACTTGACACGTCATATCCATGTTTATATTAAAGTCAACTTTTAGGAATGTTTTAGATTTCTGCCAGTAATGCAATTGACAACAGACTGATTTGGAGATAGGTGCATGTTGATTCAGAGTTTGCGTCATCTGAAGTCCTCGCAGGAGCTGGCGCTGTCTCTTCACAGGTGTTGGGGCATTTGAAGTCTTCATAAGAGGATCTAAAGTGGAGCTGACGTACTCTAGTTACCTCGGAATAGGCATCCCGAGATAAAACAAAAGCAAATGGAATTTAATTAGCGTAGCTGCTGTTCATAACATTAAGCAAAATATGTATTGGATCTGATGTAACTGGAGTACAAGGTTATGGGATGCATTATGTGAATGCTTGGCTAAATAGATGTATTTTTAATCTAGATATATATTAAACTGGGATATATATATATATATATATACATATATGCACATATATGCACATAAAGTACATGAAGCAAGTAAAATTTGTAATCTTATGACAAGTGAGATAAACATATTTTCCCTTCTGTTATTTCTTTTGCCATATGTGGCTGGAAATTGTTTTTATAAAAACATGATTTTTGTGTAATAAGACTGTCTATATGCTTCTACTAATATTTACTGCTTATTTACTGGTTTGTTTAGCAAGTATTATCAGTTTCATATAAAAACCATTACGTCTATGACATCTCCTCACTAATATAGTGAAACTACTGTAGTGTGTTGTGTGTGTGTGTGTGTGTGTGTGTGTGTGTGTGACCTTCCTGTCACCCCATGTCTAAATCTAATCCAACCTGACACATAAAGGTATGTGTGAGTTCTAATGGATGCCTTACTTTGCTTTGACTGCTAGCTAACAGAGACCCCCAGGGATCAGAGTCACACACACATGCACAAACACACTCAGTTTTGGTACTGTGGGTCAAGTGGAGCTGAAGTCAAATATCCCTTGTGGATATTGTAGAGGACATTTTTGGAGACAAAAACCTTGTACAGACAGAAAACAGATAAACCAGTGTCTGACTAAAACACAACTGAATATCCTAACTTGTCAATTACCTGCCCAGTGTTTCCTAGTGTGAATCAGTGCCTTGACATAAAATTAAACATAAAAATGTAAAATAATCATATTTTGGCTGTGTCCGAGTTGTAAGCTTGCAGTATAAGTTGAATGTGAATGAAAAAGGCAAGGTTGCCTAAAATAAAACAAAGACACAAACATAAAGCACAGACTGGTTCACAAGTTAATGATTCTTAAGGCCGTTTATTTGAAATGAATCAGTCTAAAAGGTTTCGAGAGCTCTGAATTCATCACAGTGGTTTTCTGAAATAACAGATGACCTACTTGTTGTGAACAACCATGTCAGAACCTAACCTTTTTTATGAAGGGGCAATATTCGCACCCTGCAAATGATTTTCAGGTGGCTTTTTTCAGTCGAAGCTAGAATGTTACCATGTTATGTGTGCAATTAACTGGTGGTTAAAGCTTCAGTCTGGCGTTTTTCCTTATTATTCTTTTATTATTATTCTTTAGATTATTCTTTTTGGAAGTATGAGCAACATAATCATTTTCACCATTCATTTAAGTAATCATTAAAGTAACATCCACTTTTGTTCTGGTTCTGACATTGCAGTAAATCGCGCTGATTAAATCTAACTTACCTAATCGCTTATAAGTTGTCATATCACACAAAACCATGCAAATTATACTTTGTTCTCAAATTGTTAATGTTAACAACGTCAGCATTGCGTGACTACATGTAATGTCCTTCAGATATGTATCCTTGTTTTTGCATGGGCCCGTTGCAGTCTCTTTTTTTTCTGTAGCCACTCCGAAGTCCGAACGAAGTCTTTTGCATTTTACAGCGGGTGAATCTGTTGTTACTGGTTATTGTCGTTTGAACCTTTCTAGATCTGCCATTAAATTAATAAGTTTAATTATATCAAATGCTGTGAGAAAAGACTATAAAGTAGTATAGTATAGTATAGTATAGTATAGTATAGTAAAGTATGCAGCTTTAAGTAAAAAGAAAAACATTAAAATATATTACAAAAACATATAGCTAATTGCACAGGATGTAAGTCAAAGCCATTTTCCTTCAGTTGTTTACTTTGTTTCAGATCAGCAGGAATCAAAGAAGCCGCAAATCTCTTGATGTGTTGCGTTTCTCAGGATAAAACAGTTCTTTTGAGGATGGATCAAATAATGACGAAAGTAAAATAGATCACTCCTTTCTCCTAGTCAGGGACTATGTATTTCAATTATGTAAAGTGGACTGCTGATTAGATTACCTGTCTCTTGTGCTAGAGAGAGAGGGGGAGTGAGAGAGAGAGATTCGTTCAATTAGATGGAGATGTGTAAATGGTTCTCAAAAGCCCCTCTCAGACAAGTTGTCAAGTGTCTTAGTACCCACTAACCCCAACCATCACAAATACATTGATTACCTCAATGAGGCTTGGATACAATGGATACAAGCTTGTATTTCTTCCTTTTTGTGTTGCTTCTAGCACCATATGAGACAAAAAAAGAGAGAAATGCTGCAATAGCTATTCTATTTTTAATCTCGTTTTGTCAAAGATCTGCCGTAAACCATTGCACTCACAGACCAGACAGCTATTGATGCTGTGTCGTTTCAAATTAATTCCCAGAACTTAACAAAATCTGGAAAAAAATGTATATAATACTTTATATGCGTTTGTATTATATACACACATACATGTATGTTTTGTATAAACCATTAGAAATCTACAGTATGTCCTCACCTAAATAGCTAAGCAAATGTGTTTGTTTGTTTGTTTGTTTGTTTGTTTGTTTGTTTGTTTGTTTGAGTATGTGTCTGCTTAGCTATTGTGAAATTTTGACAAGAGTCCCTAGGGGATGAACAGATGTACTTGTCTCTGAACTAACTGCCTGTTGACAATGTGCAATGTCTGGTCACATGTGGGCTCTGTCAGAAAGAACACACACACAAAACTTGTAAAGACATCCTCTTTGGCCCTTAATTGGATTGTTTATGGTCTTCAGAATTATGTGTGTGCGTGTGTGAGAGAGAAAGAGACAGACAGAGACAGAGATGCTCCTAATTGGGTGTATTTGTGACTTGTGTATGATGAATGTTTTACATTATAGTTAGCCCTCGGCAAGTGTTCTCTCTTTCTCGCCCTCTCCTCCATGCTGATACCAGTGTGTCTTATTGAAGTGAGTAATAATGGTAATTTTAATATTTCAGTTCTACATCAAGTTGTCCTTTGCTTTGTAAGTGTATGGTGTACACATAAATATAAGCTCACATCAATTGATGACGTTTGATGATGGGCCAAAAACTGTTTTATCTATTTCGCATAGACAGGCCAGAAGCGCCAGCTGTCGGCAAATTTAGACATTATGAGTCCAGTATAAAAGCAAGTGTGCTTTTAATGCAATTACATAAATGAGCAGCCTTTTTAAATCACACCCAATAAATTTCACACTTATGAAAGACAAGCTTGTGACAGAATGAGGTTTTCAGTCCAACTATGCTTTCAGCAATCTCCGTTTTCAAAATGGGCAGCACTGTTAAATGTTAATGGATGCTATAATGTGCAGTAGCTAATGGACGGCTACAAGAAGCTGCTGGGCTGTTTCAAAGGGCACATTTCTTGAGTGTTCAGGGGACGCATGTGGTGATATAGCAGGGTAGATATGAAAACCATGTCATTTCAATTCATCAGTCAATCTCATTTATAATATTTATATTCAACAAATTTATTCAGCATCAAAATGTCAGAGGCAGGGGAGATCAAATAGTTATATGGATGATTACACAGTTACCTGTCATGTTTGCTATCAAAAATGTCTTTGATACCATAGAAAGTAGGCAGAGGGATACCGGATGAATCGTAATGTATTTCTAGATACTGTGTTTGTGAATTCATGTTGATCCCATGCATTGGAAAAGTGAAAAAGCTTTAAGATTACGATATATTTATGAGCCATTTCGTTGAGCCAGTTTATTTTGTGCTCTGTTTGTTTCTATCACAGCTTGTTTGAAACAGAGCTCCGTAAGCTTAGTTCCCATTAGGTGTTCGTGTTTTCCTCTCAGATTAGATAAATTGTGTGGAGTGTTACTGATGATACATTGTGGATTCCTCAGGCAAACAGAGAGATTTGTGTCAGGGTACTTCCTCGTGAACAATTACCAGGGAAATAAACAAAAGACACAATCAAACACACACAGTCAGTACAAAGTATCTCTTGCCTTCTAAGCATCTGTCAAACTGAAACACGAAAGATTTGACTTGCTGTTAACTGCTTTCCCATCTGTCGCGGGACCTGTCATGTCTCCTTTATTTGAAAGATTGGTTCCTAGCTGTCCAGTGATGCCTTGATGGGGAGTTTTCCCTTGTGAAATGACCCTTGAACCTAGTAGCACTCAAATAGTCTTTTAGATCCACCATCGGTGGTCAAAGGTCAAGTAGCCTCTCTGAGATAAGGGAAACAGAGATTTAGTTGGATTGGGCAGTAGGTGATGTTAAAGGTTATGGTAGCTGATAAAATAAGAATGATGTATCACAGAACAAGAGTTTACTTGACAGATCAATAGCATCTTAAGGTGATATAATGTAATACAGTATATAAAGAGAACAAATATACTGTAGCATTCCACTAAAAAACTTAAATTTGCTTTTTATGTAAGGCAATTAAACGATTGATTAATACATGCACATAAGCATTAAAGTACTGCTCAGAGGACAAACACTTTTAGGGGAATATACGGTTTGATTTGTCATATGCAAATGACTAGAATGGCAGTGAAATGCTTTTTCACTTTGTGATTATAAAGAAATGATAAAAAAAACTAATAAACATAAAAACAATTATTTATTTAGTTTATGAAGTAGCATAAATTCCGAAAATCTAACCATCTGCAAGTCTTTGTATTTTCATGTTCATGCTTGTAACTAAAGCAGGCTTTAAATATTTAAACTTTATTGACCAATTTCTCTGTAATGTGTTAAAAAAGGGTACAGCTTACCTATTAATTACCATAAATCAATATATAAATGGTCAATATTTCAATATGACATCAATATGTCATTTTATGATTTGTTTACAGAATTCGTAAAGATTTGTCGTGGATGAAGCTTAGAGTGAGTTCATCAATGTTACTATTACTATATTTTATATATTCCTTCACTTACATTAAGTCAATAAAAATACATTTAAAAAACTCTACTACCTGTGTAAATTTACTGTTACTTTAGGTTTAGTCAGGTTACTGTAGGTATGAGAAATTGAATAACTATAGTTTCTGGTTCAAAATGCAATTACAGTATAATGGCCTTTAAACCATTTTACTGACTTGTTTTGTTGCTATAATTTTCACAAAATCTTGTGTTTCCTGTCATGTTTATATCTAATGCAGAAATAAAAAAAGTGTAGTGAGAGAAAGAGAGTTGAAATAAAATGTCACTGGTGTGTGCTGAATTCTCAGCCTGGTCCCAGTGGTCCTCATGAGGGTGTCATTTAGATAAATGCTCCCAATTACAACACTGCTGCTCAGTACTCACAGGCACAAGACTCTGTCTGTATTTCTGAGGGCTTTTCCCTTTGAGCGTGTGTGCGTGCGTGCACTTGAGGGTGTTTATACAGTATTTGGAGTCATACATTTTTATAAATCAAGGTTTCTTATTGGCATCTGTGGTTCCATGAAGAACCTTTAACATCCATGGAGCCTTTTCATTGTGCGGAAGGTTTTTTATAGGGCAAACTATTATTCTGTAATGTTCTTTTACATATATACATATATATATATATATATATATATATATATAGTTTTTTTTTTAAACTTTTCACTGAAAGGTTTTTTTGTCAAGCCAAATGGTTTCTTTTTTTTTGACATCTCTCCATAACACAATTTTTTTGAGTGTAGCATGATTTTTGTTTCAGAATATTTGTGTGCTTTGGTTGTGTCTGTATCTAACCAAAGTTGTTTAGTAGTTGCACAAGTCAGAATTATCTCTGTGTTCCCAGCCTCACGCTGGCAGCTGACCAGTCCCCATTGCAGCACTTTGAAGTTAGATGCATATTTTTCTAAAATCAAACCAAACAGATCATCCCTAAAGGCTTCTGGTGACTGATGAGACATGTTTCCCTCTGATTCAGCTCTGCTGTTTGGAAAAAAATAGCCTGTGTAATAAGTATAGAACAAAAACCTCAGTTATAACCACAACGTGGTCATTTATACTCCCTTGTCCACACCACTATGGTCTAAGTTTTTGTAGACCTTTCCTCATAGTACTCTATATGTACACTACTGCCTAAAAATGTTTAGGCTCAGTAAGATTTTTTAAGAAATTAAATATTTTATTCAGGAAGGATGCTTTAAATTGATTATTTAAGCTGATTATCATTAAATGATTTCTATTTTTATAAAGTCCCCTTGCAGTCAATAATTGTATCCCTTAAAACTTTGATAATCAAAATTAAATTTAAACGTATGTAATTATGTATCTACGACGTCAGACACATAATGGTAATTGAACATACTACAGTATGTTGTCAAACAGTTAATAATGTGTTGCTAATGCTGCACAAACCATTTTCCCGCTCATCAGACAGCTGCCTTCTAAAAATCCACACACACCAGACATTTAGACAACATTAAACATCACCACAGGGGGTCTTTAACTTTCTATTCATCAAGAAATCTTGAAAAAAAAAAATGAAAAAAGAGCCAGGTATCCACACTCAATAGGATCTGTGAAGTGTTTACTCCAACAACAGTAAAAGGGGGTTCTTAGTTCTTTAGCATATAAGAAACAAGATGCTCTGGTGCTGGATGTTGGAAACAATGATCACACACACTAAGAAATGTTACTAGAGCAGCAAGTCAGCATTTTAGAATGATTTCTGAAGGATCACGTAATGATGCTGAGAATTAGCATAGGAAACTTCAAACTTAAAAAAAAAAAAAATGAAATCCTACTGTCTCCAAACGTGTACTGTTGGTTCAAAAATAAATGTTAGAAAATAATGTATTGTACTGTGAAGTGCTGACAGTTGTCACGAATCCCTTGAGCTATTTGTAAACAAAAGAAACGTTCTGGTTAGCGTGAATGTTGTTATGCTATTTACAGAGGAACAGTGAGGTAAAGCCTTTTGAGAGGATTGAAAGGTGGATGTTGGTGTGGTTTGAGAGAGATGTCAGAACTAATCAATTCAGACGTTGTAGTCATTGTTACTTTCATGAACATGGATTCAACTAGACTTCTTTTTTCTCCCTACTGGATTCCTTCAAAAGAAATCTCCTTTTGGTAGTTGATTGCACAACCTTCCCCTTCTGATTGCACAAACTGTTAAATTGCTCACTCTACATTTCGGCCTCTTCAGGTAATAAGACTGGCTGATCAGATGTAGGTATGTGGACTGGCTAACTGCCCCTCAATCAGATTTTAGGCCATCTATAATCATCCATATTTAAATGGTTTCTTAAAACAAAACAAAAAAGCAGAGTAATCTTTTTGGTTGACCAAATTTACTAACCTATAGTAATATTTAATCTGATCTCACAGATTCCTGAAAAGCCAAACAACAAACAATCTATTCACTGGGAATGATGTGCCTTGAACTAGTCACAGATTTGAGTTATGGAATCTGATGATCTTTTCCTGCTCTCTGTGCAATAAAAGCCATATGATAGCCTTTCATAATAGTAAGTGAGAAGGCATTAGTGAAAATTAATTGCCCCCTGGCAGTATAATATGAGGGGTGTACATTAATCAGTGGCTTAATAACCATCAAATGGATTTCAGGAATATCTCGGAATGGTGTGGGCATTTCTTTGAGTTTAGATGAATACACTCCATTGAAATATTGTAATAGGATAACTTGCATTTATTAATCTGCCACAGTTTGTTCTGTTGCATCAGGTTCATATGAGTGTTTTTTTGTGACATTATTTCTGTTTACGAGATTACGACACATCCATGCACAGTAGCTGCATTTTGAAGTTCATGATGTTTTAGATTGACTTTACACCTTTCACTTTGATTTGGCCTAACAAAAATCCATGTCTCATTTGACTACAACTCTTTTTTTTTTTTGCATTGAGACATGATTTCCCATTCTCTGCTACTGAACCTTCAAAGTGATCTTTTTGGTCGCTCTATGGCTTCTCTCGCAAGTCTCCTTGTTCGTGCAGAGAATTTTGATAGACGACCTTTAGTGAACTGAGTGGTTTGGTTTCGCTTCCACTTTCTGATATTTGAGCCAACAGAGCTTATACTGGGACATTCACACACTAGGAAATTACTTTTTCCAAATTTCAGAATTTGTTGTGTTTATTTATAATTTGGTATTTTCTTTAGTGTTCTTTGAATGCTTTGAACAGATTTTATCGTAGTTTTTGTCCGACTACATTGACTTGACTTGGTACAAAAACTACAATAAAACCTGTTGGAAAGCATCTTTTGCAGCGATTCAGTGAACACCGCAGACCACTCGGTGAATTTCACATCTATGTAAACTTAAGTTTAATGTGTTTTATGAACGATTGTTCGAGTGCACATAGAAGACCATTGTGTAGGCTGGGGGGTGTGGGGGTGCTAACACAGAAACCTAAAATTCTCAGGACAACAGCATTTGTCCAAATTTCAATCTTTCTATTTCATCAGAAACAATCTTAAAACAGGGCTTTAAGTGTAAAATACCGAACTAACCCTTTAACTGTTGGTTTTTTTTAGACAGAACATTATTTTAATGGTCACAGATGGAAGGCAATTGTGAGGCTGTTGTGTACTTTCAATTGTTTTTCTTTGTTTTCTCTGTTTGACTGTTCAAATGGAATATTTTCCTTTTGTTAAGAATATGTCATATTAAAATAATGAATGTTTGATTTAGTACTTAGGAATAAATAACACAGCGAGTTACATTTCTGTGTTATTTGCATTTCATTAGAATGGGTGAATTCAGTCTAAATACATTTACAAGGCACTGTGTGTTTGTGTGTGAGTGTGTGACCTTTGTTTCCAACATCCAGCACCAGAGCATCTTGTTTCTTAAATGCTGGAGAACTAAGAAACCCTTTTACTGTTGTAGCATTGGAGTAAACACTTCACAGATCCTATTGAGTGCTGATACCTGGCTCCTCACATCCTACTTTTACATTTTTTGTGTTTCTTAATGGTATTCATTAAAGATGAATCAGCAAACATGTTGGACCGTAGAGTTGGGATACTCGGACTCGAGTCCAATTTTGAACGAACTCGGACTTGTCACGCACTCGGATTAATTTGTACTCGGACTTGACACGGACTCGGACATTTTAGACTAGGAAAAATGTCTGAGTCCAGTCGAATCCGGGCACTGGAGGACACATTATTCAAAAACGAAACTACTTGTGTTTTGTCCGCGTTGAGCATTGTAGCCAATCACAGACATACATTAAGCGCATGAACGCAGTGGCAAATCAGAGGCATTTTAGAGTCAACATGCAGAGAATTTGCTCAAAATGTATAGAATCAGCACAAGCTATATCCTTTTACAAAGCCCCTCATAAACAAAGTCTAGACATGATATAAATGAGGGATTCACTGTGCAGTGCGGATAACTTCAGTGTTTATGACAAGAGTTTTAGGGAGAGTGCCGAACACGGTGATGGCTTAAAGGGAGCGCTATTGACAATCTAAATAATATTTTTTGTTTTCCGTGCTTCTAGAGCGCCAGTGGTTACGTTCACAATGTAAATCAAAAACAGCGATAAATGCATTTAAATCTGGGAGTGAATCCGCAAAATTTTAGTCCTGTGAGTCATGAAATTGCGATGATTGATATAGCAACCATAGCAACATGAGAACGTGATAAACATAGTAACATTTTGGCGACTAATAATTGTATGATTTTTGTTACATTCTTTAGTCATGAGTTTACATAAACCTTTCAGAATCTCTTTTATTAATAGGAAGATAAAGACATTGTTTCTATTCAGTACTGCACCGAAAAAGCTTTTTCACATTACAGATGTTTAATGGCCTAGTCCACAAGACAAAATACACAAAATACAAAAATTTGCCACAAGACAAATTACTTGATTTTAATATTGTGTCATTACCTGAATGATCCAAAACTGTTTTTTTGTTTGTTTGTTTGTTTTTGTAATGGTTGTTCATGAGGAAAAATCCTCCAGCTCCTGCACATTCTTTGCTTTTCCAGCATCTTCTGCATATTTGACTCCTTAGCAGTGACAGTTAGATCCATCTTTTCGCACTGGGACTCATTTACAATCATTACAAACCCTGCAAATATTTAGTGATGTTCAAGAAGGAAGCATCCATTAAGGATGGAACTGAATGCAAATTGGTGTAAATTGTTAAAAAATGTATTAATTAATTTAGTCCTGCCCTTCAGAGGCTAAAAAAGATATTAGCATGTAAAACAAAATAATAAATTTAAACATCACCATCATCTTGCTCAAAAGTGTACCCCTGGCTCTTAATGCATTGTGTTGCATTCTTGAGCATTACCTTGCAAATACCGTTTTCTCTTTGGTCCTCAATATATTTTTCACTGTGTGAGAACCATTGATGCGCGGGTCAACGTATAAACAACCCGCAACCGACCGACGTTTTCAGCTACCCGCCCGCAACTCGGACCGCAAAAAAAAGTAAAAAAAACATTGTACCCGACCCGCTTCCTGGCCGCATTTTTTAAAAGTAGTAAATGCTCATCGGAGCGTTATTGGGCCATAGACGTGTAACAACACAGCATCGCAAGAAGACGTAGGCCTACACATAACAAAGGCAAAGCCAGCACTTTGGTCATCATCTTTCATTATTTCAGCAAATGTCTCCCACACTTTTACTCTTTCTATTTGTGTATTTGCAGAGCTTCCACTCCCCAGTCTTCACCTTTTCTCTTGCCGCCTCCATCTCTCTGCAGACTGTAGTGATTGTAGACATGGCCGGTTCGTGAACGAATCGTTCTTTTGAACCGGTTCTTTTTAGTGAACCGGTCAAACCAGTACACTCAAACTGAATTGTTCGAAACAGTTCGCGTCTTGCGTCAGTGCTGATCCACAAGTTACTAAAGTTACTCACTTTCAGACATGCCTGACAGTCGCCTCCGAATCGAAATAAATCAATATCCAGAATTATATTTTACTCCAGTAACTCCAAAAGTTCACTGAACCGAGACATGTTGGTGCCACTGTTGAGAGAAGTGATGAACACGAGCAGCTGATACTGCGCATAGATACTGCGTATACCGAACGCACAGGAACAGCGGTTCTCCAATCACTAGTAAAGAACCGAGAACTGTTTAGACTGAGCTTGTGTGTTATCTTCGTGCCAGTTATTCAGCCAATAATGTGTAGGGCTGTATATTTCATCAAAAATTGTGTCTAGTACTATATACAAATGTTTAATTGGCATCTTTTTTCAAACGACCCGACCGACCGCGACCCGAATATCATTAAAAACATTTTTGGATGACCCGTAACTGCGGGTAACCGCGGGTGACCGCAGGCACCCGCTCATTTCGGATCAACCCGCGCATCACTGGTGAGAACATGTGGACTGAGAGCGGAATGGCTTGTCGGATGTAGCAACAGTAACTAAGAGGGGTGGGTCCTTGTGAAAGGTCAATTTCAAATCATTTAAATCTTTGTGGACTCAACCGGACTCGACTCGGACTCGGATGTTAAGGACTCGGACTCAACTCCGACTCGGCCCTCTTTGGACTTGGACTTGATTGTTAACAACTTGAATTTGACTCGGACTCGACAAGGGTGGACTCGGACCCAACACTATTGGACCCTATTAAATATGTTTTGTTGTATTGTTTTGTCCATTCTGGAGTCTTGAATGAGTAATTAATCAGTTAATCAGTCAATATCTTTTCATAAAACTTGTTGAAAAATGGTAAATGGTAAATGGACTGCATTTATATAGCGCCTTCATAGACCTAATGGCCACCAAAGCGCTTTACATTTGCCTCACATTCACCCATTCACACACTCATTCACACACCGACGGCGGTGTCAGCCATGCAAGGCGCCAGCCAGCTCGTCGGGAGCAGCTGGGGTTAGGTGTCTTGCTCATGGACACCTCGACACTTGGTCAGGTGGAACCGAGGATTGAACCACCAACCTTTCGGTTCGCAGACAACCCACATGAACCACTGAGCCACTGCCGCCCCGCCCCTGTTACACTGGTGATGATTTACTAGTAGCCAAGATATTTTGATATACAAGCGTCTCAGTTATGCATGGTAACCCTCGTTCCCTGTGTAGGGAATGGAGACATCTCGTCGGAGGAGTTTCCAACAAATTGGAAATTATAATAAAGCGGAAGTGAGCGCACACACATATGCTTTACGCTAAGGAGCCGGATGGTGTCCAATCCTTTGCGAAGGTACAGCAAGCATGGACGAAACAGGACGAGATGTCTGTGTTCCCTACTCAGGTACCTCCCAGTACTCTTAAGGAATCTGATGATCAGGTCGTGCAGTGCGAGCTCCCTTTCGAAAGGGAACTTGTCGTGACTTCACAGGAGGAAAAAAAAATATTCTAAATATTTCTTGCTTAACTGCAGATGACATTTGGGAAAAATCAATAACAACAGCAAAAATTTACTTTAAAAAAAGAGCATGCCATTGTCAGATTACCAGGACAAGCTAAATTGCCTGTTTAAAATGCAGGGAGTCTATTAAAGGTGACGGTCATGGCCAGTGTCTAATTTCTGGAAGACCAGACAGAGAATATTTATGCCACCACTCCACATAAATTATGTTTGATGGTAATGCTAACATGCAGTGGTGGTCTGAAGGATTTTACACAAGCACAGAAATCAAGTATGTCTGTCAAAGTGTGGGTTATTTTCAGAAGAGATCCGTCAATAAGCAAAAAAAGAACAGTCAAGGACGTTCAAGGCTTCGAAAAATAATGTGCGCTTACTTCGATGTATAAATGCTTTTGTACATTTTTCGATCTTACTGTTTCCTGCGATTCCCTCCAAATGCTTAGATGTTTTCATACCTTAAACCATGATTCAATGTGACAGTGAATGTCTGCATGGAGTATGACTCATGATCCCAAATTAATACAAGGAGTCACAATGTTTTCTGTTCATTTCCAAGCTTGGAAACTTTCCTTTGTTGTAATAATTTGATTTATTCCGAGATTTAGACTTGCTAAATTGACTCAATTTGACTTAGCACAGGTTTTTATAATTATTATTATTTTGAAAGTCCATTGCTTCATGGCTCTGAATAAACATAGTCCTACAGTCAAACCATGGATCACTGGAGGGATGGGATGTTGGTCAGCCAGCAAATAACCCACCCAAACAAGCAGTGGGGAGGCTTTGGCAGGTTCTCTCAGGTGAACAGAAAGGGAGAAAGAGTGAATGACAGGCGCTCTATGGATAGTAACCATGGCAACGGCTTCTGTGCGCTAAGCAGCTGTAGCCTTTTTAACTGCAATTAAAATTATACATAACTTTACCTGATAGGCCTGGGTTTAGTTTAAAGTGTTTAGTCTCTGCCATGTGAATTCCCTTCTGATGATGTCCTCATAACTATTCTGGAAACTGACAAACAGCGAGCTGAGGATTAGTCTCTCTTCCAATGTTTTGTGCTGCAAATGACGTTGGTCGTGTACAAAAAGTTTACAGACAACTTCGGCAACAGGCGGGCGTGGACAGGGCGTGAGGCAATTTCATGTAATATTCTGCGTCGTTGACGTGCAAATACCCATGCAGAGGGAGCATGTAAAACGGAACGGGGAACGGTTCTAGCAATCACAGCATTGTTACAGTTTTGAGAGGTGCCCGTCAGGGTACGCTGTTCGGGTACGCGTGCTACACGCAACCTATGGTGTAGCTGCGGCGTGAGTTAAACACAGAAGTATAAATTGGGCTTTACCTCTGTTTAATTTAATCTTAGTGTACATGGGAAACCATGGCACGACCAAACCTAAGCTACTATAACGTTAGAAGTAACGTTGGTCGACTTATATCTGTAGTAGTGGTCATGACCTCTGACTACATAGACTGTTTTTGGTATAAAGCACCTTATTTGTTTAAAGTTTTTGCAAACCACATGTTATTGCACTTTTGCAGTACATTTAAATCAAAAGTGCACAATACACTACTTTAGAATTCATTATTCAATTTTGCACGTAACCTTGCGATTAATTGCGATTAAAGGTTGTGTCAGCGATTGTGGGTAACGTCACTTCTGTTTGTGTTTGAAGCAAGATCCCAAACAAAACAAGTTGGCTCGCCCCTCCCTCCCGTTTCGTGCATCACGAAAAAAACGATCATATTACACGCGCATTTCTGAAAGCGACAAAAACACGCTATTTTCAGATTGACGGTCTCAATGATGGGTCATTCTGTGAACTCTAAAATATTAACTTGGCTGCTTTGGATTACAAAGTATAATGATGTATATAAAATCTGCAGTCGAGCCATGTCATATCATACAGCTAGTTTTTCTGGTGCTTCACTGGAACCAGCGGTATGATAAAACGTACCAGAATCAGTCATATACAGTAACTACAGATATAACATTATGGGGAAAACTCATGGTAACAACAGCTATCTGGAATAATATTATAACAGCTTATTATTATTCGGCTAAAGCTAGTCCTGAACATTAGTGTTATTGCTAATAGAAGGCTACAATGTTATGGCTACAAGTAGATACAACTCGCACACTAAATACCTACAATCTGATATTCGCTATCGCTAGAGCTATCCAAGTTTAGTCGAGTTTCACTCATATTTTTTTAAAGAATTATATTTTCACACACAGATCACATACAAAAAAGTCAGCACTAAATCTACTCACCTGTCCAGAAGAAACAGTGCAACCTCGACATCCAATTTAAACATTTTCAATTCTTTGAGTTCTCTCCACCGTTCAAAAGCCTTCCCGATTATTATTAGTTTCTTTGACAAAAAACGACGGTATTCCCTCGGCCTAATCCTCCTCCTCTTCTCAGATGCCGTGAACGAGCCCAAAAAAAAAAAAAAAACACCCCCCTCTGTCGGCGATTGGTTAGAACACTGTATATTTTGATTTTGAGTGGTGGTTGTTCCCATTTGTTTTTAATGTGCACATCTCAGAGCCTAGGCTGCCTACAGAGACGTGTTTTTTTGACAGCCTGCTTATGGGGCGGCAGCTAGCGTATAGTTAGGAAAGATGAATGTGATCATTTTTGTTTGGGCCTGAAATCACTGATACAACCTTTAATCGCAAGGAACTCATACGATTAATTGCGGTAAAAAAAAATGTATATAAACTAATATATATATCTATATCTATATTTAAATGGTATTATTATTGCCCCTGTTCTCATTCTCCATCTCTTCTTCCCATCTTTATTATCCACACTCCTTCATCACCAGTGGCATTAGTACTCAGCTAATCAGTAGCATTAAATGAGCCATCCGATTAAGTTAGCATCATTAGCGAAACGTTTGGCAACCGAAGCGCAGCGTGCCACACAATCCTCCAAATTAGCTTTATTAGTTACATAATGTTCCTCTGAGGCCTCTGACATTTTACTCTCCACTAGAGGATTTACTTAATGAGTTGGCTGTTTCTTGCACTCGCTCCACCAACTCCGCTGATGACCTCTGCCGGGTTTGACTCAACTTTGGAGACGCTGAACACCGTCATTGTCTGATTGATTGTGTATTCTAATTAACAGACTCAACTCTTCTGAAAGAATGGCATGTATTATGAATTTAATTCTGATTTCAAATAATCATGGCTTTTTTGGTAAACAAATTCAATTTTGAGGACGTTTGGTAATAATCAGTCTTGAATTTAAATTATGATAATAATTTTAGCAGATTTTAGGAAGTTTGGATAACCCCAGTGGCCTTAACACTATGTAATGATGGTCTATTTTTATGATTGTGGATTGGTTAACAAGCACATTATTCACATATTGACATGCTGCTTTGCTCATAAAAATGAAAAGAAAACATAAAAAAATAGTTTTGTTGTTTAAAATGTGATCTTTGCAAAGCACAACCCGCCATGTTCAGTCATTGTGCTTATAGTATAGATATACTGTTTTTAGGGTAACACTTTACAATAAGGTTCATTAGTTAACTACATTAGTTAACATTAACTATACTTCTACAGCATTTTTTAATCATTGTTAATGTTAAAGGGTTAGTTCACCCAAAACTGAAAATTAAGTCATTAATTACTCACCCCCATGCTGTACCAACCCCGTAAGACCTTCGTTCGTCTTCGGAACACAAATAAAGATATTTTTGATTAAATTTGAGAGCTGTATAACTACCACATTGGCTCCTAAGAGACTGCCTCTTGACGGCCCAGAAAGTCAATGAAGAAAATGTTTAAATATCCCAAGTGACTACCGTGGCTCAACTATATGTTTATCAAGCGACGCGAATACTTTTTGTGCGAAAAAACAAACAAAAATAACGAGTTTATTCGACTATTCCTTTTCTTCCTTGTAGGCCAGAACGAGACTTCCTTAGATTTCCACGACGCATGCGCAAGAACTGAACTGAAGTAGTGTAAGGAGATCGCAATTCTCGCGCATGCGTCGTGGAAATCTAAGGAAGTCTCGTTTCTGGCCTACAAGGAAGAAAAGGAATAGTCGAATAAACTCGTTATTTTTGTTTGTTTTTTCGCACAAAAAGTATTCGCGTCGCTTGATAAACATATAGTTGAGCCACGGTAGTCACTTGGGATATTTAAACATTTTCTTCATTGACTTTCTGGGCCGTCAAGAGGCAGTCCCTTAGGAGCCAATGTGGTAGTTATACAGCTCTCAAATTTAACCAAAAATATCTTTATTTGTGTTCCGAAGACGAACGAAGGTCTTACGGGGTTGGTACAGCATGGGGGTGAGTAATTAATGACTTAATTTTCAGTTTTGGGTGAACTAACCCTTTAATTTCAACATTTATAAATACTTCATTAAAATCTTGACATTAGTTAATGCACTGTGTGAACTAACATGAACAAACAATGAACATCTGGATTTGTATTAACTAACGGTAACAAAGATGAATAAAAACAATAAAAAATGTATTGCTCATAGTTCATGTTAGTTAATACATTAACTAATGTTTAATAAATAAACCTTATTGTAAAGTGTTACCGTTTTTAGTATGCTATTCCTCAGACCTTTCTAGTTCCTCATCCTGCCATGATACTTGTGTGTGATGTCTTGGAAACATGGCTCCTGGCATAATGATCACCTCCCCCACCCTGCCCAGCCTTCCCTCCCGCTTTCACTTAAACCTCACGAGCTGAAACACCTCTGTTCTGCTCTGTTCTGTCAAGCAAGGAACAAAAAATGTGAGCTCAGCATGAGCTCCAGAGAAAAATTCTGTTCACTTCTGTTTTTTAATTAGTTCTATGGGGGAAGTCTTTAGCACTGTATGTTTGTGTTGAGCAATAGTCTTTGATCAGGCATTTTGCACACTCTATCTGCTGCCAGCTGCAGTATGCTTTCCCTCAGCCTGACTGAGAGGTTCACAGGGTGTGGATGTATCGTTTTGAGTTAAAAGAAAGTTGACAGCCACTTTAAATGTAACCCTGTGACCTTGACCTTGTTCTTACGTGCAGTTCATGTAACAGTGTTGTGTGAGAATGATTTGTTCTGACAGTGCCGGGCTGGTTTAGGCCACAGCTCTCTGCCTGATTGATTTTTGCAAATATTTCCACACCTGTGATTCTGCCTTGTCATTCCTCATTTCTACAGCAATTCAAATAGTTTCTCCACAAGCTAACACCAGTCACTGACTATATACCTCACATTCCCTACCACACTTGAAACATTATCTGCTGTTGTGGTCCGAATCAAATTAAGCAGCCATGGGTAACACTTTACAATAAGGTTCATTAGTTAACATTAGTTAATGTATTTACTAACATGCACTAACCATGAGCAATACATTTGTTACTGCATTTGTTCATCTTTGTTAATGTTAGTTCATGAAAATACAGCTGTTCATTGTTTGTTCATGTTAGTTCACGGTGCATTAACTAATGTTAACAAGATTTTAATCAAGTATTAGTAAATGTTGAAAATAACATTAACAAAGATTAACAAATGCTGCATATGTGCTATTCATTATTAGTTCATATTAACTAATGTTAACTAACGAACCTTATTGTAAAGTGTTACCCAGCCAGGTTGATTTCTTTTTAAAGGTTGATATTGTTTTAATTTAGTTTGAGTGTGTTTATCTGTTTGTCTCTTTCTGTCATGTCATATAATAGCAGACATTTAATTAGCTGTACGCAGTACTTCTAAAACACAATGGAATGAACATTTTAGAAGGGCTGCTCAAAAAGCATTGTTCTCTTCTTGTGAGTTTGTAAATGCCAGAACTGCACTACCATCTTTCCCAAAGCAGCTGATTTGCAGAGTTGTGAAGTTACTTTTATTTTTTATTTATTTATTGCTGACTGCTTTTGCTGACTCCAATTCAGTCAAAAACAGTCAACATCCTCATGAGATCACTTTAGCAATCAGGGCCCAAAAACAGTCTATTCTGAAAATTGTCATTTTTTTGTGCTTGCTGTGAATATTTTGAACCCCGGTGTTGTGTTGTGTTTACATATTTATGGGATCTCAGCACAGATTTGAGGTTGAAAAGACATATGAATGTTCATTTAACATTTAATCTATAGCAGTTCAAAGCAATTCCAGTGTATGTACAAGGTACAGAATGTGTATATGTTTTATTTTGCTGAAAATATTCTGTTAGAATGTCAGAAATAGACATGACAATACACAGTGAGTCATATGTTAATGTCGCCTCTCAGCTCTAAGAATAAATCTAATAATCTGAGAATTGTATTCAATCTAGATCTGTACTATATCCTGTCACATCTTTCCGTGTGTGACTCACTGTAATAATTAAACAGAAGAAGATGACATTGCTCTCTCGTTCTCTTTCTTTCATGCAGATCCAGTGATTATGGGTCAACCTACACCAAGCTGAACCTGATGCCAGGCACAACCATCATAGTCACAAACTTCTACATTTGTCCCACCAACAAGAAAAAGGTAAGAGGACCATACACACTTTACGACACCCTAAAGATCTCCATTATCACTAGAAACAAATACCCTGTCTACGTCAGACTTCGTACTTCCTCTCAATTTCAGTTCACCTATCTCTCAGTTTTCCTCCGACCTAAAAACAGTCAGCCAATCAACGAGCAGAGGGCGGGCTGAGAGCCGTGACACTAAGCGCAGAGTTTAAGATTGTATTTTAGGTTGGGGAAATCGAAAACGACCGCAGATATGGAGACACGGGATGCAATTCGCTCTGTTGTGGAGGATATTCAAGAAGAGTGTTTGCTAAACATTTTGAATGGAGGTGATGTTTAAGTTGGACAGAGTGGTGAGATTGCGTTATGTAATTGGCTTACGGGTAACCAATGATATTATACTTCAGACAAGCGCCCCCCTGCGAGAAAGAAAACACAGTCACAATTACAGTATGCCATTTCAGACTCGGTCTAAGCAAAGCAAAGTAGCAGAGTTTGGTATTACCAGGTTAAGATACAAATCTATTCATGCCATTTTCTTCCATTGGAAGTTTTAGATGGTGAAGCAACAAATCAATTCCTTTTTGATATAAAACAAATTTCACCACATCTGTTAATGAATATGTGAGTATGGTTATTTTGCAATTAACAATCAATTATAAGTTATTGGGAGCAGTGGATGTTTAAGCAGATATCAGGGATTTACAAGACTTTACAAAATGGTACTTAAAAGCTCCATATGGTTCTTCTCACTAGATATTAGAATGTATTGAAATACAGCTAATAAATATGTCCTGTGAGTGTGTGCAATTATAGTTAAATGTGTGGAGTTTAAGGTCATGTGATATGTTTTCGCTCCCTTATGGAGATTGATGGTAATGATCACCCCAGAGCAACTATGACATGTTCAAGCGTGTCAAAGTCATCCTAATGAAGTTTACAGGGATATCCTGCTCATTAGTAATCTCCTCACAACCTGCTTAAACATGAACACACACAGACGTCACAGCTGAATAAGTGCTAGCGGTCTGTAATAGGCAATTTAGCAGAGACACATCAAAGCTTGTCTGCTGTCCTCAGCTCTATAGTCACGATGCGCAATATTAATATTTAACAGGAAAATAACAGTTATTCAAAATGAGATGCAGTATGTTTGAGGACATGGCTGTGTTTTGATGTTTGTGGCTGTGAAGTGAATTGCACACGAAGTAACTGTTAGTGTTGACTTCAGGAGACAAAAGGAAACGGAACTCCACAGTCACTCCTGATGGAATCTCTTTCCCATGTCAGACTCCTTTATCTTTAAATCTCGGACGACTGTACCTTGACTGTCGATACAAAGAGCGTTTTGAACAGGGCCGGACAATACATGCACTTTCTGCAGTGTCTGGGAAAAAGTGTTTTTTTGTGAAAACAGACACTTTCAGGCTTCTAAGGAACAAAACTTGAGTGTCCTCATTTATGACACTGACGTCTGGGGCAATTTCAGTGAGCCGCTGGGAAAGCCTCTGTTTGCTGTTAGGTGGCAAAACATTTCAACTCTGACTCACAGAATTGATACTTGATACTGCTGCTGGACAGTGGTTGTCATATTATGATGCTATGAATCATAATCACACACTTCTCACAACTCTCTCCTTGGCTTTATATCATTATGATGCTATTATCTATTCTCAACACACAGAACAGTAAAGGCGTCTATAAATATAAAAGATACTGTATGTTGAATATTTTGTCAATATTTTGATAACAGGCACTGTAAAAATATTTTCATGATTTGTAATCTCAACATTTTATCTTTTGTCGAATCAACTTAGATAATTTGTGTAGTTCAGATAACATAATATTTTGAGTTTCTGGTGATTAAATTAATCTCCTTCATTGTATTAACTCAATTTTTCCATTTCAATGAACTTGAACAATTTTAAGGCAACCAGGTTACTTATTTTTTTAAGTTAAACCAACAACATTTTTAACTGTAATTTTTCACATTAGATCACATTCATTTTAATGTGGCCTTTAAGTCTCTTAAAGACTGTGTGATCAGACTAGTTTCATAATCCATTCTAGCTTATGAGTATTGGAGCATTAAAAGATATATAAACATATATCTAGATAAATCATTTCTTTATAGATGTTTTTTTTTTTTAAATATATATTTTATTATAAAGAATGTTTTTTTTTTATCTCTTTATATTTATAAAATACATTTATAAATTTTAACATGTATTTTTGAAAACACTCCCCCTTGTCTTGCATTGAGTGGACAAACAGATAGTCCCGTTGCTTGTGTTTATGTTTCTGTGTCTGGATCTGTCTGGATGCTCCAACAAACAAAAGCAATGTCTGATAAAGCATAGGACCACAGTGTTTATACTTCAGCTGTATTACTTAACCCTATCTGGGTGTGTATTTATAAACCAAAATGTGTGTCTGGGTTTGTGAGACAGAGAGAGAGCATGATAGTGAATGCGCTGCTACACCCCACAGGTCACCGTACAACTACACAATGTCAATCAGTGTGGCGTTAGACAGGGTCCCAGCGTAGAGGAGAAGGATCAAACGCCACTGATCCAAAACCAAAGCGTCTGGCCCCCTCATTTCTACAGCGCTGAGCTCAACCGAGCGTGAATGAAAAAGAGACACAGAAAGAAAAAAAGCGTCAAGAGTGAAAAACAGAAAAGCAAGTCCGACGGCAGTTGCAAATAAAGCTATCCTCGTCTCTAATATATCTGACCTCCATTAAATCACATTTCTAAGTCCCTTAACGAAGATGAGCAGTATCTTTTTTTCAGTCTCTAATTAAAAATATTCAGCAGTGGAATTAACAGCAGCTGATTCTGCAGTAATGGATTCTTTGGAGTTCAGTGCTGCCTGCCTTCATTTTGTTAATAGCTTGCGCGGTTCAGACAAAGAGTTTAGGCAAACAGTTTAATTTCAAACGGCATAATTTTCACTTCCTTTGTCCCAAGTTATCTCTTGCTGGAACTCAAGCAAGTAATTACTCAGGAAATAATGTGTGATTTGTCCACTCTAGAGATACGGAGAAAGTTCATTAATGGGAAATGGCCATGAAAATGAGAAAGCGGGATATTTCTACTTTATCAGAGAAATAATGTTGTTATACCTCTATGGTTTGTTTCAGATTGTGACTTGCTTGAAGCATTTACACATTTATATCCTATAAATATTATTAAAATTGTCTTCATTGCCTTCCTGACTGTCACCCAAACTGGTTGCTTCCACGATTTGAAGGTCACAAACAAATTTTGTGCTTTAAAACTTAGTTTTTAATGTCTTTCCAGATACATTTCTCATCCACTGCTGTGGTGCGTGTTTTATGAACGCTTGCAGCAGAGAAGTCCTCTCACATTCTCAGGGACTCGTTCTGTTGGAAAAACTCCCATTACTTCAGCAGCTGTAGTCAGAGCATGAGGCCCGAGATTAAAATCTCCTTGCTCAGTGTCTTGAAACCGAGCTAAAACAGATATAAAAGACAGTGGCTATTTTTGACATTTGGTAGTTTAATACATGCATTGGAAAGCGAGTGAAGCAAAGCCGTGTTCACACCCTCCAGCCGGGAAAGCGGAAAGGAGAGAGCCACGAGCGTGACTGACTAATGGAATGATGTTCCTTTGGGTGAAAGTTCTCATACAGCCGAGAAAGAGGGTGGAGAGATAAAAGCCAAGAGATGTTCACTTGTTTCTCATAGCTGCTTATCTTTAAGAATTTAGCAGGATTTTCTCACATTTTCTCATTATTTGCTAAGGGGTGTTTAAATGTACCATCTGGGTTTATCCAGACATAAAGCTCATAGACTGTGAGACTTTACTGTAAATTGGGACGCTAATCCACTGTTATACAGTACATGAAGTGCAGAGGGATCTTGATCTGTTGATCATTGTTTTATAAGAGAAAAGCTAATGTTGAACTATAATTATTTGAAAGACTTTTATAAAATGAAAAAGAGATGTTATTATTTTTAGTATTATTATTATTAGTAGTAGTAGTAATATTGTTGGTGTTATATACTAATTAACTCATCCATGCTAGATCTTTTGAAATATGAGCATTGGCATTTCTCTTTTCAAATTGAAAATCACTTTTTGCCAATTATTAACTACAGACAAAAAAACTCTTTTAAACCTAGATGTGTTAAAAATGGCAGAGCTTTTTTATTAATCTTGTCCTTAAATGCTGAAAACAAAGATTATTTATTAATTAACTTTTTCAAGCTTTAAAAGATTACAAAGTCATTTAAGTAGTCCATAGTTTAGCCAAGAAGAAGTATTACAAATTGCCTCTTTGGTCATGGGCTCTTTAACTTGTAATGAGCTTTAGGGCCAGATTTGCTAACTGCTTGCTCCAGCGCAAACCCTCTTTGGGCATTTTAAAAACTACTGTCAGTAGCCTATTTACTAAAGACACTAATTTGTCACTGCGATTAGCGATGAAAAGGCATGGACAGGGTTATTATATTTGCAGCTGACCTAATTGCATATGTGCTTATTGCATTTGTACTGTAGGTGTTTTCCTTTTAGATGCAACATTTATAGGAGGAGAGTATTTTATTCTTTTCTTTTAATCCTCGCTTGTCTGGCTTATGCTACTCTAAGCAATGCCTGAACTTTATTTTGAGCACTTCTTGCGTTGTTTTTGCCTCTTCATGATGACTCGCTTGCTGTATCCCTCATTTTGACAAAGCCGCCTGCTAAATGACTAAATGCAAATGTAAAGGAATACTTTCAAACACCCATAAACCAACACACGAAGACCTATTAAAACACACCGCTTGAAATTTTGAATGGGATTTATTTTCTCGGATCATTTCCATAATCACGCAGTCATTCAGAATATCATCAGACCCTATAATAAAGTTTTTGATTTCACAGTGAGTGACCTTGTTTAGACTCCTGACCTAGTGTTGAGATCGATAATATACTAATAAATGTCGCTGACTTATTTTCACCCATTACATGGAATTAGTGACAGATAAAATGGATTGGTTTGACCTGATTTACAATAACCAGTCAATAAAAGACAAAATTCAGTACCAAATTCACTGTGTTACAGTGTCTGATTCGTTTCATGCCAAATGGAAGAGAAAGCATGTCCCGGTTGCCCATTTCAGCTTTGGTTTATTGAGGGAGTTTTTCTTCATAAAAGTTGCTTTGAGACAATTCCTACTTGACAATATTATACAAATTAAATCTGAACTGAAAGCTGAAGTGTTCCACTTCTGTAGCATATATGCAAAAAATAATTTTATCTTCCTAAACACTTCCCTTGGTCAGACAGACTTTAACTTTTTTTTTCTTTTTTTTTTCTTTATGTCATCAGTATTCCCCCCACTAACCCATTATTTTGCTTGGTTTTCTATAATTATCTGTTGACTTGACATTAGATAAATGTGTGTTAATTATACCCACAGCACTTTAAAGGTCATGTGTACACTTTTGAGATTCATTTTGTGGCTCTGATTCGTAAGAGCCTTTATAAATCATACTGCTGAGTGCAAGCCTGTAGTATGCAGAAGAGTTTTTAGATGCAGAGTTTATGAAACTGTCTTGTGTAGAACAAAATGCAATATATATTATGTATTTAGTTACTGTAATTATTACTGTAATTCTGTACTTCTGCCCCCCAATAGATAAACAGGACACTGTACTGGAGCTCTTAATTTATTTTTATTTGTTTTGTAGCCTGGTAATCTAACCTTAGACCATCAGATCAATAAAACAGTCAGTTTGATGCACACGACCACCCACAAAAGCAACATGTAACACATTTTGATTCAGTGTCAGTAACTCAAGTGTTTTATTGTCTCATATTATATAATACCCTCTAATTTCTTACCTCACTTTAATTTCTAAGCTTAAAGTCTTACAACCTCTGCTGGTTGGCGCTCATGTGTATGACAGTGATAACTCAACCCCTTTGGCTCATTTCTAATTGGTTAAACTGGCAGTGTTACTGTATAATCATGCCCAGTCTCCGACGCAAACTGCACTGAAAATAGTAGACCATCCAGAAATTTACTAATTCTAATCTCAATACTTTTTAGTATGGATTGTATGCAAATCGTGACCCAGGGACAGTTTTGCAATATTTGATTGATTCATTTTTTTCTGAGATAGATTGGCTGTGACTGCACTCTGAAGTAGTTTAATCACACCTGGATGGCGGCCAAAGTGTTGAGGATAAAATGATTGTAGCTGGGAAAAAAAAAAAAAAAAAGGTGATGTAGTTTACAGATAAATTCATGATGACGTGGAGTGTCTTTGAGGGCTCACAGATGAATCGATTGTGTCTGCTCTCAGCCGATATGGAATTTTGGCTGCAGTGTTGAACCGTCTCCTCTTGTGAAAGGGAGATGGCTGATGAGGAATGAGGTTTTAATCATCTTGCAAAGACACAGACACACACACACACACAGACAGACACAGAGACAGATCTGAAATGCATATTCAGTGGGGTCGAAAAGTCTGAGACCACATTACAGATCATATTTTAAAGTTAATGAATCAAGAAGGTTTATATTTAAACCATAACGTTTAAAGATTTTAAATAAAAAAGGAGCATATATAAGTTTTTGCCCTATTACTTGGTAATGAATCAATTTGGGACATGGAGACTCATTTTGAACCTGCTTCTTTGAGGGGGCATCAGTAGCGGTAGTGACTCACTTGGTGTCCTGAAAATAAAGTATTTTAGATAAAGAAAAAAAATGTCATAGTGTGGAGAACATTTTATTAATCTGGGAGAAAAAAAAAGTTTTCGGAAAACTGTAGATCTTACTGCATAACTAATAAGGAATTATTAAAGAACTAGTAGGTAATTCTTCATTAACAACGTCTTCACTACTAAGGAAGATGTGTTAACTAATCAGTATGTAATAGCTGCGGACAGATCTGTTTAATGTAAATTGTAATAGAACAACTAAAGTAGAAGCTTTTTGACTTGCTCTCAGGCTTGTGGATCACACTGCTTGTATTGATATTAACTTGAATGAATTTGATTTGTCCCAATATACCTCGCTCTCCTGATTTATCACTGCTAATAAAGAGCTATAGAATTATAGAATTAAGGAAAATACACAGATACTTGCCATTTCTGCTGAGTTAACAAAGAGGTCATTTTCCTCTTTTGCATGTCATGACACAGAGGAATCCCCAAGCTATTAGTTTTGCGAGTGCTTGAGCATCGATTGACAGTGTGTGATTATGCTGCTGTGTTGCTCTTTGACATCCTCACACTGATGACGTTCGTCTTTTGCTTTTGTTTGCCTTGTTATTGCTCATTTCCAAGTTGATGTTTGAAAAATGACAGCTTGATGGCAGGAGTCTAGTTGTGTGCATACCGTCACTCATCTTTGGCAAATGATATTTTCTGGCAATCTGTTATTATTTTTACAGATGATGTCAGACAGAGAAAGAGAGGGTTTATCTGCTCTGAATGTGCCATACACTCTTACATTCATCAGAAAGCTTGTATGAGAGGATGAAAGAGATTGAGACTGCCAGAGGCTACATATCCTATTAGAGAGATTCAACTCTCTCTCTTTCTCTCTCTCTCTCTCTCTCTCTCTCTCTCTCTCTCTCTCTCTCTCTCTCTCTCTCTCTCTCTCTCTCTCTCTATCTCTCTCTCTCTCTCTCTCTCTCTCTCTCTCTCTCTCTCTCTCTCTCTCTCTCTCCCTGTGTTAGGATAGTTCAAACATAATGCAGGTGTGCTGATAGAAGTCTGTGCATTTCTGTTACATTTAACTTAAATAAATTGGTGGGGAAACTAAGGTCCTGTTATCTATTTTCGGCATAACTATACATGTTTAAAATAGAGCTATGGTGTCAATTCTTCTAGATGTCCAATGTTGTAATTATATAACTGCTGGGTTGTTGGAAGTCCCATCTGTGACTGAAGGTGACAGTGAATGCTCTTTCATGTCCTACACCACAGGTTTACACGCTGATTATTCCACGCCACCCCTTTCCTCTTTGCTCCTGGCTCCTTTTTTTTCCATCTCACAACAGGAAGACAATTTTATTGTATGTTATGTTGGGTCAAATCCATATGTAACTGAAACACACATACTCATAGCCTGTCTGTTAACCCTTTCGGTCCCAATGTTCATTCCAATGTTTTTTTCAAAGGATTTTTGTATTGAATGCTGCATAGTTGAAGTCAACTACATAGCAACTGTATTGAGACAACAACAAAAACCTTATTTTGAAAAGCATGATGCATGGCCATGGCAAACAATTCAAAATATGGCATAATTTGAACTATTATATTTATATCCAGTCACAATATTGATAATTACTATTCAGTAATGGATAGTGGTGTAACCCTCTGATAGACAGAAGATGATTATGAAATAACATAATAATTATTAAACTCAGAATAACAAGCCAACGGGCAAGACATTGTGCACAATGCACAAACAACAGCAGCACAAAGGGAGGAACTTAAATACACAGCGGTAATAAACTAAAAGAAAAGCAGCTGTGATGATTAGTGTCAGTGTCTTGTTGACTGAACAGTGGCAGAAAAACAAAGACAAAGAAACACATGTGATGGATGAAAACAAACAAGAAGTCAATGAACTGAACTAAATAGAACATAACGGTGACAAGTGGGTCTTTATGTAGCACATGAGGCAGCCTACTGTATATACAACATTAAACACTAAACTGCTTCATGGGATTTCAGTAATAATCCTCAAACAAATTTTGTCCAAAATTATATGACAATACGCTATTTTAGTTGTTACAGTTACAGTATAATCGTGTCTAATTCTAACAATGAAATTTAATTTAAAAAAAAATTGAAATAAATTATTTTGAAAGATAATTATAACTAATGTATAATTTTAAGATGTACAGTAACTGCATGACACTGCTATAATTTTGCTCATTTATTAAAGAAATTTAGAACAAATCCATGTGTGTATTAGTGA
The DNA here is from genome assembly GCF_988280905.1 of Pimephales promelas. NCBI lineage: Eukaryota > Metazoa > Chordata > Actinopteri > Cypriniformes > Leuciscidae > Pimephales > Pimephales promelas. Next base: position 29,477,743 of record NC_142769.1, on the reverse strand, counting down.
ATTAGTAATAGTGAAAAGTAAAGTGTGAAAGTAAAGACATTTAAAATTTTTCATAATTAAAAATTAGAAATGAGAAATGTTTCTTGAGTATCAAATCAGAATGATTTCTGAAGAACCATGTGAGATAAAGTCAGGATTGATGGCTGTATGAAAATATTTTTTAAATGTAATACATTTTACAATATTACTGTCCCTATATTTGTGTCCCTATAAGGCCATCCTTAAAAATATTTTGGTTTGCAGTAACAGCAATTTTTTTTAAAAAAAGGGTCGGTAGGTAGGTCTATATTTTTTTTTTCCAGGATTCAGTGTAAAAAAAAAAGTAAAATTTTGGTCATGGTGATCATGAATTTTTTTTTTTTTTATTGCATACTGTGACGTCACTGACTGGGTCTTCAAACTGCGCATCCACCAATAGGTGTTATTGCAACCTACAACCGGTTACGTTTTTAGGCCAGTCACAAAATGAATAAATATCTACTGTATTTGTTATGCAGCAGTGTGCAGGCTTTTTTTTCCCCCAAATACATGAGATATAAGCAAAAACAAGTACAAACACATGGTGAAACAAAGAATACAATTAAACAAAGATACAAATTAGCCTATATACACAGTGCTTTAATTTCAGAAAGGTCTAAAATTAGCTACTTTTCAGTTAAGTGTGTTGCGCTGTCTGAAAAGAAATTTAATTTAGTAAATCAAATGTAAAATGACACTGCATGGTTTATCATAGTTAGATTAATGCGTATTAAAGTTTAAGTTAATAATTCAAGAGCTGCGAGTGATTTTTCTCTGCCTTTTGTTGTGTTTGATTCCCATTACTGGCTCAATCGTCACATGTTTATTAGACTACTGCCCCTTTAAGACCGAGTGCGGATCTAGATGACTGATGCACCACCATATCCTCCCAACTATTCACATCCATTTAAGACATAAACTGTGTTTAAATGAATCTCAGAGCAGGTCATTTTAGATTTTATGTATATTTGATAGTTTAGCTGCGCACATGAAGCCCAAAATGAGGCGATAGCCTACTTTTCTTGTCCCGTTGCAGTGCATTTCGGAGCACGCATCACCTTGTGAACAGCGTCTCTTGCGCAGACTTTTGTGCTTTTAATAGCTCTTTTAATGATTGAACCCGTACGCAGTTTAGCAACAGTACAGACTGCATTTTACAACAATTACCGATCGTGCTGATTCTGACGGTACGTTTGGGTTTTAGGAAGAAATGACAGCGCAACGCTGTGAAGGGAAGGAAGTTGCGCTATTGACAGAATGCGTCTGTAATGGTTTCATCTCAAATATCTTTTTATAATCTTTGAAAGCGGAAATCTAAAATGCAATTAGAATAATATCCCAGATCTAAAGTGTAGGTAACCACGTTCTGTCCTCATTGTCACTCATTAAGCAGGGCTGTCATGTTGTTCGCGCTGTGGCTCCGGGTGAGAGATCGCTCTCTCTCTCTTCTGGACTGGGAATAGCAAAATTGCATCAGACAAATTGTTTAATATTATTATTATAGCCTATATAGAAATGGTTGATATTCAGCCCATTTAATACCGGGTTTACCAAGCAGGAACACTGAATGAAACGAAGCGAACGTATAAGCCTTATAGACAGTGTGACACGGGTAAACCAATCGTGTAAATATAATCAGATGACTATGACGCCACGGGTTTTTATTTAAAAGAAAGAACGTAGCCTACGTTTGTAGACATAAGCAACTTTCACAATACTAACTAAAATATCATTTTATGGAATTTGAATTAGTCGTTTGAAGAGTAAAAAAAAACAAAAAAAAAAACGGTCGGTCTGAACGCAAGTTACAACCGGCAAGTCGGTCGGACTAAAAGGGAAAAAAAATAAAAAATTGGGTCGGCCCTAAATTGACAGGGTCGGTCGGGTTACGGCAAACAAGAATATTTTTAAGGGTGGCCTAATTTAATTTTGTTCTGAAAGGGTTCATTTAACAATAGTATGCTATGTGTGTTTGAGCATCTCAGTACCAGACCACTACTGCCCCTAATTGGACTTACACACACACACACACACACACACACACGTCTCAACAGAGGTACAGAACAAACAGACTCAGTTGGAGACTCGTCCTCTGCATCTCTCTTTCTCACACACATACTGATACAAATGCAGTGGAAGAATGTGTCATTTGTGTAGCTTCCTGTTGCTCTTTCCCATTACTGTGTCCCATTACCCAGCATGCACCTCTTTTGTGAACATCTGAGGAATTTTAATGTCTCCCTTTAAACTTGTCCTTTCTGGTTACACATTTAGCTTAAACCAACTCTGTCTCATTCTTTACAAATTAAGCAGGAGACTAGAAAGCTGATCTAGAGAAATTGGCTCGGGACGGAAGCGCTGAAGTATGCTAATGATGGTCTGTGTGTGTGTGTGTGTGTGTGTGTTTGTGTGTGTCTCAATGACAGCTGGTTCATATTCCTCTTATCCTTTATTCCTTCAGTCAGTAAGGAACCACAATTCAAAGAAGAGAGGAAAACAATGTATCCCCAGAGTTTTTGCTTTCAGAATAATGAAGATGGATCAGAAAGACTCTGCGACCTCCAAATCCAGTTGTTTATGTTTGCATTTAGTTATATGTGTGTGTGTGTTATGTTGAATATTTGATGAACTTCTGTGCAATTGTTAATGCAAATGCGTGCCTTGTTCCTTCCTTGTGATGAATGCAGTTATTGAATTTAGTCTGCTGTTAAAATCTCACCTTCTCAAGCCCACATAGGCTACATGTGTATATAAATATAAATGAGGGCACACATTTACACATCAGTGTCTTCTAATACTGTAGGGAACTGTGCAGTCGAACATGTCCTTCGCATTCTCATATCTTAAAGCTAGTTCGTGTGCATGACAAATTGTTTGGCCTTGAATATTGCTCAGCTTACTGTATCTTGACAAAACGACTGAACATTAATGCTCTACATTCATATTCCAAAACCTCCCCCACATACAGGTCTCACTCGCTCTGACTTCCAGAAATTTGAAGGAAGCATAAAAGTTTGGATTTGAAATTAATGTGATGACCAACATTTTATAATGTATGTTCGCCTTGTCTTTGTATGCACTATCCTTAATAAGGCAAATCCAGCTGTTATAGAATATACTACAAAATATTGTAATATCACCTGCAGATTTTACTATTGCTCAGTTATCAAATACATTTATCGATGCTCTTTAATTAGAAGTCTGTTTGTTGGGATTTGGGAATGACTAAGTGTAAGTTTGGTTTTGGAAGTGTACTTTAGAGTAACTTAGTCGATTTTCAACCATACAGTTAGTGTACAACTGTATGTAATTACAAACTCAGTACTCTTTTTTTGTCATTAAAAGTATGCCAGATGGCGCAAAACACACTTTTGACTGCTTGGGGGGTTTTGTTTAAAAAATACAGATCATACTTTACTGTATTTTATATCCCTCTCACGATTGAGGCCACTGCTCATTCTTTGATTTATCTAGTGGTGTAGAATCGGAGGGAGAAGAGTCAGTTTCTGGGGATGATGACTTGGCTGCACTGCCCCCTTCGGGTGTGGTAGCGTTGTCCGAACCAGACCTAGAAATGACTCTTATGCTTGCCCTGGCGGCTGAGAAGGTCGGGATCAAGTGGAATCCTCCACCGCGTCCCGAACCTTCTCAGCTCGACTATTGGTTTCTCAGTGCTCCGCTCCAGTTCCTTTCTTTCTGGAGGTGCATGAGGAGGTGACGAGATCGTGGACGGCCCCCTCTGGCAGACAGACACAGGTCGAGTCCCTCCTCCTCCCTCACCACTCTCGATTGCGGGGCAGTGAAGGGATATGAAGACATCCCCCCAGTGGAACGGTCTGTGGCGATGTAGCTGTGTCCAAAGACCGAGTGCTCCTGGCGGGGTAAACCTTCGCTCCCCTCCCGTGCATGTAGGTTCTCTTCTTGTCTGACTTGGAAGACTTGCAGTGCGTATGGAGAAGCTACTGAGAGCATCTGAGATCCCTTCGGGCCAGTCACATCCCTGGTGTGCTCAACCACGCAGCATTCCCCTCACCCCAGTGCTCAGATGTAGGTGACACCGCTACTGCCTCGTCATTCTTGTATGTCGCTGGGCAAGGAGGCGCAGAAACCAGGACCAGACACCCCCGGGCCTCAATCCTCGTTTCCCCTCCTTCCTTTGCCTCAGGACAACCAACAGCCAAACGTCCCAGAGGAGGATGGGCCTTCCTTGCTGCTTGCCCTCCGTGGGTAGGCCGGTGGTCTGGGACGGCCGGTTGGTACGGTCTCTCGAAGCCTGGTTAGCGCTTCCGAGGCTGTCTCGCAGGCTCATCCATACCATCTGGCTCGGCTATGCAATTCATTTTGCTCGTCGGCCCCCCAGGTACAGGGATGTCCTCTTCACTCAAGTACAGAGTGTCGATGGCCCTGTCTTAAGAAGAAAAAGATCGTTGCCCTGCTGGCGAAGGACGCTCGAGCTGGTCCCTCCAGTCGAGATGAGGTTTGGGTTCTACAGCCCTTACTTCATTGTACCCAAGAAAAGTGGTGGGTTATGGCTGATCTTGGATCTGCGAGTTTTGAATCAGGCCCTACACAAGCTCCCGTTCAAAATGTTCACGCAGATGCGTATCTTCGAGTACATCCATCCCCAGGATTGGTTTGCAGCGATCGGCCTGAAGGATGCATATTTTCGTGTCTGGATTATTCCTCGACAATGACCGTTTTTTCGGTTTGCGTTGGAGGGTCAGGCATATCAGCACAAGGTCCTACCCTTCAGCCTGACCCAGTCACCCCATGTCTTCACGAAAGTCATGGAGGTGGCCATTGTTCCCATGAGAGAACTTGGCGTTTGCATTCTTGACGCAACTCTCGCTCACAACCATCTTGACGACTGGCTGATAATAGCTCACTCGCAAGATCTGTTGTGCGATCACAGGGACTTGATGCTTCAGCACTTCAGCCATTTGGGGCTTCAGGTCAACTGGGACAAGAGCAAACTCTGTCCAATGCAGAGGATCTCTTATCTCGGTATGGAGATGGATTTGGTGAGTCAGACTGCGCGCCTCAGAGAGGAGCGCGTCCCGTCAGTGCTCAACTGCCTCAGGTCTTTTCAAGACAGGTCAGCGGTCCCACTGAAACAGTTTCGGAGGCATCTGAGGTCGCGTCGGGCATTCACATCCCTGGTGTGCTCAACCATGCAGCAGACCAGCTCTCATGGCAACTGCCCCTTCTAGAAGAGTGGCGAATCCATCCCCAGGTGGTCCAGCTGATATGGGTAATCTTCAGAGCCACTCAGATAGATCTGTTTGCCTCTACGGACACGAGCTAAGAAACTAAGTTTCTTAGTTTTCTTTACGGCGAGGGCTAGCTAGGAAAAATCACACTGCTGTTCTGCAAGACCCCTTCAGTGTGTGGATTATGAGGTGGATTTAGCCTCCTAGCACCCTTAAGGAATCTGATGACCAGGTTGTGCTTTCCTAATGACTTTCCATCTACTGTATCGTGGCTATTGCGCCAACATACTGTACACTTTGAGGGTGGAGGGAGACCTGGACACTGGACACTGTTTGTTGTAATATGTTTATCTTTCTCTCATTCATTTTCTTCATCAGTTATTATCCATTGGCACAATGCCATCAGCTTGATTTAGACTTGGAACATGTAAGCACTTTCCAAAAAAACAACATCTGCATCTTCTCAAGAAAAGCTATTTGACTGAGAGCAGGTTGTGTGTGAACATGAGCTGGATCCAAACAAGGGTTGCGTAGTTGTCTCTTCAGTTTAGATGAATGCTTGCTACAGTCTGAAATCTGAAAATAAATATAAAAAGCTTAAATAGATGAGGCTGCCAAGGGGCATGCCATGAAAAATTGGCCAATTTGTTCCTGAACTGAAATCATTGTGCGTGTCTGGAAGGCTAGAGCCCGCCCTGCTCCCATCACTCGTCTTCCCTCTCTTTCATTCACCATCATTCTCTCTCTCTCCCTCTTTCTCTGTCTACCCTGTTTTTACTCCACTATCCCCCAGGCTCTCTTTTAGTGCCTATCCACATGTTTCTCCATGTTGCAGTATTTTTTTATATCACAAGTTTCACAGACAAGAATAAGAGAATGCTATAACTAACAGCAAAAGATGCTTTGACAATGACAATGTAGTGATGTTGTTTTTATTAATAATCACAATTAAGTGAATAACGGAAACATTTAACAAGTAACAGAATTAAGAAAAGCATGTCATACATGTCCATGTTATGGAGGTGAATGAAAATATATTGTTCATGAAAAGAGTAGGAGGATTGAGAGACAGAAGCAGAGGGATATACGAAGGGGTAAATCAGTAAAGCAGGTTTAGTTTCTGACAAGCGTTCTCATTATTCTGCTAATGGACAAGTTTGGTATTTTACACTTAAAGCCCTGTTTTAAGACCATTTCTGATGAAATAGAACGGTTAAGACTGAAATTTGGACACCTGCTGGCCCGAGAATTTTCGGTTTCTTTAGTTTACAAAGACGTGAAACTTACCGAGTGGTCAGGGGTGTTCACTGATATCGGGTGAATCGCAGCAAAAGATGTTTGTCCTTGTCCTTTAAATGTCACATGCTGAACTTCAGCATGTCTGTTTGAGCATAACATGCCAGCATATGCCCATGCAAGGGTAAGCCCACTCTATACAGATTTACACATTTCTGGAACATTGGAGACAATCCTTTGATATACTGGAATAGATTAATTTCAGGCTGCCCTACACAATCTCATGAGAAACATAAATGTTACGAATGGGAAATTTTTTGAAGAAGAAAATAAAGAAGGTCCACCCCAAAAAATAACCCTCAGTGGTGGGTATTATAAGCATATTTTAAGAAAACGAATGAGTGATATCATTCAAATTCATGCGAATTCCTCCCCAGTTTGCCAAAAAAAAAAAAAATACATATTACCATAAAAGTGTGTTGGATCGCTGCTTTATTTGTTGAAACGTCATCAGACATCGTGTTCAAGAAGTCACAATAATGGCCAAAATAGTCAAATAAATCACAATCAGCCTTACAGCCTCTGTTCCATAGGGTGGCTATAAGCAATATCTGCCTTTACCTTCATTTACAGCTCAATTTGCATCCAATTCTGTCACGCTGATCACTGATGTCTGTCTTTTGGCCTTAAGGGAGAAAAAACATTAGCTTTAAATATGTCCTGTCTGCAGTGTTGCCATTATGTGAAACTCTTTCCATTCTTTCTACTTGATGCATAGGCTGCCTTTGATTCTAATGGTGAAACAGAGGCTAATGTGAAAAGGGGACTTTATATTCATCACTACAGCAAACAAAAGTTTTATTGGTTCATCCTAAAGCTCCACTGAAATCCTATATAGCTTTTATAAAAACACATTTGCAAAGTTTACATTTATAAGAACTCATTTTCTTCATCTCAGTCTTTCTTTTTTTTATCTGTTTGCTAGTCATTGAGTTTTTCTCTCTTATGCTAGCAAGTTAAATGTAACAGTTTTTTGAGTTTCTTCATAGAGTGGATTTGTCTAGTTTTATTAAGTGCACAAGTGCACAACTGTAATTACGGTATAGAGAACAACAGTCTTCAGTGTAGACATTTGTTTTGCTCTCTTGAAATTTACTGTGTTCCAGTATTTGTTGTGATATCTGCATACAGTGTTAAATTATAGATCATCTAACCAGTGCTAGTACCAGGGATGGGCAATAGACATTGCTTACATATTGCTTATTGCTTACCTCTGTGTATCTTGCATTTATATCACTGTCTGTTGTTAATAATGAGTTTGTAATTCTGTTAGTTTAGATTTTCAGATTCACACTTTAAAAGAAAGACAAATTAAAAGAAAAGAAAGCAATTCAATAGTATTTTTACAGAGCTCTTTTATCACTCAACCTGAATGCTATATTCCCTGTTGAATATTTGATCAAATATGTGGATATATTTGGATTCCTCCTGTTTTTAAAACCTCTTAGTGTGAAATGCCTATGTTTAATGACTCCTTGGACCTGCAGATGAGTCTTATGAATGTTATATGAATGCTGAACATGATCTTTGGATTGCGTGCAGAGGGTCTTTTGATGTTCTGCACATGCTGCAGCTCTCTCTCTCTCTCTCTCTCTCTCTCTCTCTCTCTCTCTCTCTCTCTCTCTCTCTCTCTCTCTCTCGTGCGCATGTGCGTGTTTGGTGTGGTGAGGTGTGAGAGGGAAGTTTGATTGATCTTTAAGTTTTTTTCTTTTTTTTCCCTACACTTTATGGCTTTTTTCTCACCTTAGTCATTTATTAATGTGTAAAGTAAACTGATCAGAACAGTTGCTTTTCGTAGCCAGTATTTGCATCCATTTGTGGAATTTAAACATGGCATCACCTCTCAATGTGGGAACGCCAGTTTGTTCCATTGGAAATGGATGCAAGTGCTTTCCTGATCAAGTTTGCACGGTGGAAGATGTTCTTATGGCCATGGGAAATGTTGTTGGCCATGAAAAGATAATTTCGGCGTCTAGAATGAACAAGGCCGTTGTTGTGTTTTTGGAGGAAGAAAAGTTAGTGAACGTGCTCGTGGAAACTGGGATTGAGATATCGGACACTTTTGTGCAGGTGACACCTTTGCGCTCTCCTGCGACGCGTGTCATAATCTCGAACGCGCCTCCGTTCATAGCAAATGATGCGATCTTAAAAGAACTAAATCGCTTTGGAAAATTTGCGAGTGGAATTAAAACTGTTCCGCTCGGCTGTAAGAATAAAGAGCTGAAGCACGTGACGTCCTTTCGGAGACAGGTTTTCATGTTTTTGAACGCACCGACGAAGTATTTGGAAATTTCCTTTCGTGTACAACACGGTGAAAGTTCTTACATGATCTTTGCAACCACGGAAAGTATGCGGTGTTTTGAATGTGGGGACTTAGGTCACAAGAAATTACTTTGTCCTCACAAAAAGCAAAATGAGGAGACAATAACTGTTGAGACTGTAAATAAGGAAATGACTAATCACTCTGTTTGCGAAAAAACTAGCGAAAAAAATGAAAAAAGACCTACATTGGTTAAAGAAACGAGTGTGCAACCTAAGAATAAAAAACTAAGATTACAAACCGAAAATCAAATTGATGAGACTGAGGATGAAAGCCCAACTATCAGTGGATGTTTGGATCAACCTCTGGAGAACACACCGGCTTTAGAAGTGCATGAGTCTGACAAGGAGTCAGTGTCAAGACCAGAGGTGAGTGAACCTTCTTTGCCGATAGTGCTGGGTGTTTCAGAAGGAGCAGATCACAGTCTTACCTGTTGCAATGATATGGAAATTGAAAAGGCAAGTGGAAGTGGTTTACAGATTGTTGAGATGGAGGATAACTTGTGTGTTGATGAATCAAGATGTGATAGTGATAGTGCTTCAGAGGTTTCTGAATTTGAGTTGAGCCAATCATCTGGAGACTTGTATACTGCGGAAGAAATTAATGATTTTCTGGATCGTACAAAAGGGCAGAAAGTGGATGTTATGAAGTTTTTTCCTGATGCTGTTAAATTTTTGAAGTCAGTCATGTATGTTCAGAAAAGTGTAGGTTGTGATGTCCTATCAAAACAAAAAAGATTTCGGTTGAAAAAACTGGCCACAGTAGTTCGTAAAAGTTTACGAGGAAGGAAACATAACAAATAGGTTCACATGGTTTCGGGTGCTGCTCTCATCTATTTTCTTCTCTGTCTGTTTTCTTTCTTGTTATTTCCCCCCCTCTTTAATATGCATATTTTAAGAATCAGTTCTTTAAATGTAAATGGGGCAAGGAATAGAGAAAAACAAGGTTTATTAAATGAGTTTCTTAAGCTCAAGGATTCACATGTAACTTTTTTACAAGAAACTCATAGTGATGAGGATAATGAGACAGATTGGGGATTGTGTTGGGAGGGCAGTTACTCTTTAAGCCATGGTACGAATCTAAGTGCTGGGGTAGCCATTCTTTTTTCATCTAACCTAAACACGGATATTTTGTCAAAGGTAGAATTAGAAAAAGGTCGCCTTCTTGTTGTTAAGGCAAAAATCGATGAACACAATTTTGTATTTGTTAATATTTATGCCCCAAACAGAAGTGCAGATAGACTAATTCTATTAAAGAAACTGAGTGATTATTTGAAAAGTGTAAATACAGATGACTTTCTAATATTAGGAGGTGACTGGAATAATACAGTTGATTTTACCATGGATAGGAATCATACTGAACCAGATTACGAATCCCCTGCTTTTTTAAAAAATATTCTCATTCAAAATGATTTGTTGGACGTTTGGAGAGTGAGGAATGTAAAAGTTAAGCAGTATACTTGGATTAAAGTTTCACAAGAGAGAATAAGTGCAGCTAGATTAGATCGATTTTATGTTTGTAAAAAAACTAATAATAGGATTGTGGCTGCAAATATTGTACCTGTTTGTTTTTCAGACCATCATTTTGTTACGTGTAATTTGACTTTGTCACAGACTCAGTGCAAAAGTCCTTATTGGAAATTGAATGTTCGTTTGTTACAGGAGAAGGACTTTTTTGAGAGATTTAATTTTTTTTGGGAGTCTTGGGTTTCTCAGAAAGGGGAATACGAAAATTTAATTCAGTGGTGGGAATTGGGTAAAACACAAATTAAAATCTTTTGTCAGCAGTTTTCTTCTTTCTCTACCATAAAGACTAAGCAAAAAATCAGTGAATTAGAGAAGGAAATAGCACAAATTACATCTAATATGGTGCAGCAACCAGATACAGTGATGGCTGAGAATTTGTGTGAGAAGAGGGTTTCTCTTAAGTCTCTATTACAAGTGCAAACAAAAGGTGCACTAATAAGGTCACGGTTTTTGTCAGTTAATGACATGGATGCACCAACTGCGTATTTTTTTAATCTTGAAAAAGTCTCAAAAAAACAGAGTGTGATGCATTGTCTGACATCCCCAGATGGGTCTAAAACATCTGACCCAAAAAAGATGAGGAAAATTGCTGTGGACTTTTATTCAGATCTTTTTAGAGCTGATATGTGTGACTCACAGAGTACTTTGGACTTGTTAGAAAATCTTCCAACTATTGGTGGTGAACAACGTGCAAGTTTGGACAGTATTTTTTCTTTTCAAGAACTGACTGAAGCTGTGCAACAGATGAAGCCCGGTCGTGCACCAGGTATTGATGGTCTGCCGGTGGAATTCTATAAAGTCATGTGGGGAATTATAGGTGAAGACTTTTACGAGGTTGTTCAGAAATGTTATGAAGAACAAAAACTTCCTAAGAGCTGTCAGAGGGCTGTCCTTGCTCTTATTCCAAAAAAAGGAGACATTAGTCTCTTAAAGAACTGGAGACCTGTTTCTATCCTCACTAATGATTATAAAATATTGGCAAAGGTTTTGGTGAATAGGTTAAAGTGTGTTTTGAGTGATATTATTCATAAGGATCAATCATATTGTATCCCAGATAGAACTATTTATGATAACATATTTCTGGTTAGAGATTTACTAGATTATTGTAAACTAAATGAAATCAATCTAGGCCTTCTATCATTAGACCAAGAGAAGGCATTTGATCGTGTAGATCATGATTATTTATTTAAAACTTTAAAAGCTTTTGGGTGTGGTGATGTTTTTCTTTCTTGGATTAAAATTTTGTATAAAAATGCTTCATGTTTAGTGAAAATTGGAGGAGACTTAAGTTCGCCAATACGAATGCAAAGGGGAATCAGACAGGGATGTCCTCTGTCTGGTCAGTTGTATGCACTAGCAGTTGAACCTTTGTTGTGTTTATTAAGAAAAAATGTGTCTGGTGTTTGTGTTGGAAACAGTATTTATAATACAATTAAGTTGACGGCTTATGCAGATGACATTACTGTTTTTGTTAAGACCCAAGCAGATGTAAACAAAATCAAGAACTGCCTTTGTTTATATGAAAAAGCATCATCTGCTAAGTTAAACTGGAGTAAAACTGAAGCATTGTGGTGTAATGGACATTCAACAGAGGTTTTACCTTTTATTTCTGAAAATGTAAAATGGGGAAAATTTGGACTAAAATTTTTAGGGATTTATTTAGGTAATGAAGAGTTTCAAAAAAAGAATTGGGAGAATGTAAAGGATAAAGTTTGTGCTAAGTTATCTAAATGGAGCTGGTTGCTACCTCAACTATCATACAGGGGAAGAGTGCTGGTGATTAACAATCTAGTGGCATCCACCCTGTGGCACAGGCTTAATGTTTTAGAGCCACCAATGGATTTTTTTGTGGACATTCAGAGACTTCTTGTTAATTTTTTCTGGTCTGGAAGGCACTGGCTGAAAGAAGCTGTATTGTATCTACCAGTCCAGGAAGGAGGTCAAGGCTTAATCAACCTTAAGTCCAGGTATGCGGCATTTCGTCTAAAGACTGTCCAGAGGTTTCTGTATCATCGAGACCAGAACTGGATGGAAGTGGCATGTGCCCTCTTGAAGAGGGTTGGCCGTCTGGGTCTTGACCGACATCTGTTTTTAATGGACTTAAAGAATATGGACCTTAATGGACTTACACCTTTTTATGCTTCTGCTTTACAAGTGTGGCAGATTCTGTCTGTGGGAAGAGTAAACGTCTGGAACCTGGAAGAGCCTTTATTTTTTAATGGACTTTTGTCAATTGAGCTTCTGAATTCAGGTACTCTTCGCACTAATTTGATAAAAGCCGGCATATGTAAAATTGGACATTTAAAAGATGGCGACCAGTGGATTACAGCAGAAGAGCTGCATCTTAGAACAGACATCCGGTCTCTTCGAATTCTCCAAAGACTGCTGGAAGAGATAAAGAACCTTTTTAGTCTTCAACCATTACACCTGGAGAGTTTTGATGGACTGTTCCCTGAATTACGTGTGACTGCTGAAGTGGGAGATTGGGAGGAAACTGAAGGGTGTTTACTAACTTTTAGAACACCTGAGCTTGGAAAGTTTGAACTTCTTTCTAAGAAAGCCCTGTATCTTATTTGTGTTAAAGTTCTTAATTTAAGGGCTCTGGACAAAGTGATGGAGTCAAAATGGACTGGATTTCTTGAGCCAGGCTCTTCCCCGAGAAGTAGTTGGAGGTCCCTGTATAAGAAGCCTATCGAAAAAAGACTAGGTGACTTACAGTGGCGGATTGTACATTGGGGAATAGCCACAAACAGATACAAAGCACATCTGGATCCTTTACATAGTGTTGATTGTAGTTTTTGTGGGGAATCTGAAACAGTTAATCACCTTTTTGTTGAATGTTCAAGATTAAGAGAACTTTTTTGTTTGTTAAAAGATGTATGTCAGAGTTTAGGTTTTTTGTTTACTAATGGTTTATTTATATTTGGACCAAAATATAGTGCTAAAAATAAACAAAAAGTAGTATTATTGAATTTTATTTTTGGTAAAGCGAAGATGGCAATTTGGTTAACTAGAAAAAATAAGACTCTCAATTTAAGAGGAGTCGATCCAGTGCTTATGCTTAAAGGATTGGTAATGGGACGTTTGATGCTGGAATTTGCTTACTATGAAATGGTAAATGATATTGAGAAATTTTTTTTGATGTGGGGAACAGAAGGCCTGTTGTGTAAGCCCGATGAAGGGCAAGGCTATCAGATAAGCTTTGGAGTTGCATAAAGATTGAAGTGTACGTATATATGTATATATATATAAATGTATATGTGTGTATATATATATATGTATGTGTGTGTGTATGTGTATATGTATGTATATATATGTATATATTTTTTTCTTTTTTTTTTTTCCCCCTTTTATTTTTTAATTATTATTTTTTTTTTTTTCATTTCTTTGAGTTGGAAGGTATTCTTTGAAAGAAGAATTGAGTATTTTAAGTCGATCATGTAAAATAAAATGTAATTTAAAAGTCAAAGTCTCTCTCTCTCTCTCTCTCTCTCTGTATGTGTGTGTGCGTGTGTGTGTGTGTGTGTGTGTGTGTGTGTGTGTGTGTGTGTGTGTGTGTGTGTGTGTAAAGTTTTGTGTAGAGACAAAGTCTCCATGCTCCATCCAATGGCAAGGGGTCTTTTTAAAATCCTGTTCAACTTCAAAAGGTCACACATTTTTTTTTTTAATTAAAATTATTTTATAGGTATTAATCTTTTTATAATAATATTAATATTACAATAAATATTTCCTGCTTCATTTTCATAATTGTATTTTCAGATTGGTGTGATGTCTCACATTTAATGTAACCAATGGCACATGTTCTTAATAAGCTCTTAAATTTTATTCCTTAAACGGATGGTGCAGAACGTTTCAGTTTGTTCCTTTCCTCTGCATGTAGTAGTTTTAAATGTGTTCAAGAAGTGCCGTCGATCATTAGTGGAGACTCTCACCTTGTGGCGAGTGATAATGACACAAATACAATACATTTGGAACAAATCCATTAGGAAGTTAGGAACAAAACAAATTAATAAACAAATGAAGGGATGTGGGTGCTGGAAGTGAAGGCCAGGCTGTGAGGGCTTAAATGGATACTCCACTTTTTTTTTTTTTTTTTTTTTTTGGGAAATAGGCTCATTTTACAACTCCCCCAGAGTTAAACAGTTGAGTTTTACCGTTTTCGAATCCATTCAGACGATTTTCGGATATTTCAGAAGAATATCAGTAACCAGACAGTTTCTGGTCTCATTGACTACCATATAGTATATGTTGTGACTAACTTTCTAGACTTCAGTAGATGTACATTTGGAACAGCTTTTTTAAAGGGGTACTCCGCTTTTTTTTGGAATAGACAGTTTCTGGTCCCCAGACAGAAACTGTCTGGTTACTGTCTGATAGTCTTCTAAATATCAGAAAATCGGCTGAATGGATTCAAAAACTGTTTAACTCTGAGGGAGTTGTAAAATGAGCCTATTTCCAAAAAAGTGGAGTATCCATTTAAGTTGCTCCAGAGAGGTGGGGGTTGTTTCTTCAGATATGTTGCATCAGACCTGGATCTTGAGGACACCTGATGCACTCTGGGAAGATCATTCTCCACAAAGGAGAAATTTAATGCTGGATTTATAGCAGTAGTGACAAGGCACAGTGAACGTCACTAAGCGCTCGCTGCTGTCCTGAGGCTGACTGACTGCTGTGACGAGTTTTGGAAACGAAGTGCGGGTACTCTCCTTGTTAGTACTGAACTCGATTTTTCTTTATAAAAAATATTTTTTTTGTTATTTTAGATTATTCAAATATTGAAAGTTCAAAAGAACAGCATTTCCTTGTGCACTGAGAGCCAGATATGCATGTCATATAAACAAGATATATGACAAGAGGTATGTCTTGGCTTATACATCGCTTTCTGCAGAGGCCTTGGTTCTGGCTCCTTAAGGATTTGCTCCAGAGTAGTACATATAAAGCTCGTACGTTGCAAGCATTTATAATAATGTTTTTTAGGGATTTTGAAATGTCAGTAATATCAAAAATGACAGTTTAACACCTTCTTTATATAGGTCTTTAATTTTCCATAAATCTTTTCTCAGCCCAGAGAAGCCTGAATCCCTTCAACCAATATGAAATATTCATTATCTGATATTGGGCTAAGTATAGATAATTCTGATGGTTTCTAACACACCCTCAGACTGACCTTGACCATTGTTTATCTGTCTGTGGACTCGGCTATGACTCCTGTGCACCCAAGCACACTTTACACCAGTTCAATATTTCAACAGTTCCAAATTCAGTTGGATCAAGAGTGCCAGCAAAATGAATTATTACGGATAAACACACAGACACACACACCACGCATCAAAATCTTGTGCATCTACATGAATATTCACCCTCTTACCTAAATTTGCACATTCATCTGGCAATCAAAATAGCCTGTATGTTGTTATTGATATTTGTAACATCAAATTACTGTCGGCACCCCATACTGTGCTATACACTGTCATTATTCCACTACCTGAGGGAGGTACAGCCTACAATGACACCTTGTGACCTGTCATAACATGCCATAGCCTCCTTCCTGCTGTACACCATAATACCACCGCACCTGCCATAGTCTGGCAAAACATGCCTCTCATGCATAATGCATATGCAGCTGTCTTACTGACCAACAAACTACACATAGGGAATATGCATAACAGAGAGTATTAGCATGCAGCACGAGACGCCCCACCAGACGGAATAAGACAGACCACACATGTGCTTAGACACAACTATGTGGATGTTTTCCATAACAATGCTATGCACTGGCGCATAAACCAGCATTTCAACATGTATTTGTGTGTATGAGAGAGAGAGAGAGAGAGAGATGGAGAGAGGTAGTAGAGAGCGAGAGGTGTGGCTTTTGCCTCTGATGAACAAAAGGAGGATGATGTTGAAGGAATGGAAAAGAGAGCAGGAGGGAGAAAAGTGGGATTTTTGGAAAGTGTGTGAGGGATGGGCTTAGAGACTGAAACGATAAATTAATAGCAGATATGGGTGTTTATCTATACTCATTTATTTGGAACAAATCTCTCACCAGAAACAGCTAGACATGTTTGTTTTTGTGAGAAGATTGATGGTTTGGGCTTTTCACAATTGTTTCTGCTTATATTAAGCATTCCACTAACTCCTTCTGGGTAAATGAAGTGTAAACTTTATATTTTAATTACTGGGCATAAGTGTTTTTATTTTCATTTTCTACAATAAAATGTTTTAATATTTTTGTTTTGTACACTGTAAAAATGAATATGCTTTATCTAATCAATAAAATTGTGGCAACAGATTACAAGCAATATTATTTATTAAATTGAACAAATTAGAATTGAGTAATAGTTAATCAAATTAATATTCTAATTAATTCTAATTTGTACAATTTCATTAATAATATTGCTTGTAATATGTTGCCACAATTTTATTGATTAGATAAAGCATATTATTTTTTTCAGTGTATGTTTTGTGGACTTTTTTCACATTTACTAATTTAAAGTTTAGTTATAGTATAAAAGTGGCTAAATAGTTCAAATTATATGACAAAATATTGACTAAATTATAATCATCTAAAGACAAAAAGTCTGTAAAAATTAACAGCAAATATGCAGACATAGTTCATTATACGTGTGTGAGGCGAAAGAAATAAATGCTGTTTTGCTGTAAATTAATAGTCTAATTGTTCTCCATAAATCAGTTAAAGCTCCAGATCCAAGCCAACCATCTGAACTTCTCTTTGCGAAGCACATGAAAAACATTCTCTGAAAACTTACAAAGTTCTTTTCTCATGCCTCCCTTTCAAATAGGTTGTGAACATGACTCAATCAAGTTTAACAAGCCTCTTGAGAGTTGAGTCATGTTTTGACTTTAATGAGAGCAAATACTGTCTTGAGTATAAGCCTGTCAAGCCTGAACGTGGAAAATATTGCATCATTTCCAGTTTAAGTGTTTTCATTTGTAGTCAGAGAAGAACTAAGAATGGAGCTGTATGCTGCATATGATAGAAAGTTGTGTTATGATTATGTGCTTCACTGTGCCAGACTTTATTTTGTTTTAATGTGCTTAAATATGTTTCATCAATCCTCTGTCACCATCTTTATTAGCCTATTCAAACTGCATGACAGCCTCTGCTGACCTGAAAAAACAGCTCATTATGTCACCACCAATTATTCTTTCATTTTGTTTCCTTTTCTCCATTGAATCATACATTCACTTTTCCAAGTCAAAACTATTCAACTTTTTTTGTCCATTTGTCCTGCAAACAGTTTTAGTGTCCTATATAATTTCTATTTTTAGCAACGGATCTTTGTGTCAAAAAAAGTTTTTCCAATAAACATTTTCTTTGAAAAAAATATGTATTTATAGCAAAAGTTACAATATAGTTGTACATCTGAAAATTTGACGATGCTCAATACAACACAAAAATCTAAATGTTTACACTTCCAAGTTATCAAAACATGTAGATAAATATAAGATATAGCGAAAATGCAGAAATGCTCAGATGGGGATTATTTTCATTTTGATGAGCACTGTTAATCTCAAAACATCTTATGTCTGCTCTGTTGCCTCATAAATGAATCATAAATCATAAATCCATTTAAGTGGTACCAACAACAAGTGTCTTTGTGTGTCCATTTCCTGCTTTCTTTTCAGCATCAGGGTTTTGCTTATTCATTTGAAGTTTAAGAAGCATCATTTTATTATTCAATAATTAAAGATTCAATAATTATATTATTCAATTGAACGCAGTTCAGATTATTACTAGTAATCTGTTGTAGGTTATCCAACTAAAATTGTTGTGCTGTGACTCTGAATACCTCTTCTAGATGTTCTTAGTTGGACCCTTGTTTTGGGTCATTTATGAGCAGTAGTACATTTTCACTATGAAGAACTGTTGATCACACATATATTTTTAGGCTATAGTTCATGTAATGGTTGAAGACAGAGGAACACGAAAGTTGCATTTTCCCTATATTTCTTCTCACTTGTGTGTTTTTTTACCTGCTCATTTAAAATGCATTAGCAAACTGAATAAAAGGCAGGAGGTGAAAAAGGGAGATGGTGTTAAAGCAAGTTAAAAGATCGCCTCTAAAGCAGTCTAAATATTTCAGTTAAGATAGTCCTTCTATAACATCTGAGCGACTAAGACACACAAATGCACTTACAGTACATGCGCATATAGAGGTGACACTCAATCTAATGTGATACTTGACACATATCAGTATCACACTGCACCACAGCTCTGTGTCTCTCACTACATGTTACTAATCCTCTTATTCCTGATGTGATGTTTCTTGGAAAACCAAATTCATATGTCACAATCCAGACAATGACAATATGTGATAGATAGATGCTACAATAGGTGACAGAGCCCTTCAGTGAAGCTCCTTTTGTAACGTCAGCTGTAGTGGATTCAGAATGGATCCTCTGTGTGTGCATGAAAGATATGAGGGATGTGCAGTAATCAAACCATAATCACAATCATAGGGTGTATTATTGTTTGTTGAGTATCTCCATTCACTACAATGTTTACCAGGACAACAAATTCATTTCTTGTGTGTTTGTTTTCGAAAAAGAAAGGGGATGGTAGTGTTTCGATGTACATGAATGGACTTGCTGACTGTGTCTGACCCATTTATTAAGAGGTTTGGTCTGCTAGTCCTCAAGCTTCTCACCTCATTAAGGATCCACAGGCCTTGAAGTACATTACTGAAATAGCTCTCACAACACCTACTAGATGGCTCATTGGGCTTCAGTCAATGTTTATAATGGCTAATGTTTCTGGAAAATTAAGAGTCTGTTATATTGGAAAGGTATTGTTTGCATTAACTCATTAGCTGAGAAGATTTCAACTAAATGGTAAATGGACTGCATTTATATAGCGCCTTCATAGACCTAATGGCCACCAAAGCGCTTTACAGTTTGCCTCACATTCACCCATTCATACACTCTTTCATACACCGACGGCCGAAACTAGTGTTTCTTTTATTATAGGAGCAGATACAATAGACATAGATACAACAGAGACAACAGCCAATGTAAGTACTTGCAGCTAAAGCCAATTTGCTTCTGTTTTAGCCACAAAATAGCTACAGGGAAGAAATTAGTGTGACATTATACTTCTAAAATGTTCAAGGAACTCAACGAATATTAACTCAATGAATAAAGCCTGTGAATCAAAGCGTGGGACTTTTTTTTAATTTATTTTTTATTTTTATTTTTTTGTGCAAGTTTAAACACAACATCTGAATACATTATTGTCCCAAAGAAATGCTGCACATTCCTTTTTTTCAGTTATAATTAAATTAAATTAAAATAAATGAATAAAAATTCTATTAAATTAAGTTCAATATGTTCAAATATACTTATCAAGATAAAGAGCGCCAGTTCAAGAGCATTGTGTAAACTTTTAATGAACCTTTGTATTCCCCCTCGCTTTATTTTTTCAGAAATTGATTACATGCAACAGTGAGGACGAGGGATTAGGAAGATTTACAGATAAACAGCAATGTTGGCACTTTCAGCCACGTTTAATTCAGCAAAACATTTGTGCAACACCAGCAAGCATTAATGCAGTATTACCCTGAGAGAGAGAGAGACATGTTCTGTTCAGACACCCTTGGCCAGCAAAGGGTCAAATGAGGGAGGAGGGGACAACTAAAAGAGTGTAGTGTTACTTAGAGTTAACCCTTGTACTTCATAGTTGTTGTTTTTTCTTAATTTGGAGAGAAAGTCTAAATAAGGCAGCTTTCTCTTCTAGTTTTACATTTGGTCTATAAGTATTTGCATATAGACCAAATGATAGAAGTATTTGTAAAGTCTGATTACTAGCTGTGTACAAGGTGTTTTGTGTGTGTTTGTGTGTGTTTGGTGTGTTTGTGGGCGTGCGTGTGTGTGAGTGACATTCAAATCAATTAGACAAAATTATTACACAATACCCTTTTTTAAATTTAAAACATTTCACAAAATAAACAGTCTGCCAATGCTGGAAATGATGTGTTAATTTTTTACCCGTGTAAAAATGAGGTATGTGCAGTTTAGGGCTTTGTGTTAATTTTAACAAAGTAAATATTTCAGAAAGGTTAGCACAAAGATGTTTAAACATTTTCAATTAACACATTATGTGCTGTCCATTACTGCACACATTGTTAAAAAAAGTAGATAACTTCCTAAACAAAACGTTAGCATTTGACAAAATTATTGTTGAGGGATTGGTTGCTTATACAATTATTATAAGGAAATATCAACCGTTACATCCATAAAACTGCAGAACATAAATACATTAAAGGGATAGTTCACTTTGAAATTTTTTTTGATATGTTTTAGCTTACCTCAAGGGGATCCAAGATGTAGGTGTCTTTGTTTCCACAGTATTTTCAATTTTGATATTTTTCGGTCAAACCTTTGTTGTCTATCAGTCATATACTGTAATGCAAGTTTAGGGGGTCCATCCTCGGTTCACCTCTTAAAAGCATGCACAGAGAAGTCAAAATTAAACATGATTTAATGACTCGTAAATGTAAGTACACAATGATGGCCTAAGACACGAAACGAGCGGTTTGTGTGAGAAAACAAACAGTATATAGTTTTTACCTCGTGTAACCACAGCCATGTCCAACTGATCTGACGGCACGGGCGCTTCGGTCTGCGCATGCACCGGAAGTGATGCGCGTCTACATCACTCATTGTATCTAAACATATTTAGATATATCGAAATCGTCTTCCATTGCGATTTCACGTATATCTAAATATGTTTAGATCTTCACAGAGAAAGGTAAAACTTCCGAAATCTCTGTGTAAACAATGAGTGACGCACACACGCAAGCGATCACTTCCGGCACATACGCAGACCGAAGCGGCTGGAACCCCAACGTATTTGGAACCCATAAAAGGTTCTATACAGAGCCCTTTTTAAGGGTTCAATAATAAGAACCCTTTAGGGTTCTTTGTAACCAGGAAAAGGGTTCTATATGGAACCTTTTGGGTTCATTCATTATCATTTGTTTTGTTCTTTCCGGATTAAATGTTTCATATTATTGACAAACATCAAGACCCTAAAATATATTTATGAATGCATGTGAATGATCACAAAATTCAAGATATGGAATTCAAGATATATATATATATATATATATATATATATATATATATATATATATATATATATATATAAGCACGATGGAATGGTGCCAGTCAGAGAGACCGTTACGTCAAATACAGTAGTATACCACAAATTTAAAAAATACAGAAAGTCTCTGTATGTGGTGTTTAAAGGCCAGTAAAAAACTGTAGAAATTAAGAAAAGTCTAACAGTGTGTGTTGTGCATGTATCTCTACTTGTGACTGGTAAGTGCTGTTCTCACTCTGTTTTTTTGTGGCACAATCAGGATTTTTCCCTGTCAGTAGTATTGCCCAATATGGTCTCTGGCAATGCAGCACTGTACTATATTCCGGAAATCAATAATGAACAAAGGATGAATGAGGCAATTATGATGACAAAAAAAAAAAAAGAGCAGAACAACACTGGGCCTCCAGTGGGCTGCTTTTCAGGACTGGCTGGGAGAAGAGAGAAAAAGAAAGTACATCATTCAATCACATCATTCACACTCACTGAACATGACGTGACTGACATACGATTGACCTCAAACGTCTTTGTATAACAATATCTACTATTATAGTGCTTTCAGAATTCCTGTTTTGCCTTTAATTTATTGTGCATTTCTCAGTTGTTGTTGTTTTTTTTTTTCTTTTTTGCATGTTGAAACACACACTCTTCACTGTGAGGACTGTTCCCTTTTATCCCTGAGCTATTCTGGGCTCATCTTACTGATCTCTTAATAGCCCCCTCTCATTTTCTCAATGGGAGATTCAAAGCGGAAATCAGAACGGTAATCACACTGAAACATGTGGAAAGACAAGCATCATACTTATAGGAAAATGCATGTGTGTGTGTGTGTGTGTGTGTGTGTGTGTATTTTCATGTGCACCCCCTGCTGCTGTCCCACCAGGTACTGTCCTTTTCACAGTGGGTTGCTGGTGCTATGAAGGAAAAGAGGAGATAAATGAAGAAGAGGGAAACCAAGAGATACAAAGAGAGTATGTGAAAGAGAGCCTGATAAGAAAAGCATGGTGGAAAATCACTGATGGCAAATAGCAAGTTGTTATTCTTAACTCATTCCCACAGTGGTAGACTCGGGTATGCATTTGCGTGAGGAAAAAGTACCACACAAAGAAATAATTTTCATTTGGGCATTTCTCCAGCTTAAGCATAATGCACACTTTATGTTTTTGGCCACAATTTTGCTGTCTAAGACACATTTTTGCAATCATAAAATATTTCTTTCAGTGTAGGACAAAACTGTCAGTTTTTGAACACTTCGTGTGACATGTTCACCAACATCTGATTATTTTGATAAGCAAAATTGTGTATAAATGAAAAACTATAATAATGCAAAATGTTTAATGAGGGTTGAGTTGGGTGAGCTATAGATATAAACATGATAGAAGTGAAACGGAAAGTCCACAACGAGATGTGTGTGAGAGAGAGGTTTATGTTAAAAATGCTGATACTAGCTCATAAAATATGTAACACAAACATCTCATTATTCACATTACTATTGAACTATCAGCATTACCTCAAATCTGCTCTGAAGAATGAGCAGCAGATCAAGACTATAGTTGCCCAGCAACATATTTATTTATTTTTGTATTATTATTTTTTTCCAAGGCAAAACACTTCTAACAAAGAAAAAGACTTGGTTGGGTTTGTGCAGTATAATTTCACATGTAAATGACATGGACCGTGAACTAAAATCTTATACTTACGTGCAATCTGACAAGCTGCAATTTTAAACAGGAAAAAATCTGGCTTTTAACAACTGGCTTTTAGCTAGTTAGCTGACTTGAGAAGCTGCCCATACTGTGAGGAGAATTAAACATCTTATGTTATGGCATGATATACATTGCAAGCTGATTTGCTGAAATATATTCTAGAAAATGGGCCCTATTTTAACAATCTAAACACATGGTCTGAGTGCATGTGCATGTCCGAATCCACTTTTGCTAGTTTAACGACAGGAAAAATGGTTGGTGCGCACATTGCGTTGTCTGTAAGGGTTGTCTCTATTCTGTTAATGAGTAATGGGTTTGTTTTGGGCATAACGGGAAATAAACCAACCAGAATCTCACCTCCCATTCCATTTAAAAGCCAGTTACGCTCACACCAGGGTGGATTGCTATTTACATGGCGGAATTTGCAAACGGAAAGCGTCTCCAGAGAGCAAACAGGTTACTTGTGCGTAAGGTTAAAACGCGCAAGCAGACCATCTACGGGACAAGCCAGATTCCACCATATCTTTATGTACATAATATTAATCTTTAAATTGTAATCCTTTTATTTTTAATATTTGGCAGGTTTGTGTGCTGCGGCACGTCCCTGTGTGTTTTATAAGAAGAGTGTACACGCATTTTGGACCCTCCTATAGGCACACATACTGACGCGCTCTTTAAAAAAATATATATATATTGCACCATTGACTTTAGCCCAGGTCTTTGTTGGTCAATGGCGCAGTCTATTTCAGTTGCCTCAAAATAGCAACGCTCCAACAATGCGCCTGAACACACCTTGTGTCTGTAATATAATTGCAATTACTTTAATTCACTGGAAACATCAAATTGACACAAATGCTGGGGTTTTTGAAGGTCAAAGGACATTGAGAAAGCTAATTTTAAGTTTGTAAAACACATATTTACAATACATATTTCAATTTTTTTTTTTTTGGTAAATTGTAATGACACTGGGACACACCTCATGAAAGCGAGACTGTCCTGAGTAAACCGGGACATCTGGTCACCAAGGCCTTTAGGCTCCTGTCAGCCTAATTAATCATCTGAATGAATATGAGCATGAACTTGTGTGACATTTTCTAGTCTGCATTACGTGCCATGACAGCTGATGTGCAGCATGAGCAGATTGAGAAAGTGGAGTTTTAAGGAAACTAAGCAGTATTTCTGTGATCAATGTGAAATCAGCTTCAGACAGGAGCCTGTTGATATAGTTAAACAAATGTGTATATGCTGTAATTGATACTCTGTGCAGAGTGAATGAGATGAACACAAACATACAGTAGCTTCACTCACGACCTCAGCACCATCATCTTGACTGATTGATTTCTGGATTTCTTCTGTAATACCACCATTGGTGTTGTGGGTCACAGCATAATATTGTTAGTGAAGCAAACCAAAGATGACATGCACCAACATTAACAGAAATGAAATGTTGCTGCATGCAAATTTTTATCTCAGTTTCCATTTAGATTTTGCCAGTGGAAGCCAAACCAATTGCATATTACATTATGGCTGGTGGTTTAGCACTTAGTTTTTGAGTAATGTTGTTATGTTGTGTCCTCGGGGGTGCTATTTATATACTGATCTCTCTCTGTCAAATAGACAGTAAGTTGTTTCGGTCTTGCTCTGTGTGCCGGGTAATAGGTGTTTTTACTGTCACAGGTTATGATGGCTATTGACAGAAGCCATCACCCTATTGTGGGCGATTTTCATCATGTCATGAGCTCTGTGCGATTTGTCAAATCATGGAGTTGTTGTAAAAAATCATGTCAAAGAACAGCGTGTTCAACCAAAAATGAAAATTCTGTCATCATTTACTTGCCCTCATGTCAGTCCAAACCTGCATGATTTTTTTGACACACAATTTTTTTGTCCAATGGCATCCAAAACTGTTTGCTTACCAATAACACTTTCTAAAGATTTATATATATATATATATATATATATATATATATGTGTGTGTGTGTGTGTGTGTGTGTTCTGCAAAAACAAGAAAGTCTTACAGGTTTGGAACGACATGTTTCCATTTGATGTGAAAATGAGGACAAATTATTCAGTCTTTGACATGAAAATAATATTAGAAATAATGAAGACAAGTTCCTAGATCCTAGTTTCTTAGAGTCTCCGAGTGTTTTCAAGTTTTACAGTTCCTGGACTCCCTGCCGGAATCTGGTTTTCCCATTTGCCTTATCCCTGCATTGTATGATTGCTGATCTGGACTGCTAACCTGGTTTAGACTTCTGCCTGTTCTCTCGTACCTGTTTCTGGATCTTCCTCTCAATAAAGCGTGCATTTAGATCATCACTGTCTGTTTCCACCGTGCAGTTCATGACAATAATTCAAGAATAGAAAGCAGAACTCTTCATAATTGACTTGCCTTAAACAGCACCATGTGAGTGCTTTGCAGTTGCTTGAAACATCCTAATATTCACTTGTGTGGAAAAATGCCTCTCTCCTAGGACTCTTTATCTGCATCTGCCTGTGTGTCTTACTCTGCTTCTCTCGTCCTCTCTGTCACCTCTTCCAGACACTGGCAAAAGTTCCTCGACCCACTTTTTTTCTATTGACATCTGGTAATCCCTTTACAGCTGTGAAAATACAAGAACATTTACCATCTTTCTCTCCACATACAGACATTCAAAATAAATAAGACTGAATGAATGAGTGGAGAGAGAGTTTGACTAATGATGCTTCCACATGAGCTAAATTTCCCATTATTGACACAATAGGTAATTATTCCACCTATTCCTCTCCTTCAAAATGAGCAAGAATGTTTGAATTGGATCGTGTCCCACTCACTTGACTGGTGAAAAGTGCCCGAGGACAGCTGTCTCCACGGAGACCACATGGTAACCAGGGTAACCTGGCCTTTGACACTAGATCAGCTTTCAGAGGAAATGGGATGAACCTTTGGGGCAGAAAGGAGGGTCTCTATTGCCTCTCTTACACGCTCTAACTGTAAATCATGTGTGGTTAACATCAATCGCATTAGTTTAACTTTTAGCATCGTCTGTTTCGAGTGTGTCTTGGACCGTTATTCTGCCCACGGTCCAACACAGAAGCCACTTCCTCCTCTCTTAGGGTGAATCATTTGAGTGCATCCTTGCTTTCTTTTTCCTTTTCAGAGCTTTGAACTCTACTCTTCATCTTCTCGTCATCACTCGCCCTCCTGCCTAAAATGAGGACCAAAAAAGTGCAAGAGGGAAGGCACAATTATTGTTATTATTAGGAGGCTTAGGCTATTAATTGTGTTGGTAGTAAGATGTTATAGCTTGGTCCAATCAAGACACAGAATATTTCATGGGACAAAGCAAAAGTCAGAGTCAAGAAAATTCTGTTTAAATGTACAGTTGTTATGTTATGTTACAGATTAAGTCATTGTTCTGGCTCACATAATTCAACATGAGGAAATAATCCCATTTTCTCTTGCTTTCTGGCTCCCTGTCCACCCCAGTAAATATCTCTTCAAACTCTCTGTTTTTTATTATTTCCCTGTCTGGAAGTGGAATACAGCAAAATAATCTCGCCTTTCTCAGATTCTAACATGATGGCTTAATAAAAGCTAAATGAAATGGAAAAGCGTTATTTTTATCTCAAATAGAGATTTACTGATACATCAAGGAAACAGCGTTCTATTTCATTTTGGGGAGAGTGAAGGGTCAACCTCTCATTTTCTCCATCTTCCATTTACTCATCTCTCTCCTTCTCTCTCTCTACTACTACCCCAGTGTTATCCCTATACTCTGTGTGCTGCCATCAGGATTCAAATTGACCGTGACTACACAAGTCTGGGGTCTCAGCCACATTTATCCATGAATCATCAGAGTCGAATAACAGCAGCCGTTTTATCACGATGAGGATCCATATCTTGTCCTTTGAGACAGAATTTAGCAGTTGTATGCAAAGCTATTTTCCACATTTTGAAAACATTTGTGTCGGACAAACAAATTGAAACGACAGTTACTCATGCAGCACAATCCTTAATGGGTGATGACATTACAAGCGCAGCTATTCAAACGTGTACTTGTGAATGTGCAGCCATTTGATTTCACCCACGGTGATTGCTTGGAATATTACTGGCAAAGTTTGTGTTTGCTTTTTAATCCACTCAATACTTCAGACGAGAGAGGTCCTGCATTTACGATAATCAATCAGACATGCTGAAAGGTTTGAGCATGCACTGCCCCGTCCAAAAATATTAGCTAGCCGTGCTTCTCTGCCAACACATACAGACTCTGGTCTTAAACTATTTGCTCAATACCTTGAGATCAGCACAGCACAGAAAAAGGTGTAAAACACTTCATGATGGATATTGTGTTGTTCAGCGAGAGTTTAACTAGACCTCATTCACTGCAAAGTCTTATGTTCACTTAAATCTTAGCAGTAGTTTTGGTAATAGGTAAATGGCCACAGGGGGCTACTCTCATGTAGTTGAACTTTTGTGATCCAGTAGTCCTGTTCTTTCATAGTCGTGAGTAAACGACACTTAGCTCCATAGTGCTACTGGAGTAGCCTACTGTTGCTGTAATTAGCTGACTTGTCTATTAAAGGGCAAAGTCATAATCTCTGCCTACATAACTCTAACTGAGCTCTCAGTGTGTATGGAGTAGGACTTGGAAGCTAGAGCAGCTTTTTATCAGAACAGAATAATGTTCATGATTCGTTACATTTATACCTTTTCTGGGACCTCAAAGCGCTTCACATATGGAAGGGGGAATCTCCTCAAACACCACCAATGTATAGTATATAGGGTATATTAGTATATAGGGATGATTAGGAGGCCATGATGGACAGAGGCCTAAGGGCAAATTTGGCCAGGATGGTGGGGGTACACCCCTACTCTTTTTCGAAGAACATCCTGGGATTTTTACCGTCTCATCCCAAGGACGGTGCTCTTTGACAGTATAGTGTTTCAATCACTATACTAGAGCGTTAGGACCCACACAGACCACAGGGTGAGCGCCCCCTACTAACACCTCTTCCAGCAGCAACCTGGTTTTCTCAGGAGGTCTTCCATCCAGGTATGATCAGGTTCAGCCCTGCTTAAGGCTGGTTCACACGGGGCGATTTTAAAATTGTCGGATGATTTTCCAAACCTGAGAGACCCCACACACGGCGCTAAAAATCACGGGTCTAACAGTTTTGGTGGTACAGTGTGTGGTACGCAACCACACGGCAATATCAACACATCACACACGAGCCGATTTGACTCCCGAGTATTTGCAGGTCAGACGGAAAATCTCGCAAAATCCCACGAGATCAAACGTGACTTCAGAGTAAACAATCATAGCGGACGAAGAGGATGCAGTGGCGGTTGTGTGTAGTTTGTTTTTAACGGGAAAAAAAAAAAACGTTCTCAAAAGAACCGGATCACCGGACTTTCTGGTGCGCCATACCGCCGGGCGCCGACTATTTTGTTTCCCGCCGGTGCTTCCTCTGCTCCTCGTCACCTCGCTTTCTGATTGGCTACACGCCACAGTTCACAGGCTGCATGCTCGTTTATCCCCGGAGGACACCACACACGAGGATAAATCGGGTCAAAAAAATCCAACATGTTGGATATCCCCGATTTGAGATCGGAGCGAACCCGGCATCCTTCCAAGCAAACGAGAGTCTTAACATACCACACACGGAGGGAATATCTGATCAGATTATTTTACTATAATCGGAGCATCCTTAAGATTTTCGGAAGGGGTGAATCGAAACCAAAATCAGCCTAATAATCCTGCAGTGTGAACCAGGCTTTAGCTTCAGTGGGCAACCAGTCTTGGGCGAAATGGCTGCTGACAGGTTTGAGCTTGAGGTTTGAGAATTACTCTTATGAGCAGGTTCTTTTTAGTGAATCACAGATGCTAATGAATCATTTGGAGCAGTTTCTCATTCAACTTAATTCCCTTAATGAACCGCAGGTCATTCATGTATTTAAGAAAAATAAATTAAGTTAATTCCTAATTGACTTTTATTTCAAGCTTTGAGAAACATTGGATTTTTTTTTTTTTTTTACCGATTTCCATTTGGCTCTTGCAGTTGGTACATTTATTCATTTAGGTTATATGTGTAAAATTATTGTAGAATGTGTATAAAATTGAAGCTACAAACCTTTATATTACATTTGAACAGTGACAGCTTTTAAATGAACTGCTGTTTTAAAATCTTTCCGTCAAAGCTGCTGTAACGTTGTTATCATAGCAGAGACAAAAGCCCAGATGGCTCTTTTTGCACGTTTAAAGTGGTATGGTGAGATTACTCAGATCTCACTGGAGTCAGAACCAGAGAGTCCCTGCAGAGACGGGGAAGGAGATTAAGCTTTCCCTGCGGAGAATCTGTGCCGTTTTGGCCCCAACAGACTGTATGGAATTAGTGGCTACATATAGAGAAATTTCAACATTTGTTCCTTACTACTGTTTTTGGTAGACAAGGGTCGATTGGGTCATAGAGATTAGGTGATAGTTCATCACTACTTGTTATAACAGTAAGTTTTAAAGCTGCAGATCCACATGGACATCAACAGGTCCATGAGTGCACAGATCTCAAATTTTTTTCTATATTTATTTTGGGTAATTTGATTATATTTTCAATGATCAAAAACAGCAGCCCATTCTCACCCCCAAGGCGTCACCTAACTGACGCCTTGGGAAGCATTTGGACATGCTTCAATATCTGACGCTTTAGGCGCCCTTTAGCGTCAGTTAGATGACGCCCTAGGATCGGGTGTACCCTACCCCCACCCCATACCTAAACCTAACCGCGTCCTCTAACTGACGCTTTCCTTTAGCGTCAGTTAGATGACGCCGTAGGATCGCGTCATGTAAGTGACGCTAAAGGGCGCCTAAAACGTCAAATATTGAAGCATGTTCAAAGGTGACACCTTGGGGTGAGAATGCGTTGAAAACAGTGTAGTACAAAGCTCTGCGCATGACATATGGAAGGGAAAAAAAGCACAAAAAGCACTCTTTCACAAAATCTCCTTAATGTCTTCTGTTTAGTCCGTCAAATTGCATTTTCACTGTTTTTCATGTTTAATATGATAAAGCTGCTTTATTTTAAGCTAAATATCAATCTATAAAGTGTTATATAAATAAACGTGACGTGACTTTACTAGAGTGTCGAATTGTGAGTGCCGAATCGTATGCTTTATTAAAAATGCTTCTCAGTTTTGTTCTGTGTTTACTTGTTATTAAAAGGAAAGGCAGCACATATTCACATATTCATCTAAAGGCTGCTCTCAGCAGTGTGGGCACCGTCGGATGTTCGCTAACGATATATCACTGCACCTATATTTCGAACTTCGTTTTACCCCTAAACAAAGAACGAAAATGACTTTGCTGTGAGTAAACAGGGCCTTAAGGGGTTAAACTCTTAAGTAATATTGATAAACTATATCATTTGAAAGCTTACAATATCTAGTTTCCATATTTGGCGACTGATTTTCAAGAGGAAAATCAACAGTAGCTGTAATTTATCAATTTGCAACAAGAATATTTTCATACACCCAAGGCGTGTTCAGACCTTTATTTTGAAATAGCAATGAACATGAAAAATCATGAAAAAATGGTAAAAAATAAATAAATAATGTTTTAAATATAAAGTAAAAAATAATAAATTCACCATTTAGTGATGTGGCAGTGAGCTATAACTCACATACATGTTCTTTTATATGTGTTTGTTAGACTTTGAATTCATATCAAAATCTGCCAAACTTCCCATACTACTTCTAAATAGGATGTCTATTTCATAAATTGCATGAAAAGTGTGGAAATAATGGTTCATATTTTGGTTGTATATTTTCTGTTAATAAAACTGTAACTGGTTGTGAAAATAGGCACATAATATCGTAATATTGATACATCGATCTTTGGCCACTGAGTCTAATCAAATTGTAACTGTATTGCGTTATGTTTTAAAGTAGGCCTATTGTCAAATATTATATCGATGGCTAAGATAATCAACGTCAGATTGTATCGTGATGAAACATCCAACTTTTTATATTGAACATTAAATATCTTCTTATTGGCTGAGATTGTCACGACCCTTCTTCAGGGCAGACAAAGTGATTGTTGTTGTGTAGAACATGGTGTAATAAAATTGATCCATTGATCACCCATACAATATTACATATTAAAACCACTATCCTTATCCTTATGACAGTTTTTACCATTCTTCTGCCAACAGTCAATGTGTACAAGGTTACACGAAACAGCATAATTGTAGCCAAGAACCGCACCTACAGAGCAAAAATAAATAAATAGTTACATAGCCTTAAGCGCAAAGCTGTGATCATGCTCATAGTGCAAGCATTGTTATGCCTCTTTCCTTTTGTCTTCAGTGTTTTCATGGGTCCTAGTCCCTGGTGTAGGTGTTTGATGTGTGTGGGCTGTTCTTTAGTCTGAGCTGAGCCATTATGACAGGCAGGAGGGACTTAATAACAGTGCTTTCACCCCAAGCATGCTCCTGACAAATTACCTGTGTGAGACCTGGATTTAGAGAAGGGTCAGTGGAAAGATCACGCATGCACACACACACACACACACACACGCACACACAAGCACAAACACACAATGCCTTTGTCTCCCTTGAAAAGGGAGTCTCTTCACTGGCCTCTGCACTTTCATGCTATCACCTAGACATAATAGAAGCTTAATGCCTATTCAAAGTGTTTGATGTGTGTGGGAGAATATTTCCATATTCCACATGTGGGGAGAAAGAGGCAGAAAGGGAGAGTCTCTGTATGTGTGTGTGAGATGTCTCAAGCTTGCCTATTGGCAGTGGAGTTGTCTTAAAGGGATATTCTTTCCAAAAATGATTTACTCACCTGTTGCTTATTTTGCAGAAGGATCTTTTTTTCACAGGTTTTGGCCATACAATGATGATATAGGGATCACATCTGTGTATATACAGTATATATCACTCATATATTTAAATACTTTTGATGTCTTCCAATAGCTTTCTGAGGATAAAAAAATATTTTAAAAGTCAACTGAGTCAAGTCACCTTTATTTTAATAGTGCTCTATACAAGATTGTTTCAAAGCAGCTTTACAGTGATCACCAGGATAATAATGATGCAATGATCCAAACATAGATAAATTCGACTGTAAAGCAGCTCTAAAAAGAGAAAAAGTGTCAGTTCAGTGTTGATTCAGTTTCGTTGTAAAGATCATCAAGTATAGTTTAATTCATCTATGAAGCATCTCTGCAGAAAACAGTGGTGTCATTGATTCTCCGGGTCAGTTCAGTTCTCATCAGTGTGGGAACGTTCTTAGTTAAGTATGTGTACATCATCTGTTCGTAAGGTTGGTCTGGACCACTCTTAGCTACCTTATCACTGTTGACAGTTCACTCCGCTAGTGGCCACCACTACAAAAAGCTTTTTTTACATCTCAGTCTATACAAATCTAATTACATTGTAGGCTAATTCAACTGTTTTCATGCAAAGAATAAAATTATCATTACACTGATTGTTGTTATTTTTTAAATTATATTATCCAAAGGTACATCAGCTGGTAAAGCAATAGCCAGTAAAAGCTTAGGAGTCTATTTTAAAGGGAATGATTGTGGTGGGGAGTTTGCTCAAACTATTGCAGCTATACAGCGATTAGTTGTGCTAAATTAAAGATGCCACAGTCTGTGGAGCTCTTTCAAAGGCCACTGAACGCATACTGCCAGTTAGTGTAGCAGGTTGGGGCATGATACGTTTAAGCGTTGATACGTTGAGGTTGCGGGTTCGCACACTCCTTCCAAATCACCTATTAAATGCAATTTCAACTATTTCTAAAGTGCTTCTTTAATAAAGAATACAGCTTTCTCACATAACGCAGTGAAGCAGCCCCATCATAAGTGAATAATTGATTGTCGAGCCATCGATATCAACCAATTCAGCACCACCGCCACGGACAGCACCTGGTAATGTTGCACATAAGAAGGTATAGTTCAGGGAACATGCCTAGAAATGGTATACCTTTAGTTAAGTTTAACTTTAGAGTCTTTGTAACACACAAAGAGATAACGTTATCGGGAAATCCAGCACAGATAAGTATTATTCGAACTGTGCCAATGCAATTCCTCTAATGTCAACATCATTTGTGAGTCTATTCAAAGGAATGTTTTGGTTGATGGTATCAAATGCAGCAGATCCAGTAACACTAATACAATTAGTGGCTGCTGTCCTGACACGTGTTGTCTAACTCCATAGAGTTTAGAATGTCTATAAATGTCAATCCCATGCATCTTTTTCATTATCTACATAGATTATATTTACCAACAATTAAGATAATTCTTTGATAAAGTCTTTATGGTGGCCTGTTTACTGTAGTTAGAACAAATATCAAACGAGATTTATTGTTTCAAAAAAGAAACTTCAGGCATGTTGCTCCAAACTTGAATGACTTATTTTATTCTGTGATACATAGGTATTTTAAGAAGATGTTTTAAGTCTGGATTCAGTCAGAGAGTTGAACTTGAGCATTGGGCAGATTTGTGAATGAATCAGTTTTCAAAAACAGTTTTATCAATCAGGTTTATTGTTTTAAAACAATGATACACATTTAGAACAACTGTAAATTACGACAGAATTGTCATCTGCCTTTAATCTGTGCTACTGACATTTGACCATATCTCTAGGCAGTGGTGGAATGTAACTTTGTTACAAATACTTTGTTACTTTACTTAAGTAAATTTTTCACGTATCTTTACTTTACTTAAATAGTGCATACTTTTTACTTTTACTTCGTTACATTTTGCAGCAATTATTATGCTTTCTACTCCACTACATTTCTACAACTTCTGTTAAATTTTCGTTACCTTTTTTTATCAGTTTTTCCCCTGACAAAACGTAATCTGTCCGTCCGTTCTTTGCACGTATGTCTCACCAGTAACGTTTGGTTGCCATAGATATATCAACCCGATCACACTAAATGCATCTCGCACGTAGTGTGTTTATCGTGCAATTTATACGCGAAAATTTGTTTTTACGTGCATAGAAAACGCACAGTGTGTAATACGTTTTGGTTTGGATTATGGCCAGTGTTGGGAGTAACGCATTACAAAAGTAATACATTACAGTAACGTATTACTTTTTGCTGTAACGCAGTAGTGTAAGGCATTACTAATCAATTTTCAGTAATATTTTACTCGTTACATGTTCAGTGAGGCTTGTATTACAGTTGTATTACAGTGTATTGTCTGCTTTTACTTCTTAAAGGCAACAGACTATGTGAAAGTTTTAAAGCAGTCTTTTAGTGCCAGTTCAGAGCGATCGCGTCTGTAACATTGTTTTTTCCTCATAAACGAACACGAAAACTAAAATAAAATGAATATTTTAAGTTCTATGGAGACTGGAGAGCCAACCCTTCCTCATCCGATTTGTGCAGTGTAATTACAAAAAATATATTTTACCTCCTATTTTTTTGTCACGCATGAATGTGTGTCTTTTCCCTAATAATAAAAATAAAACATAGACTGATATTTGTCTAATGTCTGGAGTCCTTTAAGGAAGTAGCCTATATACGTTTCAATACATGAATTTTCGGAGAATTTTTATTTCAAGTTTTGACTGCAAATGTCATGTCCATAATGCTGGACTTCCCCAATTTTAAATAATTTATCCTTAACTAGTTTTGTGGTGTAGGTCTACGTATTTTATAATGTTAACTTCAAATAATAGGCTACTAATAGCCTAATTTAAAGATAAGGCAGCATTGGATATGGACGGTAAGGAGAATAACGCTGGAGTTGGAAGAGGTGTGTCGCGATTCTGTAGGTTCGTGGATGTGGCGAATCGCGATTTCGGTTTCATATTGCATATCGTTACAGCCCAAAAGTTAAGTTCTACTTAGTTATTTTGGTGAAAGTAACTCAAAAGTAATACATGAGTAATGTAACGCATTACAATTCTGGGACAGTAATATTGTAAGGTAATGAATTACTTTTAAATAACAGTAACAAGTAATAGCTAATGTATTACAGTTTGGAAGTAACTTGCACAACACTGATTATGGCAAGCCAAGAGGTTCAGAATTACACCATAAATTAATCGCGTTTACTGCCAAACATAGTTATTAGCATATAGTAAGGATAAGCATGATGTGTATATTGCCTAATTGCAAGCTTGTTTCAGAAATGGTGACAACAATTTTTTTCCATCATTATTGAACATCATTATAGGAGTATTAGGTTGAATGACTTAGAATTAAATGTTTTATTAATCATTAGAAAATAGACATTAAGAGAATAAATTGTTATGCAAGTACTTTTACTTTTAATATTTAAAGTACATTTAAAATCAGGTAATTTTTTTACTTTTTACTTAAGTATTTTCATTGTGTTACTTCTACTTTTACTAAAGTAAATATTTATCTGGTTATTTGTACTTTTACTTAAGTACTGAGATTCAGTACTTCTTCCACCACTGCTTCTAGGAGAATCCTATCTCTTTCTCTCTTTGAGAGGAGCACTAGGGACAGCTAAGCTGAGCAAGTCTTGGTTGTTTCAGGAGAAGCTTTCAACATTCAAACAGTGCCCCACAATTCTCCCCTTGGCTTTGTTTGGTTGAGTATTGAAAATTTGCAGTTGCCGCAGTCAGTTTTCTTCAAGTCTGTCTCTTGTTTCAGTGGCTGAGCTCAGGTGCACACAACAGACCTCTCTCGCTCTCTTCCCCTCCTCATCTCTTTATGCTTCCCATTTTTCCACTCAGCACAGACTGGATATCAGAACTGCTAATTTGCAAATGAAATTGGGTGGAAAGAAAAATTAGTCAAGCTGCATTGAGTAAAATCAGTTACACACAAATTTACGCACAGACATGTTTGTCCCTTTCACAGACTGTTCTGTTCACAAAATTTCATAGTGCATGATCCATAGGGCAGAAAAGTTCCCGTTTTGTTTCATCGCTCCACAGAACAGAATCCCAAAACTTCTGTGGCTTAGATGATTTTTAGCAAATTGGAGCCGACTTTTCTTGTGCTTTTGGGTCAGTAGTGAAGTTCTGGCATGGAAACTGCATGTGTTTAGTACGCATCTTACTATGCAAGCTGAAACCTCAGTGCATGTTGCCACCAAGTCTTGGTGCAGGTCTTTTGCAGTCACTCAAGAGTTTTTCTGAACCTGCCTTCTCAGCAATCTAGTTGCAGCCATTGATAGCTTCCTTTTTTACCCCGTCCAGGAACTTGAGAACTTGCTTCCAATAATTAGAGCCTTCACTATCTTTTTGCATCGGGTTCCTTGTATGTGAAGGGCAATGATATCTTCTCTTAACTTTTTAAGACCATTCTTTTGACATATTTCTAACATGCAGTCAAACGTGACACTCACCAAACTTATCCAGTTTGGATATTTCATGCGACCTAGCTCAAACACACCTGGTGCAACTAGTGAAACTGAGCTGAGCCATAATGAAATGTACATTTTGCCAATAAACCTGATTTGCAATGCGGGATGAATTATTTTGATTACAACTGTAGCACTTTCAGAGCAACGAAGAGCGAGATGATTGTTCTCTCATGTAAATCCTCCAAGCTGTCCACAGTATCTTTCATCCAATCATAAATGGACATACAGAGCTTAATTCTTCACTATGTAACTTGAATATTGTGAGAGAGGATCCGGCTGGTGATATTTAAGTAGATTATCTCATAAATGATGATATGACCTACATGCATTGACTAAAACCTCATTATAAAGTGGCAGTCAGGCATCATTGAAGACTTGCGCTTTTAAAGTGCCGTTGACCACCACATTCTACCCCATGTTATTGTACCGGCCCTCTATAGCCTCTTCCAGCCCTGCCAGCTCGCCGTACTCCTCTGGGACAGACGCAGGATGTTGTTTGATGGCTTTTATCCACAGACCACAAAGGAGGCTCTGTGCTAAACTCTGCAAGTTATTGCTTTAAGAGGGAAGTTTTACAGAGAGGAGATTCTTTCTTTTTTTCCTCCAGAGTCTTTGTTTTGGGATGGATAACATGTTTCACAGGGATCCCTTTGAGGGTCTCTCTGTTTGGCAATCCCCATGAGGATTCCAGCTTGTTTTTCTGTGCTGCTAGCAGGTAGTGAACTTGCCTCCCGTTATGAGACGCTTCACTACGCAGACGGTTGAACAACAGCGCCACTCAAAGTTAGTTGAAGGAAGTGAAGCTTACAAAAAAAAATAAAAAATTCAGGCTGTTCTGTGAATTCGCACAACTTCTTTTATTTTAAATACTATAGACTTCTATTGTGTTTTTATGTCTCTTTATCTTTTATTTATAGCCTACATGTTTTGTCTTAGGCTATATGTGTTGATCTAAATAAATAAAGGAAAACATACTGTAAATGCACCTTAAGACGTGTCTAAAGGCCTCGTGTTTGTGTCAGTAAAATATCACATACTCTACAGTAAATTGATGATCTAGACTGGGATTGGGTATATAATAAATATCTAAACTATAGAATTAAACTGACTATACTGCAAATATTGATGTGAATCTTGACTGTTTAGCGTCTAATACAATATTTCAAATATGTAATATCTAAATACGATGTGGCAAATAGCTGTATATTTAAATTGTAAATATTAAAAGGTTTTAATACTTTTTTAAATGATTATTTTTATTTTATTTATTTTTCATTCAGACAAATTTGTGTCCAGGAAACCATGCTTCATTGTCTAATAAATGTAAACTAACCAACATAGATCTTGACATGTAGTCACTTAAGACATTGTGTGTTTTGTAGGTGATCTTGGTGAGCTCCAGCATCAATGAACGTGATCAGATGCTCTTCATCAGCACAGATGAGGGTTCATCCTTTCAACGGCAGCCTGTCTCCTTCACCGTGGAAACACTCCTCTTCCATCCATCTGAGGAAGACAAACTTTTGGCTTACAGCAAGGAGGCAAAGGTCAGTCATGAAAGTGTTGGCCATATAATAATACATAATAATACAGTCAAGAAAATGACTACCAAAGACACCAATTGAAGTCTGTGTTTTTTGGCAGCTTCAAACCGGTCACTCACAAGATCATAATATGTCAGCTGCATGTTTGTAGCGTTTCTTGTCAGGCTCAACTGCCTGAAAAAGTCTTTGTGGTTGTTTTAGTGTAAACGATTTAGGTCTCGGCTGGATGACTTGACCAACTGTTCTCAACACATTTCTCACCCAGCTGTGTTTATGGTAATGCTTTTTGCTCTCCGGCATATTGGCATCCTCATTATTAGAGTTATGAGCAGCACTGTTTGGCCTTCAGGCCATGGTTGTCTCTCGCTTAAAGAGCATGTTTACATTGTTAATGGCTGGGTAAGCAACAAGGCAAGAACTATGTGTGTGTGTTAGGGGTACGTGCGAGGGTGTGTGTGTGTGTTTGCGGTTGATGAATTGCTAAAACCCTTTGACACTGCGTGCAACATGCTGCATTTATCATATCTGAGATTACACAGAAAAGACAATGAAACAGCACATGGCAGGTTGGCTGTTTTGGCTATGAGTGTGTGTTTGTGTTGTTATGGTGCAGTTTGGTGTGTATTTTCCAAGCAAGTGGTGATCAATATAATCTCATTATAGAAATGATCAATTAGAGACAAATGCACACACACAAACACACTCAACATTTGTGATTTTAATTGCTTTATATGGACAGCTTCCCACAACCTAATCGTTATATACATTAGACGATGAATCGCTCATCTAATTATCATGATCCTGAGAATTTGCAAAGTGTGCTTTAATCTAATCCGGCCTGAAAATCAATGTATAACTTGTGATTTATTTATGTTTCTCTGTTTTTCAGCTGTATATCTCCACCGATCTGGGTCACAAATGGACTCTGCTACAGGAGCGTGTTACTAAAGACAGAGTTTTCTGGTGACTATTTTTCTTCTTCTAAAAGACACTCGTCTACACCACATAAAGAGAACCTTGTGTTGTTTCAAATCTGTATGACTTTCTTCATTTTGTGGAATCTCAAATCAGATGTTTAGCAGAATGTCTGAATTGATGTCTGACCAGGGGCTGTAAAGCTCCAGAAGCACCAAAGAAACATTGTAAAAACATTGGGCCTGAATGATTTCTGATGCCATATAGAGAACTGTTATTCACTGAAAATATTGCTTGATGGCTGCATGTGATCACCATTTTCTTTCATTATATGGAAAAGAGCAACTTTGACATTCAGCTATACATAACTTATTTTGTATTCCACAGAAGAAAGAAAGGTCTTTATTAAAGGTCAATACTGGTTTACTTTACTTTACATTGCCTTCTAAGACTTTCTTTAATCTTTCCCCCACTCCATTCTCTCTCCCATACCTTCTTGGTGGAATTCAAACCCTTTTTTTTTTTATTTTCCATTTCTTTACTCCTTGGTTATGGTTAACTGCTACAACAGCTGGGATTGAAATCCTGGACAGAAGTGATTTATTTCTCCACCCCATCCAGTCTTTCTGTCTGACCTGCTCTTTCTCTTTGTGGTCTCTCCTTCCTGATCTTTCACTCTCTCCCGCTTATGTGCCATCCTCCTAGCACACTTTTCCAGATTCACTTACAAAGCTCTGTACAGTTTGTGAGTGGTTGATAGTGATAAAAGACTAAAAAGTCTGCTCCCTGTCAGCATCTGCCATAATAAACCCCATCCAGCATGTTTTATTTGACTGGAGGTTTTACAATGACACTGTAAATCTGAAGCTGTTTTTACTCTATTCCTCAGCTGCAGGGGGTTTGATAAGGGTCGTACCCCTTCCCTCTGTACTGTCTGCAAACCTCTTTAAAACATCTTAGAGAATTGCCTCAGAAGACGCGACAGAATCAGTTCATATTGAGGGTTGCGGCTCTCTTGTCCTCCCCGTCTACTGCCTTTCTCATAAAACAACAGAAGGGAAGGTCTGGAGAGAAGAGAGCATAAATCAGTGTGGCTTTAATGGACAGGGATGTTGCCTGGAAGGATGGTGGTCAGTAGTGTGTGGTCTGGACAGGAGATTTGAGCCCATTTTCACTCATCATGTGATGTTGAGACTTGAGTCAAGTAATCTGCCATAAATCAATGTGGCATTATGGTGCTGTATATATTTGTTTGTTGTACCTTTACTTCTATATCGCTTTTTACAATATAGATTGTTTCAAAGCAGCTTTACAGTGATAACAGCTTAAGTAAGTTCAGCGATGGTTAATTTTTGTTGTAAAAAGTTATTAATTTAGTTCATTTATATATAAATAGCCGCTGTGGAAAAAACCATGATGTCATCATCCAGCTCAGTTCAGTTGTCATATAATAGTGTCAATGCAGGCAGATCAACACTATTGTTGAATGTTAAACGTTGAATGTTAAATCTCCCCAACTAAGCAAGCCAAAAGCCAAAGGCAACAGTGGCAAGGAACCAAAACATGCTATTACTGTAACTAACTATTAACTGCTATTTTTGCCTCAATAAACTCCTAATTACTGCTTACTAATAGTTGGTTTAGGTGTTGGGAAGGATTAAGGGGTGTAGAATATAGTCATGCAGAACAAGGCATTAATATGTGCTTTAAAGCTCTAATAAACAGCTATCCTTGTAATATGCTTGATAATAAGCAACTAAAGTGTTATTTTTATTAAATCTATTTATTTTTTATTTATTTATTACTTAAATGCTTCACTTTTTACCTTTATTTATTTATATTTTGTAAAATAAATTCTTGTTAAAACACT
This sequence comes from Pimephales promelas, assembly GCF_988280905.1. Classification (NCBI taxonomy): domain Eukaryota; kingdom Metazoa; phylum Chordata; class Actinopteri; order Cypriniformes; family Leuciscidae; genus Pimephales; species Pimephales promelas. The sequence goes on along the minus strand of NC_142769.1, from coordinate 29,436,876 downwards.
GGGCAGCTTTACTGAGCCAGAACTTCACTGAGAAGTTTAGTAACCTCCAAACTATTTTCTTTAACACAACTGTACACCAACTGGATTCACCCTGACATAACTTATACACTATGATTCATGACTTCTTCTATGGACAAAAAAAAAATGGTTAACACTTTATTTTTATAGTCACTTTAGACGATCAACTAATTATAAGTAACTTTTCAACTACATGTCAACTAACTCTCATTAGAGTATTAGTATATTATAGTAGACTGTTAGGTTATGGTTAGGTGCTAGGGTTCAGGTTAGGAGAATACGTTTACTTGTAGTCGCCAAGTTACTTACAGTCAGTTAAATGTCTGTTGGGGGACAAACAAAATAAAGTGTTAGCAGATATTAAGCAGACAGTCTACTGATACTCTAATGACAGTTAGTTGACATATAGTTGAAAAGTTACTTCTAGTTAGTAGAATGTCTAAAGTGGACTATCGAAATATAAAGGCTGTCAGAGAACAGTCTGACAAAGCTGTTCACTCTTTTGAATGTGATTAAAATGAATGGAAGTTTTAAAAAGCACAACAGCAGAATTAAGAATCATAAAACAGTTATGCACTATATTTGAGGTCTTTGTGTGAAATGATAGCTTTCAGAGTTTGTGTTAAATAAAGTCATTGAAACAACATGAAGGTGAGTAAATTAAGTTAAAATATTTGAACTATCCCTTTAAGGTGTCCTTCTGTGTGTGAATCTTGTTTGCTTCTCTCAGAGTGTTACTAAATGTATGCTTTGTTTAAGGGCTGTGACGGGGGTGGATGTGGATCCTGATTTGGTTCATATGGAGATTCAAGACATCGGCGGTGGTAAGGGAGGGCATGTGTTTAAAGAACAGTGCATTTTCATTCAATTCTACATAGCGTAACAAGCAACTACGAAAGAGGGCAGATGGGATGTTTTGAGGCTTTATTTTTGCCTCATTCACACAAACCTCTTTCAGTAAATTCCTCCTAGCTGAGCTGTTTTGTGATGATTGTGTGCTTGTGTGTGTGAAAGAGACCAGCCATGCAGATGCAAACTTTTGCACAGAGCTCCAACACACACAGTAACATTCAGTGCAACCAACAAACACGTGCATTCAAACCCTAAGGGAGGTGAAAGTTGAGTCTAACCAGTATAAAAGAGCACACTGGACACATACATTCGGCCCTTCTACGGATAAATGAACTTTCATTACTCTGTATTGGTTGGGTTTGTGTCATACAAACAGATGCAGACCTCAAGTGTTGTTGCTTCAGCTCAGTGGCTCCCTCAACCTCTCCTAAGATGCTCTCTCTGTGTGTGTGTGTGTGTGTGTGTGTGTGTACGCGTCTGACCTTGTATGTCAGAAGACAGAAGCAAAGCACTCAGCCATTCTAATTGCTTTTTAATGAATTTCTCTGCTGTACTGCTTTGATTAACCATTCGTCCTCTTCACTGAAGTAGTCTACTCAATTGTTTGCCTAAAATTATACAAAAAAAACAAAACAAAGAGAATGAGAGGAAACAACACTATGAGAACAGCAATTAAGTTCCAGACTTTGACCTTTGACCTTTATTAACCTTTGACTATGATTTTTGGAGCATGCATTCTCCTATCATTTTTTCATTATTTTCCAATTGTTTGTCATTTTTTTTGCATCTTCAGAGAATTGATAAATGTGTGTGTGTGTGTGTGTGTGTGTGTGTGTACATGTACATGTTTTTCTATCCCAGTGGGGAATTCAACCTGAATGCACATAGACTCATGGGGACTTGTGTCACAGTGGGGGCCTAAATTGACTTCCCAATGAGGAAACAAGCTTATAAATCATTCAGAATGTGTGTGTTTTTTATGTAAAAATGCAAAAAGTTGTATGTGATGGGAAGGTTTAGGGGTAGGGTTATAAGGGGATAGAATATACAGTTTGTACAGTATATAAAAAAAAAAATTACGTCCCCACAAAGATAGTGGACCAGACGTGTTATGTGTGTGTGTGTTTTTGTAGAGGTTGCTGATCCAGCTATTGTGTGAGATTCTAAACAGAAAGGCCACGTCAACAAGGCACCTCGGCACTGTTTTCCCATAATTAATTTTCTGCCATTCTGGAGCAAAGCAATGTGTCATGTGAGGATCAGCTTCAGCTAATTTTGTTAAAAGCTCACTTTTTTTGCAGATATCTTTTGCTCCATTCACCTCTGAAATGAGATCCAAACACTCACTTACAAAAGCCATATGATTAGACATAGAAATAAAAGTTCCTACAAATTTCTTCTAACCCTTTTTGTGTCTGTGTTTCCCCCACCAGGATACCTTTATGTGACGTGTCTCATCCAAAACTGCTCTGATAAAATGGTGACAGCACAGTTCTTGGGGAAGATTGATCACACTTCCCTCTCAGTGCAAGATGAATACATATTTGTTAAGGTAAAATGTCATTAATGTGTTAATGATGGTGTGTAATATTATTACATTATAGAATATCTGTTTTATAGTTAATATATTTCAAAATGTAATTTAGTTCTGTTATGTAAAGCTGAATTGTCAGCGTCATTAATCCAGTCTTCAAAAATCATTCTAATATGCTGATTTGTTACTCAAGTATAGCATTTCTTATTATCAGTGTTGCTAAATATCTTAGTTTTTTCTGGATTCTTTGATAAATAGAAAACTCTAAATTCAAAGGAAATGATATCCATTTATTTAGCAACTAATATAAAAAATTATTTTACTGTCGCTTTTGACACATTGAATGCGTCCTTTTGCATTGAACATTGAATGCTGAAGAATATACACTATACACAAACGTAAGGGATAATATACTTTTAGCCAGGCATATTATATTATATTATATTACCCTAAAAGGATTTATCTTGTGAAAATGACCTTCTGAATGCACATTATGCCACTTATTACACAACCGCTTGCCAGATAAACAAATGGACATTGAGTTATTAATGAGCACAGCCAGGAAATCTGTTGCCAGGGACAATAGTTAGTTCTGATTGTAATTCAAAAATAACTGCCTGCAGTATTGACCGATCATCAGAATAAAAATTCCAGGCAGCCATACAGTTTTTACCAGATGAAGAAGATGAAGATGAAAGGGAGTTAAAAAAAATGACAAAGATAACGTAGCAGCATGTCTACACACACACACACACACACACAAACAACAACCGACAAACACAGAATGAAGGAACTGGGGGCTTTCATACTGGCAGTTTAGTTCAGAACGGGGCATGGTTCGCATGAAAAATCACCAATGTGAACACTGTCATGGGACCCGGGTGCGCACTGGGGTACCGAACCCGTGACTAACTAAAAAAGGTAGTCTGAGTTCAGTTGCTCCCGAACCGTGCCGCGGTTCGTGTGAATGTGAAAGCAGCACAGACTCGGGTACACACTTGTTCAGGAAGTAAAGTGACCAGCACATGCGTTTTAGCTTATTGTGATGTATTCAGTTAAATAAAACACTTGTAAGGGATGATAGTGTTGATGATTTACCTTGGATACAAGCAATAGTGAGCCTGCAGTGTATTTGTGCATTTCCCGTGGAATCAGGGCAACAAATTTGGAAATCCATTGTCTCCTCGGGGTAAAATCTTTGCGTGGCTGGGGGAGCTGCCACTCGACATGTCACTCGACCAGTCACCGTTATTATATGCGCCTGTCACTCGACCCATCATGGATCTTGCCTCTCGACCTTACACAATATGTAAGATGTTTTTTTAAACCAAATGCTGCGCGTATCCCCTTTAGCCAGCGGGAGCCAGAACGGTACGCACTGTTGGTCAATATTCACCATTAACCCTTACAGCTACTAGCAGACACTGCTGATGCATGTGATCAAATAGACAGTTCTGGCACGCCACGCTTCGCTTTATTCCTATGGGTGAGGTCACGTGACTTTAAGGCGTCTGCTAAGCATCACAGGATGGCGGCGCTTCATTTGGAAAAATGCTGTGCGTCAAAAAGCTGGCCGATGCCTATCTTTATGCAAATTAATTATGTTGAACGCGACTATAGAAGTAGAGCTTATGGAGATGGGGGGAAGTCTCTCGAGGGTCCCCTGTTCTAGACTGGCCGCTGGCTCGAAACCACACTCATAGCGGTAAACTAAGGTACACCCATCAACATACAAATGTAGGGAAGCGTCGCGACCCCATGCGACAGTCGTGTCGCAAAAGTGGATCCATAGCGACACTGTTTTCATCTACCAGACACTCCGATTGATGCACATGTGCAAACAGACAATCCTGCACTTATCTATCTATTTGTCATCTTATCTTATATTTTATTCACTCTTTTTGTCCATATGGAGTGCATGTCACGTCACCTATTAGCGTCGCGCCAGCCACAACCTAGCGTCCCGCCTGCCATAAGATCTCTCACTGTTTACATGAACCAGACACTCCGATGAGAGCATGAGTGCAATTCATCTCTTATTACCTTTTTGTCATCTTATCTTATATTTTATTCGCTCTTTTTTGCCCGCATTGGAACGCGTCTGGTGGCTCTTACTAGCATCACGCCAGCCAAAAGATATCAGACATCTACCAGACACTTTCGTTTGATACACGAAAACACAGACAGTGCAATCCTTCTCTTTTTTACCCTTTTGTCATCTTATCTTATATTTTATTAGCTTTATAAAGTATCTTATACTTTATTAGCATTTATTATATAATGTATAAATGCATGTATATATAATTTATTTTACACTGCGAGGACAATCAATGCACCTGAAGGACTCTTAAAAAGGAACAATAAATGCATGACCATCAGTTAGCCTTGTCCCTTGTCCCACTGATATTGATAGAACTGTTAAGTAGACCTCATGGGCAAATCACAGCTCAGTAAATGTTTTCAGAAGTGCAGAGCTGGGCTTTTTTTTCTCAAGAGCATGGCCATCTATTTGCACACGTATAGACTGATGACACTTCTAATTTCTAAATCAAAAGGAGCCTCAACTATGGCATTTCAAAATGCTGGGTGATTTTCAGGCTTTCATTTTGCTTTGGATGTATTTTTTTTTATCACCCCCTGTCCCGATATTTTATTCCATTTTCTGATCTTTAATAATTAGACAATGACTCAAGGGCATTTGCTCTTGTTCTGTATTCATTTCTCTCCCCCACCCCCTTTTCACCTGTTCAGTTGTTGTTTCTTTGAAGGGATTGCATCTGTTAAAAAGAAATTCAGATATGCCCTTGAGAAACAGGACTACAGTGTCTGAAATGTTTGTGTCTGGTTAGAGGCACGCTGATGCAGACTGGGCACAATTCATGAGAACTATAGTGAGTTTGTACAAGAAACCAACAGACTAGTGCAGAGACTGAATCTATTGGGATAATACCAGCCAGGTAAAATCAACAGTGTGAATTAGCAAAAAGAACGAGTGGTTTGTCTCAACGGTCTCAATTGCTGACGGCGAAGACATGATTCCACCATTGGGATAGTGAAATGAAAACTGCACTCTTAAACCAAATAAACACACTGTCTTTCTTTTCTTTTTTTAGGTAACTACAGGAAATCGCACCAAGTATTATGTCTCATACCGGAGGAATGAATTTGTTCAAATGAGATTCCCTAAATACTCTCTTCCAAAGGTACAGTCCTCAAAGATGTGGCTGTTAAATGGCCAATATTTACTCTCAAATGCTTTGTGCAGTATTTAGTTGTATTCTTTACAAAAATATTTGTTGTATGTTTAAGACAAGAGGAAACTTTTGACCTCAGAATTATGGTGTATACAACACTGTTTGTGCTGATTATACATGATTGCATGATTGCAATTGTGAAATTGCTTTTAAACTACAGTTCAATAAACCAGAAGTTAATTTTGAGTGCCTTTTGAGTAATATTTTAGAATAGCTGAATCTCCATGTAACACACAGCAGTCGTGTTTCATTACTGATTGAGTAAGTGTTTTTGAATTAATTGGTTAAGTAAATGATTCAATGACTCTCATAGAAACAGTCAATTGATTAATTGCTTAATGAATCAGAGAGTTTAAATAATTAAGTTGAATGAATTATTCTAAGACTCAATCACAAAGACAGGAGAATCTCAACTACTAAATGCACCGACTGACAGCATGCGCATAAATAAAAGGGGTGAAACAAACAATGAAACAGTTTTATAAATGTTATAAAGATTTATTTAAGTGCTTTCTTGAAATACACTTACTAACATTTTAGTAACATTTAATGTAGCAGTATCACGTGCGTTTATAGTTGTGTGCTTGAAGTGACTGATTTTTCATCTATTTATGAACTATGTACTAAATGTGAATTACTATTTGAAGGTGGTTATTGTTCTTTTATCAACTGCAGATGTTGGGGATTTCACTTTAAAGCCAGAGACTGACTATGACGTATTGCGGCAATATGTATGACCTGAAGAGCACAGTTGCTGTCTAGCAATGAAACACTACACCATTACAACACAGATGTGGGTTTAACCTACTGAGGAGCCGTGATGTATGGCAGTAATATGCTGGCAAAAGAAGACAGCTGGCTAAGGGTTACAGCTGATGACTGACCAGACTGTCTATGTCTCTAACCCAAGGGAGTGCTTCAGTAAAATGCTAGCTGACTGTAATTGAATAACATTGATTAGAGTGGAGGCCAGGGGGGTCTGCTTCATGTATATTTCACCTCAGAGAGAGAAAGGCAGGCAAAGGAGAGAGGCAGTAGGGCAGCTGCTGTCAATGGCATTTGTAACTATGCCAACCACTGATTCACTGTGACAGAGTGAAAGAGAGCGAGAGAAAGAAAAGTGTAAGAGAAAGAGTATAACTAAGAAATATGCTCCAGATTAGCAGACATTCGCCTTAATGGCAAAGGATAAGAGCTTTGATTTAATTGCTGTAGATGTTGAACACGCTATAGATTTATTCGTTCAGTGCCTTCAAGCGCATATGCGAGGGCTTTTGAGAAAATTTTTAACAGATATATTTATCATTTCCCTCACGTGGTGTCATTTTTTTCAAGGTTAAAGCAATATTGATGTTTTTCCCATCTCTAGTCCCTCTTTTCTCTGCTCTTTAAGCCGTGTTTCACTTGACTGAGCAGATGGGTCAAATTTTAGACACCTAGTTCAAGAACCCAGAGGAGAGCTAGAGTGTGTGAGAGGGAAATGGGGTTGGCTGATGTTGTGCCCATATTTTCCACAGTGAATAATTGAAAACCTTTTAAAAAATGCAAAACCCAATTCCAGTATGCAGTCTCAGATCTCTTCTTTCTTTACGTTATGGATTAATGATGGTCCTTGTCTCCAGTGGGATGATTCGGTTGTTGTAACACACCTAGGACACTGAATGGTTAAGCAGCACTAAACTTTCGGCATCTTCCTCTCTTTTCCTTCTCTCATCCTTTGTCTTACGTCTTTTAAAGGTCATCTCAATGATTTATTTTTTATTTTATTTTTATGAACTTTGTGGAAAAGTAAAGCTTGCTATATCTGAAGATTCAAATCTGAAGATTAAGGGAATGGATAGCCAAGAATTTGTTTTCAAAGAGTTCCCAGATAAATAAACATTTTCAAGAATGTTGGGGACCTGTTTTGGGTACCATTGATTTCTTTAAAAAAAAGAGAAAAAAAATCAAATCCACAGAATAAAGAAAATCTTTGGCAAGGTTTGGAGCAAAATGAATGAGGATGAGTAAATGATGACAGAAATTTTATTTTTTTGATAAACTATCCCTGGATGAAAGCATTTAGCATTCTATGTTTTAGATGACTTTTATTTTAATCTCAAATGAAATCTGAGATGATAGTCTAAAATGAAAAAAATTCCAGAAGGCTCATTTAAATCTTTCTTATCCCCAATCATTAATTGAACTTAAAAAACGACTCTAACTTTATGGCGCTTCTATAATGTTGTAGGCCTGCTTTAAATGTTTTAGCCTAGGTAAATATTGGTATTGCAGTCAAATTGCAATCCCTTCAACCACACAAAATCAGTTAAAAGGGCCCAATGTTCTTTTACTTGAAACAGACTGTGAATAGAAACAATACTATTGATTTTGGCCAATTAAGAGCTGTTTCTCCACTTCAGGAATGTGGCAGCATGACCAGAATTCAAATGCACCACTATTGGAGCACAATGAATCCAACGGACAGAGAAAAGCAAATATTCTGCTGTGTTGATATGCCATTTCTTTTTTCTTTTTTTATACAAATAGACCTTTAAGGATAGCATGTCTTTCCATCCATCATTGTACAGTAACCCATACCATCCTTTTTCTTATACATACACTCAGCCAGTCTGCCAATAATACACTCAGGGATCATGGCTGTAGGCAGAGACACAAATGTCCTGCCGCTGTGTCATGGCTGATAGGGGTCCTGTGCCTGCTGTCGGAGACAGATGGATAGTGCTGTCTTAAGTTCTGATAGCGCTGTTATCAGTACTGTGTCCTGTCACACAGCATGAACAATCCATCCATTCAGTGTTTTAAAATATAAGATCTAAAACTAAAAGGGCTTTACAGCATTTTCTGTTTTAATCCTATTACTCTGTTGTTCTTGTTGCTGTTTGTGTGATGACTTAGATGATCTAATACTGTAATTCACATTTGATCCAACTTCCACTTGGGAAACTTTCAGCAGCTGTGTTTCACAGCGATGACTTCACTGTCTTGCGTAAGCCTTGGTTGAAAGATGACCTCATCGTTAAAATTTTAATTCACAACTAACTAAAAGATGTTGAGCTGTTCATATTTGACCTAAAAACAAACAGACAGGAATTACATTGCCATTCTAGACTAGAGGCGTGTTCAGTACCATCTCCAAACCTGATTGAAAAAATACAATTTGTGATCGCTTGTTTCCAGATGTGATCATGAACTTTATGACAAATAGGATCAGTAAAAATAATGTCTCTATTCAGATTTACAGTCCCCTCTAAGTGTAGCATAACTGCTCCAAGAATTGAGGGTTGAGGATCCAAACGCAGTTTAATGGGTTAATCCACATACATATACACAAAGGCCAGGCAAAGGTCGGAACACAGATGAGCAGTCAAAACAAAGACAATGTCCAGGGCTAAAGCAAAACCAATGATATCCAGGGAACAGAAATAACAAAGGTCCGAGGAACAAGGCTCAGAAATGCAGTACTTGCAGATATAACAAGACCTACTGAAGAGGGAATTAGGTTTATATAGGCAGATCATTTCCTCTATCAGTTTGTTTGAGTTCACTGAGCAGCTCGGGTAAGCTATTCAGATCAGAGAATACTGTATTGTCCAGCTAAAGTTAGTATTGACTGATTCACTTCCATTGCGAAGATCATTCGTTATTAACTAGGGGCCGTTAATACGACACCGTTCTAACAGAAAAACTCAACACGCTCCGGCCGCACATCCGCACAAAACAGTGCCTGGTGTCTTGAGAACGCACTCACAGAAATAGGTTCTAAGGTGCAAACAATTATCCATTATCTCTGCACAAACCTCAAAAACGCAAACTCGCGAAAACGTTGCCGTGTAGTTCTTCTTCACAAATCAACCCTCAACAAACTACTTATCTGGTCTTAAGAATTTATAAGAAATGTTTGCCATGTCTCTACGTAGCCACTCAAACCAGAATTATCCCGACAATATTTTCTCTGAACAGAGGTAAAGGGAAGGAGGCCTTCACAGGGTAGAGACTAGTTGTCACTTCAGGAGTGTGTTGTCGTTGTGTCCAGGCGATGATACTTCATCAGATCTGGATATGGCGAACCGCGGTAAACCTCGGGATAAACTGAGAGACTAGAGTAGGCGCCATCCTTCTTATGATGTACCAAGTTCATCAGGATTTATGAATATTAAAGGGATAGTTCACCCAAAAATGAAAATTCTGTCAGTATTTACTCACCCTCATGTTGTTTCAACCCCGTAAGACCTTCGTTCATCTTCGGAACACAAATTAAGATATTTAAGATATTAACATCGCTCCTGCATACAGTCCATAGGCTTCTTGAGGTACTGGCTCTTGCTGTCCCCGAAAAGTCATTAAAGACATCGTTAAAATAGTCCAAGTGACTACAGGGGCTCAATCTTAAGTTTATCAAACGACGAGAACACTTTTGTGTGCAAAAAAACAACAAAAATAACGGCTTTATTTCAACTATTCACTTCCTTCTCCATGAGCCTGTAAGTCAGTTAACGTAGTGTGATTGCGTAGAGCTACGTCACACGTAGGCTCACTATTGGCCGACGCTGGTCATGTGTGTGTGATGCGTGTGACGTACAATAACAGAAGCTTACGCTATTAAACTAGTTAGCTGACTCGCGCAGAGGGAGAAATAAACGAATAGTTGAAACAAAAAAGTCGTTATTTTTGTTGTTTTTTTGCGCACAAAAGTGTTCTCGTCGTTTAATAAACTTAAGATTGAGCCCCTGTAGTCACTTGGACTATTTTAACGATGTCTTTAATGACTTTTCGAGGACAGCAAGAGCCAGTCCCTCAAGAAGCCTATGGACTGTATGCAGGAGCGATCTTAATATCTTAAATATCTTAATTTGTGTTCCGAAGATGAACGAAGGTCTTACGGGGTTGGAACAACATGAGGGTGAGTAAATACTGACAGAATTTTCATTTTTGGGTGAACTAACCCTTTAAGTATTCCTGGTTCTGGCTGATCTAAACTATGCAGCCTAACATTGAATTATAGAAGTCAATAATGTGTTATGTGTATGCTAGGCCAAATAGATGTGTTTTTAGTCTAGATTTGAACTGACATTTGATAGTCTGGGCAGTGGGTTATGGGTTTCAGCCTTTGTTGGGAAGTGAATAGGTAATTTTTATGATTTCCAAATTTCCAAAGGTGAAATTTTCAGAATTTCAGATATAAGACATGCACTTTTTATACTGTGTAGAGTGGACTTATTACTCATAAAGCCTCTGTTGCAGTTTTTTTGGTCCAAATGGGCATGCGCACACATATACCGTTGCTCTTCAAGCGTGTTACTTTATCCTTAGCTTTCTTATTCTTATTCCTATAATTCTCCCAGCAAACAAGTGTTGTGTAACTGACCTCTCACAGAGGGGGCTCAGTGCCTCTAAACTGCTGTTAGTGGGACATACGTGAGAAATAGATTTAGAGTTTGGTCTCTGAAGCACATTAAAGCTGCTCAATGCTTCAGGGACTTTTACTAGCTCTTCACTTAAGTTCTTATGAATGAATTCAGCTTTGGGCATGAGCTTGTACCCTTCATCTTTGTGCCTAAATTAATGCGACCCACTTTCACTTTATCGGCAAGAACAACATGGTTGCAAACTCCCCCGTCCTGACCCAGTCTTTGCCACAGCACCCGGATGTAATGCTGCTAAGCTACCAAAACTCAGGAGCTTAGTGTTGATTCCCTATTTTAAAGCAAACCAAAGGGTCTAATTATAGGAAGGATTTATTAATTGTTCATGCTTTCATTTCATCTAAATCTGTCTCTGCACAGTTTATGTTCCAACTCAGTTCTTCACAGCTGCTCAAAATAAACTTTTCAATTCAAAGCAACTAAGTATAATCACCATGGAATGATATGCAGCACTGTGTTTGTTGTGGTTTTATGTAAGCTCCAGTGAAAGCATCACACTTTTCTGTCTCTATTCACACAAAGACACGCACTCAAAAGAATCCCTGCGTTAATTATTTGCACCTGCTGAGAAAACTGAAACTGCAATTTGCATTACATTTATTTCATTTTTACCTTTACATGTTCTAATTTCCTTTTTCTGCTTTTCTCTCCTTTTCTGCAGGATGTGCAAATCGTGAGTACAGATGAGAATCAGGTATTCCTGGCTCTTCAGGAGTGGTATCAGACAGACACGTACAACCTCTACCAGTCAGATCATCAGGGTGTCTATTACTCCATCGTGTTGGAGAACGTCCGCAGCACTAAGCAGCCTGAAGAGAATGTCCTCATCGACATCCTGGAGGTCAACATTTCACCCCACACTGTACCCGTGTAATACAAGGCAGTGTGGGTTTTACATCCCACTTAATCCTCAATGAACTGAAAATAGCTCAGCTGTAGTAAAGTTCACATGACTGTATGCATTCACATTGACAGATAGCACTCTAAAAAAACACACACTTAAAAGTGGAGGTGTTACACACATAAAAGTGCTTGTGATGTCTAGTAAGTCTTCAGGCATATTCACTCATTATTCATAGCCAGTAGCGTGCTTTAATAAATAAGTGATTCTAGGAAGCTGATGTCCATGTGCTACTAAAACAAGCTCGATCTAACACATATTACAGTTTCTTAGACAGTTGTGACTTGGCCAGGATTTGACTTAATACTAACATTTTACAGCTTCTTTACAGGATCTTAGTGATACTGAGTAGTACCAAAATATCTTTCGGGTATGTTTGTGTATTTTTCAGGTTCGTGGCATCAAGGGTGTATTCTTAGCCAATCAAAAAGTAGATGGAAAAGTGACAACTCTTATCACCTACAACAAAGGCAGAGACTGGGAACCACTGGCTCCTCCTACAACTGATATGAACGGCAAACCTGTCAGTTGCAAGCAGGTAAATATATTGGCTCACATTTCCAATTGCTTTTTGCATTGCTGTTTATCTATCAGAGCTACATTAACTTTTTACACATGATCTTGTAAATACACTACAATTCAAATGTTTGGGGTCAGCAGTCTTTGGAAATGAACACATTTATTATTTTATTCAACAAGGATGCATTAAATGTTCAAAAGTTACAGTAAAGACTTTTACAGAAACTATTTATTCAAAATAAATACTATTCCTTTACATTTTTTTTTTTCAAAGAATTCACGGTTTCCAATAAAAATATTAAGCATCACATCTGTTTTCAACATGACAAATAATAAGAAATGTTTCTTGATCAGATTTCTGAATGATCATGTGACACTAAAGATTGGAGTATGATGCTGAAAATTCAGCTTTGCATCACAGGAATAAATCACATTTTAAGATAGGCTATATTAAAATAGAAAACCGTTCTTATTGTGCTTTTGTAATAGAGTGCCGAAGTTACGACGTCACTCTTTAGGCCAAAATGCGGAAGTGAGTTAGCATTTTAGCACTACCGGTTCTCTCGCTCTAAAGTCTATGGGATTTTTGAATGTGTTTTTGCAAAATCACCTGAAATAAGGTCTGTGGTGAACAAAGCCTCTAAATATTTTCACGTTTTGATCTATGACAATGAACACACAGTTATAACCTGCTTGTGGTTTTTTTAACTTTATTGTGTCTGCTTGTGTTTTTAAAAAACTTTATATAAGCTTCAAAATGTATAAATTTTGGATTAACTTGTAAAGATTATCTTGATAGAAAAAACCTGTAAGGGTCTCAACTCTTTGTTAAGCACAGATCTTATTTTTTGTGATTTTCCAAAAGTCTATGGGGAAAATGCATAACTTTTTGATCGAGGGAATCCATGCGCCGCTAGCTTCCGAGTTATGCTACAAAATGACGTCATCACTTCGCCACTCTAAGATACTATTTCACAGTATTAGTCTTTGATTAAATAAATGCAACCTTGGCGAGCAAACTTTTGGTAAGAACATTTTTTCAAAAACATTCAAAAATCTCACCTTTCCCAAACATAATAGCATGCCTACAAACTAAACACTAAAATAAAAACACCATATTTGATTTAAATATAGTTGTGCTGATGTAATTTAACCAACAATTCATTGCATATTCATACCAACAAAATCAAGACTTTATTTCAATATACAGCTACAGATTCCAGCCCACACTCTGCTTTTTTTCCTCTTCAAAATGATTGTACCACAACGGTCTCAGACACAGACGTGAAGTCATTGACCCCTCGATCTGACTCATCATCTCCCACTGTTTGCGGTTGTGTGTTGGTGGGCAGAGCAGGCACTAGTTCTGCTGCTTTCTCGTGAGACAAAAAAAAAAAAAAAAGATCTGAGTCATCAATCTACACACACACTAATCCACAGGGTTTACTCTTCACACACACACACACATACAGAGCCAGAGATAATATGTAATTTATTATATTAAATGTCAATTTTAAACACCTGTAACTGGTAGCTGGCCATTAATTAAGACACATATATGGTTTCTGGCAAACATAAGACAAGACGAGATGAGATACAAATCAGAAGCTAGCAGAGCTCGGGGGACATATTGACTTCTCTCTCCTTTCCTGTCTGTCTAGCCACCCTTCTCACATCTGTCCTATCTCTCAGTCTTCCTTTTGACATGTCTTTTTCCTATCGGTCTCCTATCTCCGATAGAAGACACATCTGTCCCCTCTCTCTACCTTTCTCTCTCATTTTTATCTCCCATTATTAGTCATTTCTTCATCTTTTTTAATGGCACCCCTTTTGGGGTTTTATGGCACCTTAAATATGCTTTATATTCATGCTCTGATTCATCTGTTATCCCGGACGTTATGTTGTATGAGTTGTGAAGGGGTTTTAAGTTATGTGCTCCTTACTGTAGAATTTAGACTGTTATTTCTTTGTTTAAGCAAGGTGGTTTTGTGTGTTTGTCAGTGAGTCCAGATTATCTACTAAGTGCAGACATTATGTAAAAAAAGAAAAGAAAAGTATGGTGGTGCATCTGTTTGGTAATCACATTGGCGTGATTGCCAAAGTGTAAAAAAGTCGGAGTCTATACATACAGATAGATACCAAAAGAGAGTAATTTTTTCTTTTTGTCTGCTCCTCTTCCTAGCCTGACTGTCACCTCCATCTCCACTTGCGCTGGGCTGACAACCCGTACGTATCTGGAACCGTCCACACTAAAGATTCTGCCCCAGGCCTCATAATGGGTGCAGGTCAGTCTCCATGACAACTATAACCCTTCAGTATTGTCACCATAGCAGTGAGGAGCCCAAAAACTCAAATCAAATGAAGCTCTGTAAACCTCAACTTTTCAATTACAAGAAATAATTATAGTCCAGATCCAAATCTGCACTGCAGCATGCTTAGGGAAATTATGAAAGAAGATTTCTTCACACAAAAAAGGAATGCTAAGAAGTGTTTTTAGGGGAAACATTTCAATGTGATGTACCATAAAAAAAATAAAAAATAAAATAGAAATCTTGGTTTTGAGCCGGTTTTCCCTATTTCTGAGTGTTGTGCAAAGCCGATGAGTCCACACTGAGGCAGGCACAGATATATGAAATATTTCATCTTTATTGCCACAGGGTTCATGGGGAATTGAAGAAGACAATACATTAATGTTCTTGATTCCAAAGTGTTGCCAGTTCACAAGGTCGAAAAGTCTGTCTGTTCCCCCAGGGTTAGAGACATGCGCACACATACACACACACATAAACACACACACTGACAGTGTCACACTGACTTATTCACTCTTGACTTGTTTCACTAACTAACAAACATGAATAGTTAGAGTCTTTCAGCCTCTGGTTTTAAGAGTTATCAACACATTGCAGCTAGTTTTTACCATGTCATTATATGTGTACCTATACTGCAGAGACTGAGCACTGAGTCTTCATCAAAATCCAGCTTTCTATTGCTATTATTGTGCACCCTCAGTAAAAATATTCAGCTCTAACTAGTTCTCAGCCTTTGATCCCCAATAGCCTCCAGTTTTCTCACAGTTTCACTCTTTTTATATGTAGCTCGCTCACGCTTACTCCTCCCTCTCTCTTAAAATCAAAGAAAGTGAGGAAATTGCTGCTTTGCCTCAAGTTAAAAAAAGAAGAAAATTATAGATTATCTCTGTATTCATGTGAGGATATTCATATTCTCTTCAGGTAACCTTGGGTCTCAACTAGTTGAATATAAAGAAGAGATGTATATCACCTCAGACTGTGGCAAGACCTGGAGACAGGTGAGAAAGAGACTAATGATCTGCAAAGCTGTTTTACAACGATTATTCAGTCTCATAAAAATGCTTCATCATAGATTCTTCTGTGACTGTCACAAATCTTTAGATTTCCTCTTTGTGTTCAACACCTTCCTTTTCCAACTGACTCGGTTTGGTTTGCTTTTTGAATTTAGATCTCTGTTCCTCTTGTTCCCATCTCTGTCTTAATTAATCTCTGTCTTGACTCCTGTCTCTGTCTCTTAATGGCCTTTCAGTGATTTCCGGGATTGTTGCTGCCTCTCATTTGCTCAACTGCATTTTTCTCTAACGACATTGAATCTTGATTATGATATTTACTATGATGAATTAAAATGCCTTTAAGTGTTTTTTTCATATATAACTATTTTATTTGCACACTCTAGGTTTTCGAAGAAGAGCATCACATTCTCTATCTGGATCATGGCGGTGTCATTGTGGCCATTAAGGACACTTCAATCCCTTTAAAAATACTCAAGTAAGATCATTAGTTTCTGTAATGTATTGTCTGCATAAATGATATTGCAATCATTGGTAAGCGTAAACTAAACACAAATGGACCCAGTTGCGGAACTGACAAAGACTGACAGAAGGACTTCTAAAAAGAGAAGAAGAGTAGTAGTAAACACTGAGTCAGACTAGTATGAAAAACAAGAATTCAAGACTTTCCCTCCCTAGCTTTTGCTGACCTGATTGAGCTGGTAATCCTTTGAGTGAGTGCTTTAAGAAGCTTATTTGGCTTTGGAGGGCTCTTCAGACCACCCTGAGCTGCCTAAATCTTTTTCCTCTGCAAAGGGTTGGTAAAAGCCAACCCTTAACCCATATAAAATAAAGTGATTCACATGATTCACATTCTAGATATCCAGTTCACCTTACTTCACAAATGTATGTAAAAGGGAAACCTATGAAGATCAAAGTGAGAATCATTACCTTCTCTAACAAAAGCCTTGAAGCCTTTCATCGGTGTTGAGCCTTCTTGGCAGTACAAACAACCGCTTCTGTCAGGATAAGACTAAGAGCTTGTAGTGCTTATGCTGGCTTGTTGCCTACAAACTACCTTGTTCACATTGTGAGAATAAATGGCAACTGAATGATATTTTTCAACAAAAAAAAATTAAATGTGAAAACAAATCATTTTCATATTTGGTTAACAAATGTCTCACCTCAAAGCAGAGACTAGTCACATGATGTATGATATAATATACAACTTGATGCATACCGCTGATACAACATCACATCAAACATTTTTGTCTTAGATTCAGCATAGATGAGGGACAAACATGGAGCGTCCACAACTTCACCAGCACATCAGTGTTTGTGGATGGACTTTTGAGTGAACCTGGAGATGAGACACTGGTTATGACGTGAGTATGAGTTTGTCCTCTGAAAAGGGATAGTTCACCCAAAACTGAAGATTCTGTCATGTACTCACCCTCATGTTGTTTCAAACCTCTATGACTTCTGTGGAACATAAAAAAAGATATTTTGAGGAATGTTTTGGGTCCTATATTGTTTTGGACCCCATTGCTTTAATTGTATGGACAAAAAATAGCCATACAGTTTTGGAACAATATGAGAGTGAGTAAATCTTTTTTGGGTGAACTATCCATTTAGGACTGTGTTATTCTGTGTTGGTTGTATGATTGGCCCTTAGGACAAAATATAGATTTTTCAATCATTTTGTGCTGTTTGAGTATGATCCTGACTTGAAGGTCAGACCTTTAGTCCATCAAAAGCTGAATATTTAATTTAACAGGCAGAAGTAGATTTATAAACTTGGACACAGACCATGCTTATGGTAAAACAAAATTGAGAATTTCTTCTTTTTTTAGATATGAGTGCTGTAGATCATCAAAGCATTTTTACTTGTTCAAGACATTCGTGCACTGATTTCTCAAAAAACACAGATTCAGGGTTCCACCTTGTGGTGGTGAACAGTGCTTTATTTGAGATTAAGTGGAGAGCATCTTCCCATAGACGCCAAACAGCAGGTGGCCTCTGTATTATAAAGAGGCTGCGCTTTTGATAAAGGCTATGTGAGATTCAGTGGCCTCAATTAAAGAGGCCCCTGCTCATTAGTAACTTGCTGATGAGTGAATCCATGTGTCTGTCCACTCATTTGCTCCATTCCCAAGATGTGTAATTGGGTAGTGAATGTGTTTTGACTTGATTTCAAGGATACACTCTGATAGTCAAATTTTTTGAAAGGGATAAATGGCTTTTGTTTCAACATTTGCGGTTTGAAGGATAATAGGATTATTATAGATGGAGGGATGGATAAATGGACGGGCGAAGGATTATGTTTGTTTATGTTTACTGTTGTGGACAGGGTATTTGGCCACATAAGTTACCGTTCGGATTGGGAGCTGGTGAAGGTGGATTTCCGTCAATCGTTTCCCAGACAGTGCACAGAAGCTGATTATGACTGCTGGAAACTCACTGACCTACAGGTAACTTCAGGCTTTCTCTTGTTACGGCATGCTCAAAAACCCTAGAAGTTGAATCAGAGTGCTGTACAACTAATTTTAACTAATGAGAGGAAATAATAAGAAAAGACCATTAAAACAAAAGAAAATAAGGTTACACTTTATTTTGATAGTCACTTTAGACGTTCTACTAATTATAAGTAACTTTTCAACTACATGTCAACTAACTCTCATTAGAGTATTACTATATTATAGTAGACTGTCTGTAGACTGTTAGGTTATGGTTAGGTGTTAGGCTTTGGGTTAGGAGAATACGTTTACTTGTAGTCGCCAAGTTTACTTACAGTCAGTTGAATGTCTGTTAGGGGACAAACAAAACAAAGTGTTAGCTGATATTAAGCAGACAGTCCATTAATACTCTAATGACAGTTAGTTGACATGTAGTTGAAAAGTTACTTATGGTTAGTAGAATGTCTAAAGTGGACTATCGAAATAAAGTGTTACCGAAAATAATAATAATAAAAGTCATATCTACAGCAACAACAGCAAAGGAAATATGATTTATATTTTTGAATCAATTTACCACTTTGGTAACGCTGGCAACTTTGGTAATTTAATCTTTGTTAATGTTATTTAATCAAAATAAAACTTTTCATTGTTAGTTCATGTTAGCTCAGGTCCATTAAATAATATTAACAGATAAAAAATTACAAATAATAATGTTGAAACATTGACAAGATTAATTAATGTAATTAAAGTATTTTTCATTGTTAGTTCATGTTAATTAATGTAGTCAACTCATGTTAACCAATTCAAACTTTATTGTAAAGTGTTACCACTACCTTTCAAATGGAAATATATGACACGTCTTCTCCTACAGGGAGAGAAATGCATCATGGGCCAGGAACGATTGTACAGGAGGAGGAAAGAGACATCGTTCTGCATTAAAGGGAAGAGCTATACATCAGCTCTAACCGCTAACCCTTGCCAGTGCTCAGAGAAAGACTTTGCCTGGTACGAAACAAACAGATAACCTTTTGCACTTTCTAGCCAATTGCAAATATACACATATGTCTTTGATGTAACAAGACACCCTTTATTTCACTTTCTAACCCCAGTGGAGTGAATTGTGAATTAGATCTGTGGCTAAAAATAGAGCTTTACGTGCCTCTGTGTGTTCTCAGCGACTACGGCTTTGAGCGAGCTCCCAGCCTCAGGTTAGAGGGGGATCGCTGCTATCCTGACTTTTGGCATGATCCTGACGCTCCACCTGAAAACTGCCATTTAGGACACAGCTATAAGTCTAGCACAGGGTAATACACACACACACACACACACACACTGCAGAATGTTAGGTTAAAATAACCATGAACGTGTTACTTATGCTTTGTGAACACTAAGATTGACAGAGCAGAGGCAGTTTTCTATACTCTGTTTCCAGACTGACAGAGTCTCTCAATTCTGACACTATTACTATAGCATTCAAAGCAGATATGCTGAATACGGTACTGACTAGATTGAATAAACAGATCAGATTTCATTGCTTGCAAAATGATTTGTTGAAGAGATTAGATTTGGAAACCAAATCAGATTTGTGTCCATCAAATCCATACTAAGCTATGTTAAGTAGAGCATGCCATTTCAGCAGAACCAAGACAGCTGAACCAATACATTTAACACATATGGATGTTTTAGCCACTTCTTACTTCTTAGTATGGTTATTCAGGAATGTAATGTGCCTTTTCCACAACTCTTCATTATAACTAAGAGTTTAAATCCAGGCAACAACACTACAGGGATTTTCCAGTTTAAGGCAAGTAAAAGCAAGTCAAGGCTAACATGTTTTGTGTTTTCTGTTGAAGTTACCGGAAGGTCATCGCTAATGTTTGTGAGGGTGGCTTGAATAAAGAACAGAGCGCAAAGCAGCATTCCTGCCCTCTGCTGCCCCCTAAAGGCCTGCAGCTGGGCATCAAAGGACAGATGTTGGCCGTGGCACCTGGTGATGACATCACCTTTATAGTGCATCAGGAACAGGTGAAGTGCATGGATTGTTTACACTACGTACAGTTTCATAATTTGATTGCTAAAATGTAAGACAACTTGAATGATATAAATATATTAGATTCCATGTGTTAAAGATTTACAGACAAAGAAAAACACTACTAATTTTAGGCATCTTTAACATTGATTTGTTTCATTGTATATGTCCCTTCTCAGGGTGACACCATCAGCACCAGATATCAGGTAGATTTAATGGATGGGGTCAGGGCTATATATGAAAACCTGACTGTCATCGACGAACCCATTCAGCACCGCTATGAGAAGCCAGGTGTTTACCGTGTGAATGTGAAGGCTGAAAACTCTGCTGGACACGACCAAGCCTCACTTTACATTCAGGTCACAGGTCAGTGAAATATTCAGATTTGAGTGAGAGTGAACTGGATTCAAAACCCATTGCATCAAACTGTGGAGCATAGTGGTTAGTATCTATAATAGTGTGAGATTGAAAGGGTTTTACTGAGTTATAAGACTCATAACCTATAATAAACTACAACAACAAAAAAACACATACAAAATCTGTACAAAAAGAACTCCAAAGAATACTCATTTCAATATGGATGCTCATTATTTACAAAGTTGTACCCACACCTTACACCATATATAACATTTTCATATCTCAAGACCTGAAAAATAGTCTTTTTCTTTTTTATTGGAACGTTCAATTTATCTCTAATTTCTCTGTTTCGACCTCTCTTTTCTCTCCAGATCCTCTACAGGATGTCCATCTGCAGGTGGTCCCGATCGCTGGCAGAAATCAAGAAGTAAATCTCACAGCTATAGTGCAGCCCCCCGAGGCAAACCTTACCGTGTTTTACTGGTGGATTGGAGATAACCTTCAGGTACTCGGTGGTAGTTTATAACTATACACATATTACTATGTTTTTATGGCGCTGCTTTAAATACTTCCTATTACAAAGGCTCATTTTCTGACCCAATGCTCACATTTCAGTTTTGTTTTTTTTGTTTTATTATAGCTATGTTTGTGTTTATTTTTTAAGTATTAAAGTCATTGTGCAGACTTTAAAAAAAAAACAATAAGAGCTGTTTACCCATGTATTTTATGAAGGAAATAAACCCTCATCATGACATGTAATGAGGGTATTATTTATTCATTGACACATTTATTGACACTGAAACTTTGCATTTAAAGGGGTCATATAATGGTACATGCATTTTTTCTAGTTGATTGTACTGAAATGTGTGTTGGCATTGCCTGTAATTATAAATGATAAAAAATGATAATGATAATGATAAAGCCATATAATGATAAAAAATCCATCAAGTTTTTGCTAAGAAGCTGCTCCTGAAAAAAAGAATCGGTACCAACTATTAAGGTTGGGTATCGAGAATCGAGTATCGATTGGAACCGGGACTAACTTTTAGTTTTTTCCGGAATCGTTCAAAAGTTAAAATTTCGATTCCTAGTTTCGATATTCACAGTCCGCCGACCGGAAGAAGAAACCGCTGAACAACACCAATGAAGAAGCGTCTACCGGAAGTGCTGGCATAACCGTGCGAGTCGAACATGAGTAGCTGACGTCAGCGGTCCAAAGTGTGGCTTCACTTTTCTAAAAATAACGAAATCTCGGCAAAATGCAAAATTTGTGACAAAAGGAGTATTTGTGACAGAAGGAGTATTTCCTTCAGAAAGGCCGTTGGTTAGCAAGGTTAGCTAAACTTTTTTGACCCTGCTTCTTAAAAGAATCGGAATCGAGAATCGTTAGGAACCGGAATCGAAACAAGGAATCGGAATCGGGATCAGAATCGTTCAAATTCAAACGATACCCAACCCTACCAACTATTCGTGTTCCTGCTGCACCTCCAGAAGAAGTGAGTGTAAAGTTTTATTAATCTTTATATTTATATCTTTGCAAATCACGAAAAAAATGTGTTTATGACCATTAACTGTAACAATCAATCTGTCAACAAACTAACGTATACATCAGTAAACACATAGCATTTGTATCTCAATTCTCTTCCCTGCCAGTACGTACAAAGATAGAGCAAAGTGACATTACGTTAAAGGTGCAGTGTGTATTTTTTGGTGACATCTAACGGTTCGGTTGCAATTTGCAAGTTGCACTAATGGCTCAGCCCACTGCTCACCCCTCCCTTTCGAAGAATCTACGGTGGCTAAAACGGGACAAACATATTGTCGAGACAGCAGAGAATAGCCAGAGTAAGCCAAGAGTGTGTATCATTGTCACTGTTTCTGTACCACAGTCCATTATAAACCACATCATGGATAAATTTTACAAAGCCATAGTCCAGCGAGGATCAAGGGTCTTAATGTATAATATAATATAATAATAGTAATCAATCAGCTGATCGTCTCACAAACGTAACCAGCACATTTCTCCCCACATAGCAAACCTATAATACAGCGAGGGAGAAGAACCACATGCAACTATGCAACTACATATTTTACACCACTGACAAAATGAATGTCATATTGCATTTCTGTTAATAGATCAGTGGTTCCCAAACTTTTTGAAAGCAGGGCACTCCTTTGTAGTTTTATTTTTTCCACAGCACCCCAACCCAATTAAACTAAACAAACATAGGCCTATGTACATAAATATACAATTGATGCCGCTAACGGATTCCTCTGAACACTTTTTTTCAGTAACAAGTAAATAGATACTCAAAGTTTTTACTCATTGCACCTTTAACCAAACCATTCAGAAACATCCTGTTCGAGCCTTAATTGACGAACCATCATCTTTTTCCGGGTGCGACTCTGGTTCAAATTGATAAGATTGCACAGATGTGTCCTCAGACTCCCGCTGCCATTTTTTCTCCAAAATATACCCTCAACTGTTGTCAAGGCAACACACCAGCAGAACAGAGGGACAGAGTGAGAAAAGCTCATTATCATTTAAACTAAGGCATATACACTGAAACGGCGTGCTGAAAACAGAGCTGTTTTTGACCAGGTAAAATTAGTGTTTACTAAGTAGTCTTTACAATACTAATGAGAATTGTTCATAAAAGATTATATGACCCCTTTAAGATTACATGCTTCCATCTGTGGGACTGTATTGAGAATGGTCGAGAATGTTTATGAGGCCTTGTGTAGTCTCACATATAAATGTTGAAGTAATTGACCTGGAATTTTTTTAAATGCTCATGCTTGAAGGTTCAGGTGTGGCTGTTGAAGTGTTGCCTTTATACAAAACGTGTCTTTCCCCTCGACAGCCAAAGCTGACCCTGGAGAACAGCCTGATTACAAGGTTCTCTGAGGAGGGAGAAGTTCCTGTGACAGTTCAGGCTTCTAATGGTCGCTCCATGGTGCAGGACAGCAAGACTGTCATTGTTTACGGTAAGATAAAACCTCCTGATGTTCAGCATCAGGGGATCAGGGGCGCACTGGTGGGTTGCTGGGCAATGTGGGCCACAACTGCTGCTATATATATATATATATATATATATATATTAAGAATTAATTATAGTTACGGGTCCTTCCCTTCCCTTCCCTAAACGGCCATATTTTTTAAATTTCAGTATCCCTCCAAATAATTTTATTCCATCCAATTCAATCATATCATGTTTAGGCCCAGTGCAATTGGTCTAACATTGTTTGTCAACATTTTTGAGCTGCCCAATCAAATCAAAGGAGGCAGAGTTGACTGTTCACAGTATTTTCAGTGCGATTAAAGAATGCAAGATTAGATGTATAAGCAGCCAAACATGATGAGGCACAATCCAGAATTACAGTATACAGACGGTAATAACCCAGATATCTTATGGATAGCGAATTTCACCAATTTGAATGTACACAATGTAATTTGTACACAACAGTAATTTGTTATTGAGAATGTAACAAGCAACAGTTTTCAGAAGATCAGGCATACGATAAAGTCATAGTGTGTGCATCTTGTGCATCTTTCACTCTTAGAAAATTTCTTTCATTTCCCACATTTTTCATAAGTTATTATCCTCAGACTTGAACTAAAACGTGAAAAAACGTATGTTTGTCTTTTATGTTGTGCTTAGCAGACTGTCAAGTATTAGAATAAAATTATTATTTATAAATAGTTTAAATGCATTATTCTATAATAAATAAGATCTATTTTGGTTATTATGATTACTATTTTATTATTTGCACAAGGAAACAGCTAGTGTCTTCTTTCAGAAAAGACCATGGTTCATTAAATGCAAACATTTATTTTTGTCCAGGCATGTCCATGTCTGGTGTGTGCTTAAAAAGAAGCAGCCAATTAAAGGGACAGTTCACCTAAAAATGAAAACTCTTTCATCACTTACCCATTTGGTCGAGTTTTTCCACAAAACATAAAGATTGTTTCTACAAAAGGAAAGCATGGTCTGTCAAACTCTAAAAAACACAAATAATACAACCACTAAAGGTACCATGAAGGCAGTCCACATGGCTTCTGTGCAACATTCAAATTATTTTATGGACTCATTTTATGGTACAGTTAATCATTAGTGATACTTAACTGAGCTGTGTAAAAATTATTTAAAATTCTATTTGCCTGGTAGCACTAAGAAAAACTATATTCAAATTATAACTTATATAGCATAAGTATGCCAGTCGTTCATTACTGTAAGTGATGAGCAAAAAATGCAAAAATAGCATTTATGATATATTATTTTGTTGTATTGTTATGCTAGTAAGTGGAGTTAAATTGTTCTGCACATCTGTGAACCGGTGTGTTATGGTTTGGTGTTTTGTGAAACGGGGACAGAAAGTCCAGGCCATTTTTTTAACCCTAGTCTGCCCAGTATGTGGGACGAATAATACAAAACCACACGGATGTTGTGACAACCACAGATTGTATGTGATTAAACACACACATACACCCTAAGCTAACCATCATTCAGAGGAACACTATATCAATACTAAAGAGTTTGAAACAGATTGAGAACAATCAATGTACATGGACTGTTTCATTTCTTGATTTGTGTGACATTTAAAATCTTTCTAAACCATATTTCTTTCTTGTAATGATAGTGTTAAATAGAAATAAAATATTCATGTGATTCCAGAGCTGGATTGAATATTTATGAGTGTGGTGTGATAGGATGAGGTCATGCTTGGAAAGCAGAAATGACAGTCTTCCTCAGAGACAATGTTCAGCTTGAATGCAGAATAAAGAACTGTTGTGCACAACTGTGTCACTCCACTGGTTCATATTGTTTGTCCTCAAAGTCAAACTCAAATTAAACCTGTTGGGTTAAGTAATTTAATAAATTAAGTTGGATGACTTTGCAACTTAAATGTCTGTAGACAAATGACTTGGCCGTAAAATTTTCACTGCTTTTTTTAAATCACATCTTTTTAACTGGTTATGCAAGTCTTTTTTACAGAATATTTTTCGGGTCAGATGAAAATTCACCCAAAAATGTCAACTCTGTCGTAATTTATCTACTTAAACACCTTCATGTCATTCCAAACCCACTTGCTTTGCTATAGTAAAAAATAATTGTGTGTGATAGCCTGACTGAAAGACATCTTTGCATCTAATTATGCATCTAATAATGAATCTTTGCATCTGATAATGCATCTTTGTCTAAAATATAGGATTTATAAATCTCATGGGTGTTTTTGAACATATCAGAACACTGTTTGTTAAAATAAAACTGTTGTTGTATGGCAAAATTCTTCAAAAAATGTTTGTGTTCCACTGAAAAAAAATAACAGCATATGCATTTGGAACAACATGAGGGTGAGTAAATTAAAAAAATATTTTCTTGGTTAAACAATTCCTAACTGATTTTGAAACTGTTGCTGTGTTTTTTTCTAGTCTTAATATTAGAACCTGTTTTTGATTGACAGCACATTTCTAGTTGCCATGTTTCATTATACTGTATAAAATCATCTCTTACTTTATACAGCCTGATTTTTTTTTTTTCATATGCCGTATTAACTTTAATGATACCTTAAACGTCTCTCTACAGATCATTTCCAGGTCATACCATTGAGTTTCAGTCGCAATTTGGACCGCTTTAACCCAAACATCCCTGAATGGAGACAAGATGTGGGACAAGTCGTAACCACAATTCTTGCTAAGGTTGTCGCTTCAATCATTAACCTACACATAGACACACATTTGAGCTCCCTTTGTTTTTTTATGCAATTTTTTTTTTTTTACATTGTTCTCATCCTATCGAACTCTTTGTCTAATAGCTCGCGGGGGTTCCTCAGGACTCTTTGGTTACCATGGTAAAGCCTGGTCTTCCCACCACTGCAGACCTGTATGTTCTGCCTCCAGTCAGCACACCAGTGAAGAGGAGTGTGTTTGTGGATAAGGTTGGTCTTTCATGTTGCCAGGGATGAAGAGCCACTCGAATGAGAAGAGATACATGCTCATTCAACAAAACATTAATCCAGCAATATAATTGTTGATACGGTGGCCTAAAATGGACATCTGCAAACAACTTAGCAGAGCCTGGAGATACTTTCAGGAATAAACATAATATAGAGTTCATTGAATCGAATGTAAACAGAGAGAACATTCTGAGATTAGCATTAACTAAGGTTAATAAATGCTGTAGAAGTATCGTTCATTCTTATTCATTTTAATGGTAACATATGAAATCTAATTGTAAAGTGTTACCAGTAATGAGTATTGAAGTGATGTTTGTTTGTATTAAACTATTTTGTTTTTCTTGTGTGTGTATTCATTTCTGTAGCGTGTTCCCACCATAAAGCAGGTTCTGAGTGAGAACAATGTGAGCTTCATTGTGAGAGGAGGGTTACGTGTGTTGGTGACTCTGGCAGCCTCTGATTCAGGTGAGCAAAATAAAACAGATTCTGCAACCTTCAACAACCAAGAGTCACTTAATAATTATAGTTTTACAGCAAGCCCTTCATCATTCCTAAAACACACAATGTATTTCCAAGGACCTATAACTAGTGACCTGTCTGCCAGCACAACAGAGACTGGTGCGTCACATTTACCTCTCGCTTTTAGAAGTGTCCTCTTCACTTTAAGAATATTGTCTTGCTAATGCAGAGTTATAAAATAAAAGGGAAAATAATGGAATAATTTCTGGTTTCTGTTCTGTTTTCTGGTCTAGTCTTTACATTGACTTTACTTCATTTACTCTTTATGTATGCTTCTGTTGGCTTGCATTTCTGTTTAAGTTTTGAGCGTGTACAGTGCTTCTTAATTTTAATAACACATGCATGTTTGAGTATTCTTTTTCTCTAAACTTTCCTTTAAAGATATTTTTTAGTTGTTGTTGGGTTTTTTTTAGTAATTTTGTTTGTTTTGTTGTTGTCTGCATCACAGCCACACAAATGCCTTCATCCACACAAGGTGTGTACATTTGTGTGTGATTTGAGTGATTTTGGCTTGAATTGGTTTTATTTGTTTGTTCGTTTTTGAAGTGTTTGGTAAGTTTATAGAAAGTGAGTCAGGTGACGAGTAAAAGGATAGCTCACACAAAAATGAAACTGCCTTTAATTAATGACAAAGTTGAGCAAAGTCAAAATTGGTATGAATCGAATGACAAATGTGATCAAGGGTTTGATAATGCAATATAAGCTGATGACAGAAGCTGGTCTCCTGCAGGTTCTCGTCTGGCCGCAGCAGGTCCAGGTGTTTGGGCTCTCGCTGTTTTTCTCCTCATAAGCTTGATCTCTGCTGCAGCATTCATACTCTTCAAGTTTAAAAGGTTTGTCAGTTACTTCAGTTTTTTTCCATTCGTAAAATACAATTCATTTACATTTTTCAAATGCCTCAATTTTGTAGGCTATAAGTATAGGCTATTTCACATATTTAGAGAACCTTCCTGTCATTGCTGATGTGGGTTATTAGGACTAACATTTTATTTACTCAATAAATCCAATTTCCTGATAACTGAGCTGAATACAGCTGATATAGCTTCATGTCAGAGCTGTCTGTTTTGTAGGTATAACTTGCACATACCCATTGTGTCTTGCTGCCCATCACTGAATTGCATGCTACACACATCTACAATGTTTTTTAGAGAAGCTTTAATCTTTCAGTCTCAATGTCCTGTCATACCCCATCACAGAAGAATGCATGTTCAGTCCCCACATGTCTTAATTGACAGCCAGCTTATATAACAGAACATGAACTACAAAACTGTGACAGGAAAAACTACAAAAACCATGGTTCCTTGCTGAGGCCAGAGGAGAGCAGCCTAACGCGTCCCTGGCTGCGTTTCAGAAAACTGCCAGGGCGAAACGTCTACGCCCAGATGCACAATGAGAAGGAGCAGGAAATGACCAGCCCTGTCAATCACAGTGAGGACACGCAGAATATCATTCAAGACGAGGAGTTCATTGATGACGACCTTGACTCGCAGACACTAGGTAACACTGGAGGTAGAAGCAAATGCACAGTTACCCTACCTGGCTACACTAACCAGTCATTACTTACAAGAAAAGTTGTGATCAGTCTAACATCACCACTAATTTTTATTTTGGATAACATTTCACGATAAGGTTCAATTTGTTCATATTAGGTAATGCATCAGGTTATCATGGACTACACTTATAATGTTTATTTATGTACAATTATTATTGGTTATTGTTAATACATGTTTATCACTCTTACCCAACATAAAAATTATTAATATTTTTCCTTCCAACATAAAATGTAAATGTTACTATTTACCACATTGCTTGATTAAAATCTACACAACCCAAAAAGCCTAAATTATCATTAATGCAGTATAATCTGTTGTTATTAAACTAACCGTTATTAAATGTCTACATGTGTTACATTGTTCAACAACCTTGAGTGAAATTTCTTTTTCAGCTTAACAAGACTGGTTTCTGATGTTCTTGTTGCCAGGCAACCACTCAGGAGTGGTGTTGAGCATAAACTCAAGGGAGCTGCACAGTTACCTGACCAGCTGATGACCAATGTGGAGGTGCCAGTGATGAGCACAATAGACTATGCCTTCCTCTTCTCTCCAGATCTGACCCTTCAGAAGAGAGAGCAGAGACACACCTGCACCAAACCTTCTCCTCCTCTCTGTATCTTCTGTCTTTTCCAGCCTCCATTCCAGGTGGATTTTGCAGCCATCTGCTGATGACCCCATACACTCACATATATTTCCTGTCTGACTGTTGATGTGCGCACCCTGCCTCTCATTTGCTCTTATCACGGGAGCACTTACTAATGCCCAGGGAGAAACTTGTTGACAAATGCTTTCATATTTTTCACTGGCTTGTTTGTGTCCTCCTGTTTTTTTTTTTTCTTTCATTCTAATTTGTGTTTTCTGAGTCTCTCAGGCCACTGAGTTGTTGTGGTCACTGTAAAACTCAGATGAGACTGAAAGGTGAGTGAAGGCCATGCAGATGTGCTGCAATGCACATAGAGCAGGATATGATACACATTTAATTCAGGGGAAGCAATGTTTGTTAGATATAGCCAAAGGGACACTTAAGATATTCTCAATCACCTTCTTTTTATTCCGTTGTAAACAGACATTTAATTTGAACCCATAACTTTTCATATGCAATAACACATCTTTTGCTTTAATCAATAACAAAATTTATTATTTTGCCCTGTTTCGTGGATATGCTATGCAGTAAAGTCATTTTTGTCTGTCTAATTTGATTCGGCAACATGTTAGTCATATATCATTAATAGCTATGGTGAAATTAGTCATTGCGATGATGATCAATAACTGATTACTTTGCCCAAGAAATGCATACAAACATGTTTTGCCTTTTTTAGTAGGCAAATAATGTCTAGAATTATGTTTAAAAGGCAGGTGCAAAAAATGAGATACAATTTACTGCCGAATCAGCACAGCTAGAGTCAGTGTTGCCGGGAAAACCTGCACCATTTATCAGGGTCGTGTTGCCTGGATGCCAGCCCGAACCCCGCCCACAACATTTTTTGGTCGGGAAGGTCGGTCAGGAGTAATTATGATCGGTTCAGAAATCGCAATGAAAAACCGCAATAAAAACCATGTGGTTGTTTTGGTTTCTCCTTTAGTCGTACTCATGGAGGACCAAGTAGAAGAAGCAACACTCATTATTTTACTACTACTTCCAGCGTGCGAGCAGTTGAGTTCTGTTGACAACTAGCATGCTCAACATGCGTCACTTACTGCGTTCATCTAATTGGTTGTAGGTCTATCCAATTGAGTGCAGAGTTTGTTCGCTTTTCCTGGTTCGGTTAAGGCACGCCTCATAATCCTATGGAGCAGTAGGTGAAAAACAGTATGTGACAAAAGTATGTCCGAATTCACAGTTATCATAAAAGATAAATTAAAAAGTACCCGGGTAACACTTCTTATGGCGAGATTGGCCCTGTCCCAAATGACACACTTCATATTTTGTACTTTCAGTCTTGAGGACTAACAATGGTTGCCACGTGTGTGTCTGTTAAATCAATGAGACCATAGTGTGTACCATTTGTCATTTAAAGGGATACTCCACTTTTTTTGGAAATAGGCTCATTTTACAACTCCCTCAGAGTTAAAATAGTTGAGTTTTACCGTTTTCAAATCCATTCAGCTGATATTCTGATATTTAGAAGAATATCAGTAACCAGACAGTTTCTGGTCTCCTTGACTTCCATAGTAGGAAAAAATATACTATGGAAGTCAATGAGACCAGAAACTGTCTGGTTACTGATATTCTTCTAAATATCAGAAAATCGTCTGAATGGATTCGAAAACGGTGAAACTCAACTATTTTAACTCTGAGGGAGTTGTAAAATGAGCCTATTTCCAAAAAAAGTGGAGTGGTCTCAGAAGTGTGCTCGTGAGCACACCTTTGCGGTTGATATGTGGCCTTGATGCACACTTTTGTTGAGCCAGCACTGAAGTCTCCGTAATAGACTTCTTCTCGAGGTCACGAAACTGTGGACTCAAAGGAAGGCCATGATTGTTTAGGGTGCCATTTGGGACAGGACCATTCTGAAATGTGCATATGATTGACACTACATGAGGCCATGGGAGAGCATTTGTGAATCGCAGTGAAGTGACTCAACCTACGTTGGTGGGTCACATGATAATGACAACATGGCAGATGTAGTACGTCCAGATTATTCATACTACACGCACTTATACTACATAGAACGTACTTTTGTAGCGGTCGTGAAGTAATTACTTATTCAAAATAAGTACCTATTCAATTGAGCACGCGATTTTGGACGCAACCCATGATATCTTTTTTTGTGGGTGTCGCTACGATAGGGCTCAGGACATTGCCTCTGGAAATAGTCAGTTTGCCGTTTTCTCCAAGAACTGCAGTGCCAAATATTCATCATTTAGATCGTAGTCCATCTTCTAAGGCAGTGATGGACAACTTCAGTCCTGGAGGGCCATTGTCCCACAGAGTTTAGCTTCAACCCTAATCAAACACACCTGAACAAGCTAATCAAGGTCTTCAGGATTACTAGAAAGTTACAGGCAGGTGATTTTTTCAGGGTTGTAGGACAGTCCTACAGAGTGAACTCCAGGACTGAAGTTGCCCATCCCTACTCTAAGGCATCTTCACTGCATAATGAAACATTATCCCCTAAAAGAAATCTAATCCATTGTTCATCGTTGACATCCTTTGTGAATGCTAGCTGAATTCATATGCTTGTTTATTTATTGGACTTTAAATTTCCTCAAGCATCAGCCTTCGGATCTTGACAGGGAGTCAAAAACACAGGATGATTCACAGCGTAGCATGTGCTACCTGTCAGGTGTAGAGTGTGTATAAGCCTATATTAGGCGTAGAAGGACACAGTTACGTACGTTCCCTATCGTTTGGCTTGTATATATAACAAAGTGTACATAGATCCTTCTGTATATAGCCCCTCCTAAATATGACACTTTCAATAGACCAAAATGTGCACTGTTTTCTCCCAAATGCCTCGCACTGGGTTTTCTTGAATTCAGGAGTTCTACGTGGATGTGAAAATGATCACTTCTGCATCTTTGTCTTTATTCAGTGTTGTTTACTGAAGGGTATTCTTAATATTTCACATCTATATCTTTAACATTCACACTCAAACGACTAAAGAACTGTGTGAAAAGTGGTGCACTGCGTCCGTGTGCATACTGATTTTGTTTTCGTCATTTCAAGGGTTCAGCCATTTAAATCAAGGTGTCTGTTTGAATGGACAGTTTGTTGGATTCATTAGTGTTTTATGGATGAGGGTCACTCACTTGCACTAATCACAGTTAATGGCTTGTACAGTGTTGTTCAGGTGGGTTCAGAGAACATGTCATTTTCGACTGAGAAACACGCTGTGTATCTTACATCACACTACATCAGAGAGAATCAGTTCGGGAAGTCTTGACCAAATATGATGTGCAGGTTCACTGTCTCTGATTGAGCAGCCTATATTTTTCCAAGTTTGATTCAAATATTGACATTGGTCTTGGGTCAATGGATTCTCTCAGCAAAAACCAAAAACACAGCATCTCCTCACTGATCAGTTTATGTATATCAATTACACAAGCTTGTTCATTTCTGTATAATGCAAATGGCGTGGACTTATTGCACCAGAAGCTGAACTGTCTTTTTTAGCCTGTGTATGAAAAGTTATTAAGTGGCTTCTGGTGAAGTGAAAATGAGCAAAGCTTGACTGTTATTGGAGAAACACCTCATATTCAGAGATATTTCTGCATCAGTGATGGCACGCTCCAATAACAAGGACCCTTCATAAAAACACACCAGGATCCTTTCTGAAGTTAAGACTCAAGTGTGGTGGAGAGACACAGTTGAACTGATTCTGTATTGTGTTCAATTTCATTTGTTCTTGTTCCTTTATAATGTAAATGTTTTTGACTCCACTGCAACAAGTGAAAAGCACTTAATCAGCGCGTCTGAATACAAACACACTAACTGTAAAGATTTGTTTTGTTAGTTTGAGCTGTTTAATAAAGTTTTAACATTATTCATTAAGCTGATACCTGTTTTTTTCAGTCTGTGGATTGAAACGTATGTATACAAAACCTTTGATGTTGAGGGAACACTTTATTTCGATAGTCCACTTTAGACATTCTAGCTACTAACCATAAGTAACTTTTCAACTAAGTTACATGTCAACTAACTGTCATTAGAGTATTAAAGCTAGGATATACGATTTCAAAGATTGTTCATTATTAATATCCTCGTTTAGATGCTGTTTATGGTTATATTAGTATAATCCTAACAATATAACTAGAAAAAAGAACGAAAAAAATCCATTCACTCTATTGGCTGTAAAGCCACATAAAAGTTGACCAATGGAAGCTTTGCGAGCGCAAAGCTACATTGGTCATCTGCTCTCATCCAATCACCAGCTACACATGAAACTCTGCCTGGAGCTCGCGTCTCCACCCCGACCGCGCCCAACCACGCCCGACCGCGCCCCCCTTCTGCGTCATTAGAATCGCGCACGTTAGCACTTAGCAGGTGACCGCACATGGTAGCTAAGTAGCACATCAGACAGCAATGGATAACAACGAAAAATACATCAGCAAGCGTCCCCTGCTTGCCCCTACAAGAAAGTTAGGACGGAAGAGAAAGTCGTTTGAGGAAAATGCAGAGACGAAAAGAAAATGTGAAGAACGCCGAAAGTTGAGTAGGATACATATAGGGTTCACCATTGACCGATGGAGGAAACTTCAGCGAGATCTGGGACTGAAGACCGACGCTGACACGGCTGACTTTTTGTTGAGCAGGTAAACATTTATTTGTACTCTTATATGGTGTGACGTGTTACATAAATAGCTTTTTATCAGTCTGAAAACTTGCTAATGCTGCCGGTCGGCATTGGAATGTTAGCTGTTTAGCATCACCTGTATCACGGTTCAAAGTAAATATATTTCTTGAAGTGCTTGAATATATTGCAGTATGCCTAGCGGGTTTCTGTTCGAGCCGATCGGAATTTCAAAAAGATGCGCTGTATGCTGCTATAACAATTACTCAAAACCTTAGCAATACTATTGATATCATACTTATGGTCAGTGGCGGCTGGTGAAAATTATAGTAGGGGGGGGCTGAATAAGAGGGGGGTCTGGGGGTTCCCCCCCAAAAAATTTTGAATTTAGTAGATGTGATTTCCTGCATTCTGGTGCATTTTAGGCCTTAGGTCATGCCCTTACCTATACCAATAAAATAACTTAAACCAGTCAATACCAATGGTCAAATAATACAATAATAATAATAACAGTTTGACAGTTAATGATAATGAACAAGTTGAATGTTTATTATGCTCTGTGTGCTGACAGAAAAAGTGCAAACGCATAATATTGATAAATTATAATATAGGTAATACAAAAAATAATAAGTAATACAACAATCTAGTTTAATCAATCCCCAGCTGTAGACTATATATTTTTGACAATTGGATAATGGATAACAATGTGTTGATACTAGAGAAAGAGAGAGAGAGAAAAGGCTCTGAAAAAGAGGGTGGGACAACGTTCTTGATTGTAACACCCAAGTATGAGAAGAAAGTTGATTTTAACTAGTATTAAACACAGTAATCTAGCTCAGAACTTAAAAACATCAAAAACAAAGCAAACACACAAATATTAATATTCCTATAACTATTTTAATATCAAATGTGTGTGAAACAGTGTTTATGTGTGTGTGAGTGAGTGAGTGAGTGACAGAGACAGACAGATCAATTTCCACGACTAACTTTACATTATTTCCACTCGACGTCACTGGCGCTGCCATTCTGCTCTCATCTGAGGTAAAAAAAAATGTCCCGTGGTGCGCGTGCACGGTGCACTCCCCTAATCTGATACTGTGGGCGATATTTTCAGCGCCCCCAAACCATAAAATTTGACGGCGCTGATTGGCGAAATATAAACTTTTTTGCATAGCAACCGGGGAACCATTGGCTTAAATTCCAGCACTGTGGGGCTGAGCGAACTGGCGCCCTGAGAAGACAGCCTATTGGCTATACTACTACACCAACATGATAAAAGTAACGAAAGTGAATGCAAATATCATTCTGGTGAGTTCAAAACACTTTTAAAAGTAAAACCATTATTAGCATATAATTAACACAGATTATTTTTCAAAATGATAAATTATAATATATATTAAAAAAAACAGACAAACAGGTCGGAGGGAGGGCGGCGCCCCAGCGCCCTCTATGGGCGAGCCGCCCCTGCTTATGGTGGTGGGTAGTCGTGTAGAACATTTCATGTGTTGCTAATCTTGCGTTGGCGTGATCTCAAACGTGTCATTCCGATGATGACAATTTGATTGAGTGACGTTGTTCAATTGATTGAGTGACGTTGTTCAATTCGTTTCCCTGTGGGAGGGATCAGGTAGCAGAGGGGAGGGGGGTGTGTGTGGAGAGGCGAGATGAGTTTTTCAAAACTTCCCTCCCGTTTCAGGCTCTCTCGACCGATTTTCAACATCGTATACTACAGCTTTAATGGACTGTCTGCTTAATATCTGCTAACACTTTATTTTGTTGGTCCCCAACAGACATTCAACTGACTGTAGGTAAACTTGGTGACTACAAGTAAACGTATTCTCCTAACCCAAAGCCTAACACCTAACCATAACCTAACAGTCTACTATAATATACTAATACTCTAATGAGAGTTACTTGACATGTAGTTGAAAAGTTACTTATAATTAGTAGAACGTCTAAAGTGACTATCAAAATAAAGTGTAACCTTGCATTTCAATTCCAGCAGTGAATAAAGTACAAAACAGTTTGATACAATGCAGTTTGTAATTATTTATTTTTATTTTTAAGAACCAAACATGAAGCATGTTAAATTAAACCAAATATGTAAAGAGAATTTCTTTACACCTTTAAATATTGTAGCGACAAGGTCTCAGTACTGTAATCTGTAAGGCACTCTTTAAGACTTGCAAACCCTGAGGTCAGATTATTCTACTGAATTAAAGTGTTAAGATTTCTGCAGATGTGCGGACCTTTACATTTTCTGTCATTCACTTTTTATCTGTGGTACACTCTATTCGAACTTCATAGTGCACATGTTTGAACATAAGCATTTTATTTTACAGTATGTGCACTTACGTGTACAGTGTACTTAGGAAAGTACTGGTTAATATACGGTAACAACAAGGGTTAAGGTTAGGTGTAGGGGTAGGTTCAGGGTTTGTACCAAGTTAAATACCCCTGTTATTGCAGTTACATAGTAGGTACATGAGGAACAAGACTGTAAAATAAAGTGCTACCGAGGTTCCTAATCTTTATCATGAGAATGGACGCACAGGCCCCTCATTGAAGACTGTTTTACAAGTACAAACACACTGCATAAATTCATTGGGTTCTCAGTTAAAATGTCAATATAAATGCTTTGTGGGAAAAGGTAAACGAAAACCTTTCATATTCTTTTCTTCATAATGATTTATCATTATGTTTTAGATAATGACTTTGACTCATGGAAACATTTTTGAAATGTTCATTTAGTTGCATAAGTAAATGCTTTGGGTGCTGACATTTTTTTTTCAGTGCATAGATTCAAAGCTTTGGAAGTGACATCATTCCTTTGGCTTATATCAGGCTTGTGAACTTCCCACACAAGCCTCAGGTCCTTGCTCTTGACCATTACTACTACTCAACTTAGCATAGCATTGCAATGTAAAACTAAAACAACTCTAAATAGCTGGGCTATTAACCACATCCAACTTACAAACAAACTATAACATCTGAAATTAACTATACTCAATTGTGTTAAACTTACTGAACAAATGTGCAACATACAATGCACAAAATACAATATCTCTTTGTACGTATGAAATGTGGAGGGAAAACACTGCACACATAAATTATACTGGATCAAAAATCTACAGCAACATACAGTACATTATGCAAAATAATAATTATGTAACACTGCAAAACAACTGCTAATGTTAGTGGTTACAAGACTTGGAGACAAAAACAGGCAAGAAAAGGCACTTTCAGTAACACGTCTTAACAGTGTAGTATAGTTTTAAGATTAAGACAAGACAAAAGTATTTGTGTAAGTGCATTGTAACGATTCCCTTGTTTTCATTCTTATCGGCAGCTTCAGATAGCTTTATTTTTCTCCTCCGGAGATCATTTGATCAGATTGGTAAAAAAGTTTTCATATATATACAGTATGTTAGGGCTGTCAAACGATTAATCGCATCCAAAATAAAAGTTTGTGTTTACATAATATTTGTGGGTGCACTGTGTATAATTATTTTATATCTATAAATATACACACATGCATGTATATTTAAGAAAAAATTGTATTTATATATAAAATATTTATACTTATATATAATATAAATTATATATAAATCTATACACAGTATATACATGAAAATATTTCTTAAATTCATACAAGCATGTGTGTGTATTTATAGATACAAAATAATTATAGACAGTGCACCCACAAATATTATGTAAACACAAACTTTTATTTTGGATTCGATTAATCGCTTGACAGCCCTAATATATATATATATATATATATATATATATATAATATCTTTTGTTTAGTTAATCACAATGTTTATGATTTTGGCTATCTAGAACGTTCAATTTTGTGTTGCTTAAACACATCACAGTTTTACACGAGCGATTTACCAGTGATCTGTTAACCTGTTGACTGAATCATCAAAAGAATTAGTTGAAGGAATAATTCATTTCCAAACCACTAATTCAAGCACCTTAATTCAAGTAACGATTCTGTCTTAAATAACTGTGAATAGTTGTAGCTTGGTAACAGTCTAAACGTTTTTGCAGCCGATTCGAAATAAAATGCTTTCATAGTAGAGGTGATATTTGTTAACATGCAGTTGAGTGAATTTAAAGCTTTTCTGTGAATTTCTTGAAATTATTTGCAATATTTGTTGTACAACAGACCTACACATTTCTATATTTCAGCATCAGAAAACTGAACTGAAAGCTTACACAGGTGGACAGTATATGTCAGTTCACATGCCATGTAATACACTTCCCTCTCTCTCTTACATGTACCTCCTTCTGTGTCTGCTACTCATCCCTTTAGTGACAATTTTGACATTTTGGGTGGCATCTCTGTTTGTTGACATTGCAGCGGCAGCCTCCACTTGTGTCTCCAGGACCCTGAAGTGAGAAAGACATGAATCTCTGTTTCCAACTATTAAATATTTACAATTAACAATGATTCTTCGAAATCTATAGAGCTGGTAAGTCCCGCCCCTTCCGCTAACTCTGCTGGACCTCTAGGTTGAAAAATCCTCAATGCAAGTGAATGAGGGGGAAAAAAAAAAATTCTAATCCCGTTTGAATTTTGCAATGAATGTGAACATATGTTGTCTGTGAATTTTTTTATATAATGTTTTGTGTAAAGAATGCTACAATTTAGTGTGTAGAATTTTCATACGGTTAGACTTTGTGTGAGAGCACTTTGTGGACTACAACTCTTTCGACGTGTTTGATATACATCACACCCACCAGCCCACGGATCCCGCTAAACATGCCTGTGTCTTTGGTGCACCTAACCGCCTTCTTTCAGGTAGAGGACAAACTAGTTGAGCGTGGTGAAAACCGTGATTTGTGGAGGGAAAATGTGTTATGCGGCGACGTCACATATGCGACGTGTAGTCTTTCTCGTTATGTCTATTCCACAACTGCTGGCCAAAGAATCATACAATATACTGTCAAACTATATAAAAAATTCACAGACAACATATGTTACATTCATGGCACAATTCAAACAGGATCAGAAAATAATTATTTTCTCTCATTCACTTGCATTGACGCTTTTTCAACCTAGAGGTCCACTTTTCCATGATGACTGTCCATCGTGGAATGGTTTAACTGCCGGAGCGTGGTTTTTAGAAAACAACCTACATTACGCACTATGCTTGCTCTTGTTTTCTTAGAGAAGATACCCAATGGAGCAAGAGAGTAAAGCTTATATTCCAGTCTTACTTTAGGCCCCCAGCGTGGTCCTCTGGTGACCCAGCAGATCTCGGTGTGGCAGACAGTACAGCGGAGCCAATCGCAGCCCTCCTTCTTCTGCACAATGATGCCACACTGAGGGCAATGCATCGCCTCCCCAGAATTAACAAGAGTCTGTTCATGTGTGAGTGAGGGGATAGAAGACAATAAAAAGAGAGATGAACATTTAGCACTTTCAAATGAAATAATGCAGTGGGTTTAAGATGATGTCATCTGAAGAACATGCCAAAGGACCTTTCTTAACATGAGCTTTGATATAAGAAAAGGATCTGGAGTAGTACGTGTCTGACCTTCAGCAGGTCTCTTGTTCTTCGAGCTGCAGAGTCATTGATGGCGCGAGCTGCTAGATCATCCTGATATTGCTTACAGTTCATCCCTTCATGAATGGCCTAAGTAAAGGAAAAAAAAACAAAATATGTTTATATGTTTAATATGCCAAAGTCATTCACCTCCTATTATAACAAGAATCTAACAGAGAAACAAAAACCTAGAGTACATTCTAAATATAATTATGTCAGTGTGCATTTGACATGCAGACATACCTTGCAAAGCAGGCAGTTTTGTTTTTTGCACACTGGGCAGTGGAAAGTGTTGACAATATCTTCATAAACACACCAGCCAGGGCAGTCTGCAGTGGCACAGTGATAACTGCCCTCACATCGGGACTCTGCAACAGACAGACCCCTCTGCAACCAGCGCTCATAATCGTCTACTGACACCAGCTGTGCGGGAGAGAGCGTAGAGGGAGGACATGCGAGGCATAAATTGGTTAGTTTACTTGTACTCAGAAGTGGTGTAAAAATACTTCAAAATATCACTCAACAGATTCATAAAGATATTTTGTTCCATGATGCTGTATAAGCACATTATTAGCAAAAGAACAGGCCAAGTGTAAAGCAGTGTTATTGTAGTAATTTAACTAAAACCATAAAGAAACATTTCCGGTAATAAAATAAGCCTTAACTCAAATGAAATATGAAAAACACTTCTCATGAAACATTTCTCATGTTTGTTTAGTTTAACTTACTTTAAATATAAAAAATGATTAAAAACTATAACAATGATAAAACACAACATAACTAAAACTTTTTAAACTGAAAATATAAAAATAATTCAAACTATTAATAAAAACTGTAATAGTGTCAGCTGTTGGAAATGATGTGGGGCTAATGAGGCCAACCATTATCATAATTTTTGTGGAGTGTCAGGCAAGATATTTGCCTATAAAAAAAACAGAATTTAGAAGCCATTTTTTGAGATGGCGCTTCCTTTAATTTGTAAATCTCTATATTTGTGTAACTTTTCATTTGATGGGTGGAACAACAAAGATACGAAACTGATGTTAATTATCCCAATAAGGTAATTACAAGAAAATGGTTACAGTTGCAGAATACCATTCTCCTGTAGTTTTGTAGACAAAGCAAATTAAAAGCAGCAGAACAAATGGAAGTTCTCACAGCTCTGATTTCTCTTTCTTGCAAGATGCAGTCGCAGGCGTAGGCCTCGTCTCTGTATGGACATGCCACCTGAGGGTCCTCCGACATCAGAATCATAGAACGCAGGCATTCTCTACCCATAGAAAAACAGTTTTCTTACCTACTGCATGACAAATACAGAACAGTAAATGTAAATGCACACTCGGAGCGGCACACTCTCACTCTTCCTCACTTGCAGAAGCAGTGGAGACACTCTCGGAGTAGGACTCCCTCGCCAGACTCAAGCTCCACATAGCAGATCCTGCACTCCACTCTCTCTGGGTTAGGAACCAGATCCTGTCCGTCCATCTGCACCAGACGTGCAAAGTTTTCCCTGCGCTCTGCTTCTCTGGCCTACAGACACAAAAAGAGAAGCTGTAAGAACTGAAGAGAGAGCCTGTGTGAGGTAAACACATAGCACATGTGGTCACTCCTGACCGGGGTCTAATGCCTACAAGATCCCGGTCGTATTCCTGAGAGCACGGAGTTTGAAATTAAAGCATAAACTAGTGTTTATATTACAAATTTGAATTTAGAAACAGTGATGCATGAGAAGAAAAAAAAAACTATCTGACAAAATATAGAAATGAAAAGTATATATATATATATATATATGCTGTTATTTTTAACCATTTTTAATCATTAAAAATTCCTGAAAAAAGTATCACAGGTTATAAAAAAAACTGCTATAAAACGGAACACAATTGTTTCCAACATTAATAATAAATCAGCATATTAGAATAATTTCTAAAAAATCACGTGACACTGAATATTGGAGTAATGGCTAATGAAAATCCAGCTTTGCGTAACAGAAATAAATAAATTATATAAATTTAGATAAAAGTAATAGCATCTATATAAGGGATGTCTGCAGATCTGTACACCATTTTACATATTTTAAAAACATTTTAATAATTTTTATAGTATAATAATACTTTACTATAATGTATTACTATACTAACACAAAATTACACAACGTACATGTAGTTAACTAGAATAACTCTGTAATAATTCTGTAAATACATGAACACTGTAAAACAACATTATAGCCAAATTACATAAAAAAATAAATATATGCTCTTGCAATAAATAAAATTAAGCTTACCAAAATGTTGTGATTAAATATATTATGTATGAAATACCTTACACTTTTATACTCTAAACCATACCAGAACTGTAAATAGAAAAAACGTCACACACCTAGATCTAAATGGTATATGTACCTATTAAAATACCTTTATTTGAGTTTGTCACATAGTTTGTTTGCATAGCCATTTGTATTTCTTCATTTCAAGGCTATTTTACATGACTAATCATCAAAGATTCAAGCCCAAATTCATACAGACAAACAAGTCATGCTACGTTACAGCCCTAACTCAACCATTGAAGAAATGTCTTCCTCTGGTTCTTTATCACTCACACTAGTTCGGCCTACTCATTTAGCAGATGTTGTATCCATAACACATTAATTGCCATTACTCATTGAGTAACTTACCGAATGTTCTCTCATTATATTTGTCATATAAATAAATATTATTATGCTTCTAACCACAGAAGCAAAAATTACCTCTACCTACAACATTTTCACAAATTCATATGTTTAAGTGCAAAATTCTGTAGCAGAAAACATGTTTATCAGATGTATTTACTTAGCATGCATGCATTTACAGAGTCAAAGGTTTTTGCAACACTGTCCACATAGGTTTAGATTTAAACCTAAACTATTTTGCTTTTCTTCTTCATTCCATGTTATGTTAGTTTTAACTTTGATGTAAAATTCACATTGCTTGTGTGAGACCAGCTGCAATCTTGACGTGATGTAGGATAAGTTACTTCTGTGGACGTGGTAAGCAAAAGTTGGTGTTTAATGTTTAACAAGCACAAACGTGCATTGATGGATGACCCATCACGGAAAAAAATATGCAAGAACAGTTAAAAACAGTTTCTCTTATTTCCGAGATCTTTAATCTCTGAACTGAAAACTGTCACTTCAAAAATTTCAAGACTAGAAAATAATTCAGATCTTGAATATATGAGTGTCAAACTATTTTACAAGAATTTGTCAAACAATATAAGACTGTGCAAGAGCTTTGCAGTCATTTCTTCATCTACTTACAAAGATATACAATACATCATCTGAAGCATGAGGCATTTGCCCATTAATAGAGTATGTACCTGAATAAAGTTGTAAACTTTATTTTAGTTGAGACAGCTCAACAATTGGGGGTGGGGGCATCTTATTAGACCAAGTGAAGTAACAGCATCATACATTTATTTGCCATAATATTATCAAAATTACTTCATGTATGGCTGCAACATGGATTATTTACAGTGTTTAATAACATTGTTGTTTTTAAAATGGGTCAAAATGTTTAGCTTTTACAAGTGGTCTGAAAAGGTGCTATTTGAATAGATGAGCTTGACATGGATCAAATTGATTAGCAGTAAATTATTCAGGCATTTACAAGTTGTGCAGTATACTGGAGGGTGTTGGTACGGAAGTTGTATTTGCAGTATGAGTGTGTCAAGACTATGGAGTGTGTGTGTGTGGGCGAGTCAGTAGTCCTGGTCGAGGTTGTGCAGTAGTGAGTTGTTGCCCCTCAGCTCCTCTCTTCTCCCTTTCTCCTTAAAAAGAAATAGAGACAAAAGAGAAGAGATTCAGACTGAGGAGTCAATCAGAGCTCACAAACCCTAAGAGATCACTAAAAGTAGCTCCTGAATAGTGGTTAACCAATATGGGCTTTTCGATGACTGATGACAATTTTTTAAAAAAATATGGGTCGCCGATGGGCAATACAAGAAAAAAAAATTTAAATATTAAAAATAAAACATTTTAAGGATAGCAAATGTGATGAAAAAGTTTATTGAAATTAAATTGTTGAACACTTAAACACTTTAAAGGAGCTGTATGTAAGATTGTGGCCAAAACTGGTACTGCAATCACTTTCGAATTACTGTAGAGCGGTGTATCCCCTCCCCCTCAACTCCGGCCGGGGTTTGACACATTTGTATCTGCAGCTGTGGTAACTAGAGCAGAGCTGGCAACTCGGATGCTGCAACACTACTGACTTTGTGATTGGTAGATTGGTGGAGGGTGGAGCATCAGACCAAAACACAACATGACAGTCGAGGGCTGCAAGTATTTGAAATGAACATGATTTCCTATTGTATAGTGACATATCAGGGCCATTTTATGA
The DNA here is from genome assembly GCF_988280905.1 of Pimephales promelas. Taxonomy (NCBI): domain Eukaryota; kingdom Metazoa; phylum Chordata; class Actinopteri; order Cypriniformes; family Leuciscidae; genus Pimephales; species Pimephales promelas. The sequence continues at coordinate 29,393,037 of NC_142769.1, read as the reverse complement.
TTATTTGAAATAAGTCTCTTACATACAGCTCCTTTAAATTTATTCGAATAAAGTCGGCATGAAATGAAAACTTATAAATACAATCAAAATAACTATGTTGACCAAAGGATTTTGTCCTAAACTTGTGTGAGTGAGGATGTAAAATGTTCGGTGTGCATGAGCGGTATAAACCAAAAGCAAAAGAAAGATGCCAATCTCATCTGTTCACACTCATTTCCACAAGCATCAAAACAGTGGAATATTCTGGTGGAAGCAGGCAGAAGTATTGTGTAAAATATGCTCATAGCTTTCTCAATTATTTAAACTAAAATCAGCTCTGAGTCTGGGCAAGTATGCGTGTATTTTGCAAGCCTCACCTGTTGGTATTGTCTTATTGCTTCCTTTTCCTGCTGAATGCGTCGTAACTCCAGAGCGTCTGGTCTGTAGTTGCCGGGAACAGTGTAGCCTTCAGGTCTGTCTGCGCTACACATTTCACAGCCAGGACGTGTCGGTTTATTAATATATGTACAAGTTGGGCAGGCCCATCCCAGCTACATACCCACAAAAACAAATACAAATAAGCACCATAATCTCATCATACAAGTACATCTATGCATTTAGAATATACTTGCTGTTTTAATATGTATTTTTTGTTCATGTATTTCACAAGAGTTATTTTAAATATTATTAAAGACTCAATAGTATGAAATGTTAGCACTTTATGTTGTAGGAAAACTTATTCTGTGCGTTAACATGGTACCTGTGTGCTTGTTCTTTTGGGCGCCAGGGCTTCATTCAATTGCGGGAGCTCAAGGTTGATCAGGTCACGGATATCGCTCAAACCCAACCTCTCTGTTCCACCAGGACTGTTGCCTGAGAGTTATATACCAAAATTGTAAATTGACTAAAAAGACTTTATACACAAAAGAATTGAGAATGAAATGATTGGTTTGGTAGCCATTTCTTATAATTTAGCAGAAATTCCCATTAATAGACCATTTCACAAGATGTAAACAACACTGGTCCAGAAGCACTTCCTGTTTCAGTTTTTTAACACTACATAAAAGCTGGGATCAAATGCAACCAACAGAACATTTAAAACTGAATCAAAAAGTTAAACAAACATCTTTAAGATGTTTTCTTTACATGTGAAATAAAGAAAACAGTTACAAACTGAAACAGGAAGTGTTTCTGGACCAGTGTTGTTTACATCTTGTGAAATGGTCTATAATCAACAGAATTTAAGTAAATGCATGTCAGGACTTTGATTGGTGGACTTTTGTGGTCACGGTGTGTATTAGTGTCTGCGCATACACACTCAGAGTATTATGGCTGCTATGAAGTCTCGTAGGCAGAGTGCTGTATGGCCTTGAGGCGGTGTTCAGAGTTGCTGGCCCATTGGTTACTGCTTCTTGGTGGGGCGGATTAGACGTTGGCACCAAAGCTGGCATGAGTAAAGCACTTTGCTGATCTTGTTGGTACAACCCTCGACTGATTCGAGCCTGACGGGCAGAAATGAGATAAAGGAACGCAGTGTCGCCATCTCGCTGAACTCCATAAGAAGCAAGAGAGCGATGATCAGAGCACAAAGACTGGCCGATGACCCAGCGCTGCACACGCGGATGAAAACCATAGTCTGCGAAGACCTTACAGGGCAAAAACCAAAGCTAAATGGTAATTACAGTAATTCTGAGAATCACACGGCATTGAAAAATGGTTGATGTATGTTTATTTGATTGATGGTTGTTAATGTTAATCTGCACCAACCTGCTGTTTGAGAGCACCAATTGTGGAGTGGGGGAAGACGTTCACTGTGACACAACAAGAAGAGGATGCATCCTCTACCACCACAGCCAGGCTGCATGATAAACCAATGCATCAGCTGAGATCAGAATGGCTTGGAAACATATGTGTGTACATGTAAAAATGTGTGTATTTGTGTGGTTGGATGGATTATCAAATGAGTTGGTGTAAATTAAAGGGATAGTTCACCTAAGAATTAAAGTTCGGTTGTTCCAAACCCGTGACTGACTTTCTTCAGTGGAACATAAAAGAAGATATTTTGAGAAGTGTCTAAGTGTTTTGTGTCTTTTTTTAAAAAATATCTTCTTTTGTGTTTCACAGAAGAAAGAAAGTCACAGTCAACAGTTTTGGAACAACATGACATGAGGGTGAGTAAATGAAGGAATTTTTATTTTTGTGTAAAAGATCCCTTTAAATGTTACTTTTAAAATAGTAAAAACAGATTTATGAAACATGCTTTCAAACTGTGTCCTAACCAGGTCCAATGTAGCAAGATTTCAGCAACGCAAAATGTCTCTGTCGCTCTGAAGGCAAAAACGGGGCATGACGTGACATTTAATTCCAAAATACAGCCAATCAAAACTGTTTCTCTCTGTTTGCCTGCATTCTCTACAAAAAATGTTTTTAGAACTTTTGGGAATTCATTTGACATTTAGTTTTCAAATCGAAGCTCCCCTCACCCTTGTTTAATTTTTCTTTTTTTTGCCTTAATCCAGATAGGACAATAAAGAGTGTGGGTGGGGGATCAGAAAGGACCTCAAGCTGGGATTTGGACTCGGGTCACCGAAAGCGCAACCACTGTGGATCAGGGCTAACCATCACAGAAATCAAAAACCAGTGCCTGACAAAATGTAATGCCACTTGCAGCAGCTGGACAGAGGCACAGATTATCATGCAATAGACATCTTTTATCGCTTGTCGCTATGAATCTGGTTAGGACACATTGTTAAACTGATGGGTGAATGTTGGTAAACGTGTATTTTACCTAATTTCAGTGTCAGTGTAATTATGTTTAGAGGGCTGAATGCTCAGAGCAGCTCTCTGTTTAGCTAAAGATGATGCACAGACAGATGCCGCCCGAACATCACCCGCCTCTATTGCGCTAACCAGCTCCGCACATATCTCCTCTAGAGAGAAAAGAAGAAAGACAGAAAATGAATAAGGACAAGAATGAGAAAGTTGGATGGGAAAGGAGTGGGATAGAGGCTAGAATTGGAAATGGAAGCAGTTGTCAGCATAATAGACAATTGACACGTTGTTTATTGTTTGGCAACAGGGTCAAGCTGTTCGTGAGCAGAAAATTAATACAAGAAAACAAATGACTACCTGTACATGGCTTGGGTGCATTGCTCTGTGAATCCAGAGGCTGGGGAGGTAGCTTTCCTTCTTCAGTGGAGGAATGAATCGCCACTGAAATAACGACCAAGAGACATAGGGGTTTATAAGCACAGAACCAACAGTAAAAGTCAATCGAAAATCAAAATCATTATATAAAACTAGAGAAGATGAATAAACGAACAGAACTGGCAATAAATAGCTGGGAGAAAGCAGAAGGAAAAGCAAACCTCTATGCGCTTCACGGAGCGATGACATCACCACAGTGGCCCACTCCTGAGCTTCCTGCTCACAGCGGAAGTTGAAAGTGATACGGTCATGTGGGGGTGTTGCCAAACTCAGTTCATGGCACTGTGGGGACTTGACTTCATAGCGAACAGTCTTGAGGTCAAACTCAGCAATTGACTAAGTGAAAATAAACAAAGAGAGACACACAAATATGATGGGGACTTGTTTTACTTTAACAAAACTCAGTGATTTGACTACTGAAATGATATAGTCCAGGAAATATTTATCTATCACAACCAAATAAAAAAATAATAATAATCAAAAAAATGAAAAAGAAAATGTAAAAATATTTATATTGTTATGAAATAGCATTATAATAATTTGTTGCATAGCCTATCTGAACATTTCTATACTTTTAATGCTAGTCTTTTAGAGATGCACCGATTGATCAGCTGGTAACCGAAATTCGCAGATTTTAACGTGATCGACCATGAGTCATGACAAATATCAAATGCACTCGGCCACCGCATGATTAACATTGCGATTCGCGCAACATCAGCATCCCACGTGCACACGGAACGGAAGCGCGAGCAGCACTTTTCGGCGTGCATACATTCACATCGGGAGCAGGAGCGTCGCGTGAGCAGCAGTGAAGCGGGGGTTTCGGTGCCAAATCTACTTTTGTTGTGCTGCTCACGCTCAATTAAAGAGAAAGCACACTTTTGATGGACAAATTAAATATGATTTCACACAAAAAATGCCTAAATGCAAAATATTTAAGATATATTTTTTTAATTTGTATTTATATGGTGTTTTATATATATATATTAAAAACAATCGGCTAAAATCTGTATCGGCTGGTCAAACTCAGTGAAAAAACGTAATCGGCCTAGAAAAATGTTCTGTGCATCGCTATAGAGACAGTAAAAGAGAGCCTAAGTCCCTCCCCTCCGCTTCCGGCTCATGGGACTTTATTTCGGAAAAAAATATGTATAGACCATTTTGGTCTATACATATTATCGGCAGGTTAAACTCAATGAAAAAACAGCAGGTCTGTATTGGCAGGTCAAACTCAATGAAAAAATGTAATCGGCCTAGAAAAATGTTCTGTGCATCACTATAGAGACAGTAAAGAGAGCCTAAGTCCCTCCCCTCCGCTTCCGGCTTAACACTACATAAAAGCTGGGATAAAATAGAACCAACAGAACATGTAAAACTGAATCAAAAAGTTAAACAACAACTTTAAGATGTTTTCTTTACATGTGAAGTAAAGAAAACAGTTACAAACTGAAACAGGAAGTGTTTAATCCTGAATTGCACATGTTATTTGTCAATTTAAAAGACAATTATGAAATTCAAGAAAGTCGCAGTTTGTCATAAAACAGAAGAGTAACATTTAGTTTTATGTGAAAATCGCTTAATGAACTACATCTCCCGGGAGGCGAAACAACGAGCAAGATCCATTGCTCGTATGTGTGCAGTCTGGTACAAACACTCAGGCATGACGGCATAATGTTACGATTATAATGTAAGACTACAGAAAAAATGACAGATGTTAGTGTAAAGTTAGCTTCATTCATTGAGAGAAAATGTGCACCTTTGGGGTCTGCAGTCTTTGTAATTATGTATTTACACAGTCTTAAGGCCCTTGCACACTGAGTCGTGAAATTTTCGTATTCGTGATTCGGTGGCTCTGAATTGTAAAAATACCATTCAAACTGCTTGCTACGGATGCGGAAAACACAGAAAATAGAACCCGATCAGATTTTTTTTAAATGACGGATGAAAGTTTTGGAGACTTAATGTGCAAGGGCCTTTATACCTCAAGAGTTTTAAACCAAACTGCGACTTTCTAGACTTTAAAATGTATATAGACTATTAAATTGACAAACATCATATGTGTAATTCAGGACACAATTCAAACCAGATCAAAATATTTGTTGTCTCTCGCCATTGACTACCATATAATATTTCTTTCCGAAATAAGGTCCCATGGTGGTCGACCGGAAGGGGAGGGACTTAGGCTCTCTATAATGTGTCACAATAACACAATATGATGTTCACCTAGGTTTTTTTATTTAATCTTTATTTAACCAGGAAGTCCCTTGAGACTGAGTCTCTTTTCCGAGAGAGACCTGATGCTTTATTTATATATTTCTACATTTGCCATAGTATTGTCGATGGGTTCAATAACACATCCTGCAAAAGGGGGGTCTTGGCCAGAACCTAGTGGTATTATTTGGTGGGCCTTGTCATAGAAAAGTTTGGGAACCACTGACCTAGCCTATTTAAAATGTATCATCCTACTGATTCAAAAATTTGGCAATTTTATTCTTCGCCCATTTCATTCTTTTGTTTTTATCATAATTTGTTACATTCATTGGGTACATGTTGTTTTGCAAAGGTAACACTGATGAGAATGTAATGATTTCAAAATGATATTAATTCTCTTTGGGATCTCAAAGACCCTGGGTATGAAACATAATATCCGCATGCTATGATTTTCTGAACTAGTTTATAAACTGTAGCAGATTGTAGGGTGTAGTAGCTTGTCACAGTGTCCACGCATAATATTCCTGGATAACAACCACACTTTTGAAAGAGCATTGCCTGCATAGTTGTAAAACAGAGGGATAAAGGTACATGTATTCGAATAGGTTCTATTATTATTATTTACATTAATGTATATTTACCGGGGTCACATAACGAAGTCCATAATTTGACATAATGGACAGATTCACTTTCTCTCAATCTGTCTCTTACAGCAAATGAAGTGATTACAGAAATTAAACGTGATAAGTAGCGTGAAGACCGTAAAGTTTACTTATGACTCTCAGCTCACTAACAGATATCGGTGGTGGAGGGTGAATTTCAACAACAAAGAATGGCAAAACAACATGTGATTCACTCGTGTGTGAACTCTATCTCAGCCACAGGGAAGCGCTATATAATGACTACGCAGATACTTCTGGAATGAATATACTATCGATGTATATTTTTCCCCCTAAACTTTTATCCAGTGTTCAAAGCACGGCAGACTGAGACTTCGGGCAAGTTCGACATTTCCTCACCACACTGCGTCCAGCCGCTGTTCCGCTGATGTCCCGTAACGCAAGGCGGAATTCCCCTGCCTTCCCCGGGTCCATGCTCAGCTGAAGACGGAGAGATTCGTCTCCGGCGCCCGGTAGACAGAGTGGACGTATACCGGAGTGGCATACTGACACCTTCACTGACATCAAAACAGTGCAGCAGGCCGACTGCGAGGCCTCATGGCCGAGATGAGACGACGAGGACTGGGCCGGCGGAGGTGTGTGAGTCCACCCGCCTGAGCTCAGCGACATGCCGCTGCCGACTGACGGGATAAATCGTGTTGACACCCCAGTCCCAGCCGGGTTTTGCTCGCTAATATGAGGCTGGGATATATCCTGTAACTCTCTGATCCGGACACTTACCCAGAAGTAGCGGCCTTGTCATCTTTGTTTTAGTTTCAGGTGGAGGGCAGTCCAGCCAGCGTCACAGCAGGAAGAAACACGGCTCAAACGGAGACAGACATTTTACAACCTACGAGAGGCGCTGCGCCTCCTGTTGAAAACACGCATTCAACTGCTTTCTCATCTAGACTAGGGGATATCCCAATTTTCCACGTCAAGCTAAAAACAATTCTCACTAACATAACTGTAATGCAACTGTGGTGATTGATTACAATACAAAAATACTGTTTTGGGTTAATGCTTTCATGACCACAACTACAAATACCACAGCTAAACCATGATTACTTTAGTAAAATATTTTACCATCCATGTCTAGCTTACTGCCTGGTTTTGTTCATGTTTCTCTATTTGTACAAATACGTAGGTCTGTGAATTACGTAATAATTGTGCAACGAAACGGCAACATTAATTGATTTAGTTAAAAATCTTTATATTTACATCTTTGGAATGTATTGTTTATTCATTTTGATTCAATATGATAAAATTATTTTTAAAAACACGTTAAAATAAATAACAGTAAGAAATCGTCTGCTTTAGCCAAGTGGATAGAAGTGCTATATTTCCTGTAAAACTGGTAAACATTTTCTCGAAATATATGTTTACAATGCCTAAATAATCTGTCTTTATTTTTTTTTTTTTAACATTTACCCATTTATTTTTTTCCCTCGACACAAAAAGAAACACTTTGCAAAAAATTCAGAAAAGACTAGTCGCTCTTTGGATTTAAATTATCTTACCATTTCACCAATAGAATGACTAGTAAATGTGATTGACAGACTAAACAGCCAATAGAAGCGTCCATTGTTATTTTACTAAACACATAAGTGGGTGTGGTCATTATCAACGGAAATGACTGCTGAGAGGCGTGACTTGTACATTGTTTTCGGACATAGAGGCTGTTTTCGAGATTTTTTCTACGGACATAACACAAGAATCAGAAAGCATAACCTTTAACGATAGATCACAGGTGGTAATTTAACCATCGTTTGATCAAGTCGCGTAATTTAAAGCGACGCTTATCTCGTTTTCAGAAGATAAATTTGTTCTAGGTCAAATAAGGTGATGCTGCCGCAGTTGCTGTCTTTGAGCTCGACACAATCGCTGAATTTTATGTTGCGTTTAGTCGAAATACGAAGCTTTGCGATAAGAGAAAACGCCTGCAGAATATGTCAGTCTCGACCGAGTCATTTTCAAATATACTAAATTCGCACTGCAACGCATTTTATTGCTGCCCCGCACCGTGCGTAGGCGCCAGAGCATTTTAGCTTGTATTGTGTATTGAGTTAGGGCAACAACTCAACAGATCTTTCTGTGATCGATCCCTTCTGCTCTTTTCGCCCCGATCGAAAAGTCACAGTGCAGCCAGAAAGGTAAGCATAACAAAACATACTCTGTGATTTAAATGTCGTCAATATTAACAATCTAAAGTTAGTTAGTCAAACGTAGGTCAGTGGATGTTGTTTATTGGAAATAATAGAATGTATTTATCTCCTAAACCAATTTAATAATCCAATATTGTCCTGTTAGCAGTATTGCCCCCCCACCCCACCCCCGTTTAGTCTTGTCTCTTTTTTTTTTTTAACCCAACGTCGATTTATAAAGTAGGAAGTGGGTTGTTGCTGGGAGGGGAAGACAGTCAGATGGACTCTTTTTAGTTTTCAGATGCGAAGTCAACAAATAATCCTTCGGGTTTTTCTTTTCTTTAGAAAATGTGCAATTTTATATATGAAGAGTTCAGATGCAAAAGCCTCTAAATGCCATTTGAAATTTTCTTCTAAAATGATCATTTTTATCAAGCTTATATATTCAAGTTCAGTAATTTTATTTAAATGACAATTAATAGGTAATCCTCATTGCAATTTAACTGAAATTACTGAACTTAAATATACAAGCTTGATAAAAATGATCATTCCAAAAGAAAATTTCAAATGGCACTTAGAGGCTTTTGCATCTGAACTCTTCATATCTGGTATTTTTTATTGTGTTCATGTAGACTTCAAATCGCCTTTATTTATATATCGCTTTTTACAGTACAGATTGTATCAAAGCAGCTTCTCAGTGATAATATAAAATAATTTAATGTAGTGAATGTGCACATATTTTTACATAACTCACTAGTGAACTTTGAATGTAAATTAGCAACACTAGACGCAGCCGAACCGTTTCCTCTTTCCTCTTGAGCATCTCCATGGCAGTGTTCCATTTGAACGTGATGCCACTTGTTCCTTCAATAAATAATTTGTATTGTAACAGATTATCCACAAACAATGAAACACAGATAACGTTACTTGGTTTCTGTTAAGTGTGTGTGTGTGTGTGTGTTTGTTTTGTTTTCCAGCTATGAAGCTTTTAGAGAATTCCCTTTTTGAGGCCTTGAGCTCCCAGCTGTGTGTTGAAACTGGAGACGCTCACATTCTTGGCAGGTATGAATTTGGTGAATAATAATCTTGAGCATTTGTGTTTTCTTTAAACTTATTAGTCCAAGAATTGTGACTTATAAAACAAGGGAATATAAGAGAAAAGTGTGTTGCAGATTTTGCAAAGTCAGAGGGAGAGAGACAAAAAATGAAAATAGTTATTACTCCCCTTCATGTCATTTCAAGCTCATAAGAAGTTTGTTCTTGTTTGAAACACAAATGAGGATATTTTGAATGAAACCTGAGAATTCTATCCCTCAATTGAAAGCCCATTCATCCAAAACTTTGACAAGAGTTAAAGAGACTTAAAAAAAAAAGTTAGCAAGAGATTGTAACAATAATTCCTACGAATCAGTGTTCTCTGTGTGGCATATATCAGTCAACATGTATGTAAGAATAAATAATAAAATGTGTAAGCAATCATGTCTCTTCAGAAGACATTCAGAAGTCGTTTTGAGGGAGAAGGGACTTTCAATGTAAGGTAACATCTCTCAGGTTTCATTTGAATATATTTACATTTGTGTTTTGAAGATTAACAAAAATCACACAAGTTTGGAACGACATGAGTAAATGAAGACAGATTTGTTTTTGTGAACTATCCCTTTTAAAAACTGAGTGCAATCGCTGTGAAAAATCTCAAGAATCCCAGTAATAACCACAAACAACTGGAAATGTCATGAAGTTCTTTGGTCGAAAATAAATGGGTTTAAATTTAATTTAATGTTTAAGTTCAATTGTCTGTTCTGCTGAACATCCTGTCACACATGCTTTCGTTCTTCCTGTGGTTATTGTAGTGTCAAATAAAGCGTCATGTGCATCAGTGTTTTATCTGACGGTGTTTTACTCGGAATACAATAGCATGTTTGGCAGGAACCTGCATCTGATAGACGCACTCAGAAGAAAGAAAGTTGCAGAACTATTATCGCATTCGTAATATTACCCACCACATCAAAAAGAAGTGCATCATTTTAGCCGTCTCTTAATATACCAGTAGTTTTACACTTTTAAGAACTTCAGATCATCACAGTCACAATGTAAGGGTATTGAACCACTTTTATTTGGGTTTTCAATATTAGAACATGTATTTTGGTTAGATATTTGGTGCTAGGTTTAAAACTGGAAATTATCAAGGTGTTATGTAAACACAAGGGGGTCCGTTACCAAGATGATGATAAACCCCAAGATACGATTGTTGTTGCCGTGACGCAGATTGTGTATCCTCTAACTAACACATACCAGTGTAGTTATTTAGGGATGCATGTAAACACAGCAGAGTTTCATATGAGCCACTAGCCTCTTTGGCATTTAATCATGTTACTGGATTAGCGCACAGTACAGAGAGATCAAATGTGGCATACCTGAGCACAGATGACAGTATCATTATATCTCTTCTTAATAGTGCTCACAATGGCATTGTCAAGCACACATGTGTGTGCCTTGGTACCATCTCTATTTTGCGAAAACGGTCACAATCAGTATCTTGTTACAGGCCTAATTTCAAACTGTCTAGTTCGGTGTGGTGTGTCTTCACTCAAACGGATCTTTACACACAACAGCCAAGTACACTCACGTACACCACTGTTTGCTTTTTCCCCACTGATTTGTGGAGCTTTAACACTGCTTGCAGTAAGCTGGCTACAGTGTCCTGAATCATATGACAGTCTGTCCTGCTATAGCCTTTGCCCTTCACCTATAAATAAGCCTGTCTGTGGATTGACTCTGGGACTCTCTCTTGCATAAGCCAGAAAGATAAACACATACGATATTCCCATGCCCTTAGCTTTACACTTGTAACATTTTTAGCTGAGCCTTAAAATATAGGTTTGCTAAAGTCCAGCAAGCAAGGCAGATGTCTTGAACACTGCAATACAACTATGTTTATCATATCTTCTATAAAACCCAAGCAATATATATGTCAATATTTTGTGTAATGATTGTACAGATGAACAAACAGTCCAATCAAATAATTGTTTTTTCTCTTTATCGTTTGCTACCTGTAGGATCGAAAGTTACTCGTGTAAGATGGCTGGGGATGACAAGCACATGTTTAAGCAGTTCTGTCAGGAGGGGGAGCCACACATACTAGAAGCTCTGTCACCCCCTCAGTCCAGCAGCGCTCCGAGCCCTAACCTGTAAGCCTTAACACACAACCATAAGCTTTACATCAGCTGCTGCAGTTGCACTACACTGTCTCTCTTGTGCGTTTTCTTTTAGATTGGGGAAGAGTGGGGAGGATGGAGAGAACCCATTAAGTGATAAGTGTTGCAGGAAGACTTTGTTTTACCTTATCACCACCCTGAACGAGTCGTTCCGGCCTGATTATGACTTCAGTGCCGCCCGCTCCCATGAGTTCAGCCGAGAGCCCAGCGCTAACTGGGTTAGTATGACTAGCTTCCATTGTATCGTGATAACATATCTGCTTGGGTAAAGAAAAAAAAGTGCTGTATCATTGCACTTTTTATGACGATATTATATATCAGGTACAAAGGTGATTTGGATGCACTTTAAAAATTGAATTGAAACTATTCAAAAGGTCCCATAAACTGAAAGATATGGTTTCTTGTAATAAAACTGGATTAATTTTAATCTATTAATTATCAATTTGTTTTGAAATTTCAGAAACTATGATTTCTTTGGCCTAAGCTTTGCTTACATGTATGTTTGTGTTTCTTCTCCAGGTGGCTGACTCTGTTAACAGCAGCCTTTATTCTGCTGTAGGGGAGCAGTTTAACTCTTTAGGCCCAGAACTGTGGAATGCCATTGACCAAGAGATAAACCTGCAGAGCTGTGACATCTATAGGTGTGTGTGTGTGTGTGGGTGTGTGTGTGTGGGTGTGTGTGTGTGTGTGTGTGTGTGTGTGTGTGTGTGTGTGTGTGTGTGTGTGTGTGTGTGTGTGTGTGTGTGTGTGTGTGTGTGTGTGTGTTTGTTTTGGGGCATAGAAGGACAGATTTCAAGACATTTCAAAGAGCAATGAGGACCCTCTGGTATATGAGGACAGTTGGCTGTCCTCATAAAAATAAACCTTATAAAACCTTTTCTCAGCATGTTTTAATACCCAAAAAGTGGTTTTCTCAAAAGTCTTCATGTACCAAAAACCTGACATATTTTGTATAGTTGTGTGTCCGACACTGCCCCCTATCGGTTGTCGGGGTCCCTGCATGTTGGGACACACAAGCGCGGGAAATTATACACAACGCGGGACATTATACACAAGGCGGGAACTGCGCATGCTCACATTTGAAAACTCATTTTGATTGGCTGGATAGGAGAGAGCTACGTCAGTCATCAGCTGATTAATTTTCCCGGGAGTTCTGAGAAGCACGTCGTGGAGAGCAGGTAAGAAATTAATAACTAAACGTTTTAATAGGTTCCAATGACAAGTATTGTTACGGTTTTGGTGTTTAGCAGATGCTTTTTTTCCAAAGAGACATACAAATAAAGACAATATAAAGTTAAACTTAACAGTAAAACGGGTCCTTCCGCAAATTCAAGGCCTTCAACTTTGACACATTAAAAAATATAATAGCGTTACATTTGATCGATTTGTTAAAAAATACCCATGAAATGAAGGCAGCTTAAGAGTTACAAGAAATTGTATTGTGCCATCTTTTTTATTTTATGACTATTTATCTACCTCATGTGCTGATATTTTTGTCATGCCTTTACAGACGCATGCATTACTATATCCAATAGTTTTAAGTAGAACTATGTTATAGTTTTCACACATGAGCAGTATTTTAGTGCTTCTTTTCCCTGGGATTTGCAAATGTTTTTTTTTTTTCAATCTTACATTTTCCATGAGGGTGATCACGTCAATTAATATATATATATATATATATATATATATATATATATATATGAGAAATATATATAAGACATGCATACAAGAGAAGTATAAAAAAATAGGGCTTTGACAAAAATACATGTAGGGTTACAATAGAAAAACTTTGAAGATCATTACAAATATAATTGTTAATACTTTTTAAGAAATTAATGAAAGTAACAGGATTGACAGAGTAACTGAACATGGATGACAGGACATATTATTCAGTATACACTGGAAATATTTGTTTACATAATATTTTAAAGTTTTACATTTTTAAATTGCATTATATTATTTTTTGCACTCTTATAGTTGTATTAGTGAAGCACATTACATTTCTAAGAGATCTAAAGCCCTGTTTCACAGACATGGTTTACACCAGTGGTTCTCAACTCCTTATTTAATACACCTGATTCAGATCTTTAGCTCGAGCTGAGGATCTGAATCAGGTGTATTAAATAAGGGAGACATACACAATATGCAGAGCAGTGTGTTGCAAGGACTAGAGTTGAGAACCACTGGTTTACACTAAGCCAGGATTAAGCTGGTGTGCATTTTGAGACAAAACTATGACTCTGACATATTTTAAGATCTGTCAATGCAAGTTTTTTTGAGTTAAAACAGCTCAGTCATGCATGTTAGTCTGGGACTAGCTTAAGCCTTGTCTGTGAAACCGAGGGCTAATGTTTTAGGGCATTGAAATTAGATCCTTTTGTTCATCTGTCTGTCGGTGTCTATCTCCTCACAGAACTTAAAAGGTATTGATATACTGACAGCAGGGAAATTTTATGTGAATGTTATGAAAGCATAGCTCAATTGAAACTGTTTAAATATCCATGTAGTGAGATTAAAAGTAGTGTTGAGATGTGAGAAGATGTGGTGTTAACATTTTTGTTCTTAATTTCCTTAGCAAATTCAGTCATGCCACGGAGAACTACTCCCCTTCAGGATGCCACTAATCACATCCTTGCTGGAAGAGACAAGAGTTCAATGTTAGAAATTAAATATATTAATCCTGTTAAAGGTAAGTGACTTTGACACACTGTAGGCTAGCCTGAGGGGTTACACGTTACTGGTTCTTGAATTGATATTATAATTGTTTTCAGTTTATCACTATTAATTTTACAAACATTAATAAGGTTGTGTTTGCAGGTCGTGGTATCTTCACTTTAGCTGTTTTCAATCAAGGAGACTTTGTGGTGGAGTACAGAGGGGAGCTCATTGATGCAGCTGAAGCTGAACATAGACGTAAACTGTACCACAATGCATGTTCGACCTTCATGTTTGAGTTTAAATGGAAGAGGAAGACATGGTGGTAGGTTCAGAATGACTAATATGTTTAGATTTCTATTGTGAAGTCAGGATTTCTGAAGATGGGCTTATGCGTTGCGACGTTCGTCTGTTATAGGACAACTGAATAAACGAACGGACACTGATTAGCTACTTGCTCTACGTTTATTTAAAATTAACAGCAAGACAACTTGATGTGAATGTGCTTTCCAATAAATGAATCACACATAGTAAACAAATCCTTAACACCAAAAAAACTTTGCAATTTAGACGTGCAAACTGCGTTGCGGTGAGACGTAGCTACATGCTCGGGCAGATTCGGTTAAAAGTCGGTCGTCTTAGGACACGGCGCCACGCGATGTTGGGGTCTTGCCGTTCTTGCGCACCGAACGCGCTATTTTTGCCGCGCGCACCTTCATGCTCGTGCGGACGCGTCGAGTATATACAAGGCTTTACTCTGTGTCAGCGGTCAACCGTGTTACTCTGATTGGTAAAGCGGCAGAGATTTCAGACCTCCGTTTATTAACCGGTCACACCCCATGTAGAACATTCATGTTTGAACATATAAACATTTGTCATTTTTGCTCAGTTTGCAGTGCTGTTGCATGTTTTGTCTCGAAACGCTCGAACGGTCATCCAGTATCATGCGCTTGGATCATGATAACCACAGATAAAGCCAGACATAGCCTATAACTTAGCACCTCACTATCATGGCAAATTGTAACTTTATGGTTTCTATGGTATTTGTATGAAAAACAGTAGCCTAAATACATTATTAAATACTGTAATTATATTTTTATTAGTCATTTAATACATTTTCTACATTAATAATATAATACAATTCAGTATATACCTAATTTCATGGTGCAGTTAATATTACTAGGCTATCATTACAGTAAATCCATGAAAAATGGATTCAGTATCAATTTAGATTCTGACTGTACCGTTGCGCACAGTGTTTCTCCTGTTCGTCAGTGTTGTTTCATCTGCCTTTAAACTGATTTAAATCACTGAGACATTAGTGTTCTTCACTGAAGTCAAGCGCTTCTCACTGGATCTCGTGAGCGAGATGATGAGAGTAAATGCGTCTGCTCTGGTGAGCTCACGCTGCGCTGCTGCTCGGACTTTGAGCTGAGCGGATAAATGCTCCGTGTGGTGCGCGATTCAAGTAGCCTGACTACGTCAGACTTGTACTTCCGCTCAATTTCATTTCGCTTCTGTACATCGACATCTCTCAGTAGCGCCCCAGCGAGAAAGAAAACTTTTTAATTGTGCCATGCCAGACTCTGTCTACGAAGCAAAGCGAAGTCGCAGAGTTTGGTATTACCAGACTATGGTTCAAGTGAGTTTCTTTCTGCTTTTGGTGCATAAACTTTATCAAACTGTTGATATCGTTTTATCAAGAAAAAATGCATCGAACTATACTTTTAATACAACTGTATGTTGGCACAATTCAAAAGTGTTTCACTATAAACGTCTGTTTAGTACATGATGTTTGTATATTTTCAGTATTGACGGAGCTCTTGAGGACGGTTCTTTTGGGCGTTTAGCAAACGATGAATTCAAGGCACCGAATTGCAGAATGAAGTTGATCGAAGTAGAAGGGAAGCCACATCTCTGCCTTTTTGCTCTGAAGGAAATTACGGCAGGAACTGAAATCACTTATGACTATGGTGGGAAAGATTGGCCCTGGCGTAAAGAGGTGGGTCACTTGTCTTCTTTTTTTTCCCCTATGAATTGGTGTCATTGTTTAAAGCCTATATTTTGACATCTTGATAACAATGCAATCATCTGTCTTAAAAGCTAATGTGTGTTATGCTGAGTCAGTTTCATGATGCCACAGAGATTACACAATACCTATCGCTTATTAGTGTCATTTAGAACCAAAAAAAAAAAAAAAACAGAAATCACTGCTTTGTAGTATTCAATCCAGTTCTCAGTCAATCTTGTCAGGTTAATCTCAACTTTGCTTGACTCTCCCAGCTGATGCCACCAAGCTTATCTGTATATGTTGTCCTGTATGTTTTTAGATTCCCCCTACTGTTACAAGCATTTCTGTCCAAGAGTCTACTAAAGACAGTGTCCAAGACCAAATCATGTCATCCACAGTCTTTATTGAAGGTCAGTGACTTTTTGACTTAATGTTTTATCTAGTTGTCAATGGTGTACTGTAGATGAGTAAGAAACTTTTATGCCACATATTGCCATGTTAACGGAGATGGTTTTACAGTAGTTATGGTGGGCATATAAACTTATTGTGTCTATAAAGGATGTGAACCAGTGGTTGCTTCTAGAGTGACCCACAACCCCACACTCCCTGGTCTTGCTCATATTCTTTTCTGTATTCTGCAGAGACCAGAGAGAGACCAGAACTCCAGTCCTGCAATATGACATCAGGCTGTTCTGCTTCTGAGGTAAGGCTGAATACAGTGTCTGTTAAAGCAACATGTCCCATTGTTTTACAATGGCTAAGGAAATGTCACAACACAAAGCATCACCATACACCTGGTATAGTTTTATTGAATGAGGGCACAGCAAAACGTAATTAATTATTCGGAAGTAACAGTTCTTCCGCAAAATATATTTTCTGTAGCTGAATTGTAGGCAAGTAATTCACAAATGCAGACAGCGTAACTTTGTTGAACTAACAAAGGAAAAATGCAGCCAGAGATGTGACGTTATGAGAATTTTCCAAAAGGATCCAATGTGATCCAGCCAATCATATTCAAGGGTCAGAACATTTTAAATTGTTACTCTGTCTTAGTCAGGTCAACTATACAATAACACAGTTGTGTAGGTGATGTCCAAGTTCACATGTGCATTTTCTGTTTAACTTGTTTAGACACAGCTTAGTGGTGCAAGCTTCTCTTCTGGCCAACACTCCGTTGCAGTGCTTGGTGACCACACCCATGACTTGGAACCCAATGTTTTCTCTACAGATTTAGTCAGAAGTGAGTCCCTCTTGAATAAGCAATGCCTGGGAAATACTGGGGTCCTGTAAAGCACTGTGCCTTCATGTCCTGTGTTCTCTTCAACAGACACTGAATTGAGAGCAGAGTGTCAGACATTCAGTCCCACACCAGACAGCCCTGAGCATGAGGTTAGTTTGAATTCAGCTGTTTATTGCGGGATGTCTGAATGTTTAGAATTAAGGGACATATTTCTGAATTCATTATCATACTGCAGATACAGTCTGAATATCTTTGTCTGTAAAGAAGGTCATTATTTAAAATTTTGTTTCCCTGTCTACATCATTTTGAGTGTCATAAACTTAAAGGTTTGATTGAGGGTTTGATTGAGGGTGTCCCTCTTAGGTGAAATGGACACTGTACCAGTTGATGCCTGTTCATCTTAGCATATTGCTGTTTGTTTTTTTTTAGGTGCACTGTGTCAGAGGTCAATGTGGCACTTCTGAGAAACCAGGGATTGGTGAAGTTGATGTCCAGCCCCAGGAGGGCTCGCCCCCTTTGTCATCAACAGACCCTGCCAGTGGTCAGTTATAGTTTTGAGTAAACTTCTGGGAATGCATGTCATGCCTGCTGAGGGTTTACAGGGTCGCCGTGATTTTGCCAAGTAATACATGGTCCTGGATCAACATATTTTGTTGATCCTGGATTAACATTCCTGTCCCAAATTTAGTCATTACCCAATCCCTACCCCTAAACCTAACCCTACCCATAATTTTTCCCTAAAATTATAGGGTAATGATAGGTGAAAACACTGATGTTAAAGTACTTCACCCTGATTCTAAGCCTAAACTTGACATCAACTGTAAACTTGTTTTATGATATGAGGAAAGCCAAGCACTGAATCTTGCGTGTTCCCTTGTACAGAGACTGAACCGAGATCAGAGTGTCACGCATCCAGAGCTGCGCTGAATAACTCTGCTTGTGAGGTGAGTTTGAATTCACTTGTGTTTTGAAATTGACCAGTGGTTAGAAGTAATGGGATGTTCCTTGGAACAGTTTTCAGTGTTTTAATAAACCTCTTACAGCTACAGTACGGTGGTTATGTCCTCTATTCAGGATGGATGGTCTTTTCAAATCACGGTGTCCCCCCAACACTGGATTTTTTCTGAGTGTGCCACACACTGGCAGTTCAATAGTGGAAGTCTTAGTTTCAGCATGGATGTCATTGATAGTCCAGAGGAAAGTGTCCTCACATACCTAGAGTTTGTGTGTGTTACAGCCTGTCCTCACATAACATGAATATTCCTGTAACACACACAGATGTAGAAACTACAGCATGTGCTTGTAAAGTGGCTAGTTAAGGAATAGGGTTTTCCCTATTTTATATACATTCTTAGTTGTGGCATCTATGTGTACCTATATGGTTCATGGACCATGGTCAGCTGTTTCTTGCGGCTTGATGGTAAAATTATTTTTTTTCAGTGACATGTCTCCCCTATACAAAATGGTTCCTAATTTTGTTAAATATTCTGTCTTTGCACATATGCAGTGTTATCATCTGTGCCAGTTGATGCCTGTTCATCTTTGCATATTGCTGTTCTTGTTTTAGGTACACCATGTCAGAGGTCAATGTGGCACTTCTGAGAAAGAGGGGATTGGTGAAGTTGATGTCCAGCCCCAGGAGGGCTCGCCCCCTGTGTCATCAACAGACCCTGCCAGTGGTCAGTTATAGTTTTGAGTAAATGTTGTTGACTTCTGGGAATGAATGTCATGCCTGCTAAGGGTTTAAAGCATGAAAAACATCTGGCACTGTCAGGCTATTTTTAGATAATTATTTTATGGTTTGATGGACATTTTGAGTAGGACTTTGTCTATCAGGGATGTGAGTTGACTATGTTTTGCCTATATGTGGTTTTATGATATGAGGAAAGCCAAGCACTGAATCTTGCGTGTTCCCTTGTACAGAGACTGAACCGAGATCAGAGTGTCACGCATCCAGAGCTGCGCTGAATGATTCTGCTTGTGAGGTGAGTTTGAATTCACTTGTGTTTCGAAATTGACCAGTGGTTAGAAGTAATGGGATGTTCCTTGGAACAGTTTTCAGTGTTTTAATAAACCTCTTGCAGCTACGGTGGTTATGTCCTCTATTCAGGATGGATGGTCTTTTCAAATCGCGGTGTCCCCCCAACACTGGATTTTTTCTGAGTGTGCCACACACTGGCAGTTCAATAGTGGAAGTCTTAAAGTTTGAGCATGGATGTCTTTGTCCTTGCATACCTAGAGTTTGTGTGTTACAGGAATATTCATGTTATGTTAGGACAGGTTGTAACACACACAAACTCTAGGTATGTAAGGACACTTTCCTTTGGACTATCAATGACATCCGTGCTGAAACTAAGACTTCCACTATTGAACTCCCAGTGTGTGGCACACTCAGAAAAAATCCAGTGTTGGGGGGACACCGTGATTAGAAAAGACCATCCATCCTGAATAGAGGACATAATGGATGGGCAGCTTCTGTCCTGCAGAGTTTAGCACCAAGCCGAATTAAACACACCTGAAAAAGCTAGTCAATGTTTTCAGGATTACTAGAAAAGAGTTTGTCAGGGTTGGAGCTAAACTCTGTAGGACAGTGGCCCTCCAGGACAGACGTTGCCCATCCTTGATATAGTTACACATAGATGCCACAACTAAGAATGTATATAAAATAGGGAAAACAATATTCCTTAACTAGCCATTTTACAAGTACATGCTGTAGTTTCTACATCTGTGTGTGACACAAACTGTCCTCACATAACATGAATATTCCTGTGTCACACACAGATGTAGAAACTACAGCATGTACTTGTAAAATGGCTTTTATATACATTCTTAGTTGTGGCATCTATGTGTAACTATATCAAGGATGGGCAACGTCTGTCCTGGAGGGCCACTGTCCTACAGAGTTTAGCTCCAACCCTGACAAACTCTTTTCTAGTAATCCTGAAAACATTGACTAGCTTTTTCAGGTGTGTTTAATTCGGCTTGGTGCTAAACTCTGCAGGACAGAAGCTGCCCATCCATTATGTCCTCTATTCAGGATGGATGGTCTTTTCTAATCACGGTGTCCCCCCAACACTGGATTTTTTCTGAGTGTGCCACACACTGGGAGTTCAATAGTGGAAGTCTTAGTTTCAGCACGGATGTCATTAATAGTCCAAAGGAAAGTGTCCTTACATACCTAGAGTTTGTGTGTGTTACACACGTACAAAGATTTTTACCTTTTTTTCACATTTTTTTTTTACTTTAGTTTCTTAGAATTGGCTTTACTTTTCTTGCTTTGCTTAATTAGATAGTCCAGGTTTAATCAACCTATTTTCTTGCAGTTTGAGGTTATGTAGTGCTGTGGCAGAAGTGGTAGAAGTAAATCTTTCTCTTTTGTGTGTGTGACAAGTGACACCCCAACAGTTAACCAACCTAAACATAAGTCATATGAATTGAATTTACTTCGCTATTATATCTCAAAAGTAACTTATTTCCCCCTTTTTTATCTCTCCTGATTTTATCTCTTGGTTGTGTGAAAGTAAAAAAAAACTCACACAAAAAAAATTAATTCATGATATAATTTGTGTGTGTAAAGGTTTTATATTTATATTTGTTTTAAAAAAATGTTTTCACAGTGTACAGTCCATAAGCTGGTTTTTGAACTGGTGAGAATTGACAAATGCTGGATATGCCATTCACCTTTGACATCTATCAAATGGCACGGTGTAAGATGCAAACGTAAGTGTGTTATTCATCTTCTCCTAATTAATGCATTTCTCAGTACACCATAAGTTGTTTAATTTCATGTTATCGGTCAGTTCCAGACTCGCACCTATAAAGCATGTTGATTGAATGTTTTATCAGTTCAAAAACCATTGCGGTGGAAAACACTGGAGTGGCAGATACTATGACGTATCAGGCAAGTGAGTTTGCAAGCTGAGGCACATAGCAAAGAACAGAGAGCATACCTGCAAACTTGTTGCCTTTTGGCTAAATTTACCATTTTGGCATTTCTAATCAGATCGCGCAGGGTTTCCCTAACCCCTGGAGACTTTCGTTTTTGGATGTTGAACAAGTTCTTAATTCCTTTGCTGTGATCATTTATATTATTAGGCTAACTGTCCTATTGCTCTTTGTTGATTAGACTTAGGCCTAAGTTAGGCTACAACGTAAAATTCTCACAAATGTTTTCTTCTTTCATCCGGTTCGCTGCAGCTCAGCTAAACGCGTCTTTAATGGACTTTATTCATTGGTGTGACCGAAATAAAATTACAACTTATAGATGAGTTGTTTGCAATGTTAACCCAATCGCACAATAAGCGAAACATCGCTGTTTGAATTTGTTGTAGACAAAATTTAACGATCCCATATTTGCGACGATAACAATGCAAAAAAGGCAGTTCTTTGTTTGATGTGCTACGTGAACATAGGGCAATATTTGTGCTTCTTCGTCAGCATTTTTAAAGATTCGCTTGGCTGAGAAGCATAATGCACAAACATTTCATTATGTCTAATGAGTATCAACAAGCATATGCCCTCAAGTCCGTGGTGCACTCATGTCATTGCTAAAGTCTTTCTGTAATTATGCATATGCTCACAAACTTCAAATAGGATGTTAAACCCTTTGAGCAGAAACTATCAAACTTGCAAATTTCTTTTTGTCTGACCAATAAGCATTTCCAAGTGTTTTTTTTTTCTAACTTATATATATATTTTTTTACTTCGTGCCTTCCAATAAGTCACTGGGCCTTATTTACGCATCTGAGTTGATGATAGTTTCAGTGGGCTTTTCGAGTGGAATTAGAATTTAGTTTGGCTGATTGAGATGATAGATGAACTGTATATAAAAGCTCATAATGAACAAAAAAATTAGGGCTAATAAATCAGGACCTAATTCAATAGAGCCACCAAGCAATTGGCTATCCAAATGCTTGGAGGTGTCTCCACACCTTTCCAACTACTTTCCTTTTTATTCTCACTAGCCTTATTAATTAATGTAGGATGAACATTTCATAATTTCTGTTCCCCATTAGACTATTCTGCCAGAACTGGGCCAAGGATGCATTCTGAATCATAGCTTGTATGGCCTCACACCTTCCATGTTGCACATTTAAAAAAGAATGTGTTTTGTCAGGTCAGACTGTTAATGTGTCTGTTTTTACAATAACAGTGTTTTAAAATCAGAATCTCAAATCCCTTGATTGTTCGGACAATGCCATATATCATTTGTATGTTTAATTCTGTTTGGAAATCCCATCAGAATGCACCATTTGAACAGTCATTTTTCAAAAAATCTGCTTTTCATTCTGAACTCACTTTATGCTTAAGTTTTCAGTTCACTTTATGTGTATGTTTAGTGGTGTTGCTGAATTTATTGTGTGGGATCACTACATACATTTTTAACTTTGACTTTGAATGGGTAATGTAAATGCTCTGCCACTCCAGTGAATTCTGCCTTAATGGTCGAAACCTGTCTACTTTTTGTCTAAATGGAAAGTTTTAGCCATCACTCAAACTGTGCATTTGTACTGAACAGTTCATTTTGTTAGTATTTCTTGATCATTAGTGTGAAGCTGTTTGCATTTAATAAGAAAATTAGTATGTAATTGGTCAGCATGGGGAATTGACTAATTGTTGTCTAACGCTGTCTAATTTTGTCTGTGAAGAATGTTCTGGTGTGTGGCATAAAATCTGCCTCCAGAAATCCTCAGAAGACTGGGATATTTCAGATGTAAGTGTGCATTGAAGTATAATATGCTTAATATCAATATGATGGCTCTTAGCAGTTTGTTTTTGACATCCATCCTTCCTATTTGTATTTCTGTTAAAGTATGCTGTTAACTAAATTTAATTTCATTAATTAATTTAATGTACTTTACAGGACGATGTCTCATCTGGTGACGAGTACATCCCAGCATCTGTATCGGATTCAGAAAGCTCAGGGACAGAGTTGAGTGTTGAGTTGCCTGGACCATCCAAAAAGTCCCATACCACTAATTTGCCTGATTTAGGTGTTACTTTCCCTGAACAAGACCAGACCATAGATATAGAGGACAACTCAAGGGATATCTGTAAGAATATCCTGATGGATCTAGAAACTACTGGTGATCTCCAAAGTGACCCAGAACCAGAAAGCTCAGAGTCATACCTGCAGAAAACAAAAGATGCGAGTAACGAAAATGGTACTGTGGATGTTCTTGGCCAAAGTAAATCCCCAACCAAATCAGCGAAATTCATTAAAAGCCAAGTCAATTATTGTTTTGTATGTGAAAAACCTCAAACAAAATTTGCACGTCATCTCGAGAGGCATGTCAATGAAAATGCTGAAATCGCACAGGCGCTCCAGTTCCCCAAATCATCAAAGGACAGAAAGGTTCTTCTTGAGAAATTCCGAAACCTTGGCAACTTCAAGCATAACTCTACTGTTAAAACCACAGGGTCAGGCTGCCTTAAAGTGAAAAGGAGTTCCAAACAGAGCAGCAGCACTGAGACTTACGATTACTGCTTGTACTGTAAGGGTATGTTATCCAGAGCCGAACTTTCTCGGCACATGAAGAGATGTGCTCTAAGACCTGAGAATAATACTGAAGAGAGACCCGAGTTTAGAGAGAGAGCCTTTGGTATAGCATCTGCTCAGTCTACAATGTCCCAGCCAATTTCAAGTGAACTTTGGTCCGTGTTGGGCAAAATGCACAGGGATGACGTGTCCACTGCAATAAGGAATGATCATTATATCATGCAGTTTGCCCAGTCCCTCTTTAATAAGCATGGGAATGACAGATCAAAGCATGAGTATATAAGACAGAAAGTACGGGAACTTGGGAGATTACTTGTGACTTTGCGCCACACAACTAGAATCCATAACATGGAAGAAGCGATAAAACCATGCAACTTCTTTATTCTTACTAGTGCTGTCAAGAGAGTTTCAGGTTTTGATCATGAAAACAACACTTTCAAAGCCCCAAGTTTGGCCCTGAAAATTGGGCATTCTCTCAGAAAGATAAGTGACCTCATCATGTGTCGTGTCCTCATGGAAGAGGACCAAGAGGCGATCGATTCCATCAGGAGGTTTCATGCACTTCATGAAACAAAGTGGTCTGAATTAGTTTCCCATTCTGCCTTATCTAACCTGAGTGAGGCAAAATACAACAAGAGCAGCAGGCTTCCACTGGCCAAAGACGTTCAGAAGCTACAGTTATATCTTGGTCAGCAAGTGGAATTGGCTAAGGAGAAACTAGCCGAAGACCCAACAACAGGCACTTATGCAGCACTAGCAAAGGTGACCCTCTGTCAAGTCATTTTGTTTAATAGGAGGAGGGAAGGTGAAGTGGCACGGATGACTGTAAAAAATTTTGAAGGTCGTGACATGTCACAGCTAAACGATGACATAAGCACTGGGCTGACAGAAGTTGAGAAGAGACTTTGCAAACAATTCGCCAGAGTAGAATTGAGGGGGAAAAAAGGACGAAAGGTTGCTGTGCTCCTGACCCCTGATATGACTGCTAACCTGTCACTCCTCGTTAGTAAGCGGAAAGAGTGTGGAGTAACAGAAAACAACAATTACCTGTTCGCTGTTCCTTGTAGTGATGGTCACTACAGAGGGCAGTTTGGTAAATATGCAGATGCTTGTGGAGCCGAAGACCCTCAAAACCTCAGATCAACGTACCTTCGCAAACAGATCGCCACAATAAGCCAAGTCATGAACTTAAAAGATAATGAACTGGACCAGCTGGCCGATTTTCTCGGCCATGACATTAGGGTGCATAGGGAGTACTATCGACTGCCCCAGTCTACAATTCAGCTGGCTAAGATCTCAAAGCTGCTTATGGCTATGGAGAAGGGAAGTGTGAAGGATATTCAAGGAAAATCTCTGGACGAAATTGGTGGTACGTATCATTTACATGTTGTTAAATCTACTTTGGTGTATGTGTAATAAAATGAGTTAATTTTTACAATGTCATTTAATAGATGGCATAGACGACGATATGGATACAGGATCACAACTACTCCTTAATGTTTCCACATTGCAAGGTACTGTTAAATTGGGTTCCAAGGCTACTGAAATTGTTGCATTCCGTGTTGCGGATTCTGTAATTGTATTGCTGAAATATTTAAAATAGGCTTTTTTTATATATATACACATTTAGATAACTGTCTACTGTTGTTTAAAAAAATTAACTTTTTAAAATTAACCTTTTATTGCCTACCCTCCTTGCTGTGTAATTGATACCAACTTTTTTTTGTTTTTTTTGTCTTGTTTTGTTTTTAGACAATGAAGAAATGTTGGCTTCTGGGACTTTTGAATCACCTCACCTCTCCGAGACTGCAGCTCAAGGTATAATCTGAATGAAGGACCCAAAGTTTGCCCAACAAATATCATGTAATCATTAGAGTTTATTAAAATGTTTTAGTCAGGAATTTTCCAGTAGTATGATGGTTATAAACTTGGCTAGTATTTTGATGTGTTCAGTAGTTTGCATGATCATTTTAAAACAACAGTGAAGACTTGGACTGTGTAAAATCTACATCATTTCCTAGTAAAATTATCACTCAGGTATTGTTGCACAGTTACGCTCTCCTGACTTTATCCGGTTCAACAACTTTGCCATGAGTATACTTATTATAATATAGAATTGGCTGTCTACAGTGCTACATGTATCCCCTCCATGCCCATGGTAGGCAGACAGGCTCTTTAAGCCCATACATTTATACTGTGCAATATTTTTTTTTAGATGACCAGGGGAACGCTGCCTGTGTAACTTCCAGATCACCTCATCTCCCCGACTCAGTTACTCAAGGTATTGTATTAATGCGATGCCATGTCCATCACTAGGCACCACTAATGTGCAGTCAACACTTACATGGTTTGTTTAGACGTATAAGGTATTAAAAGAAGCTGGATGTATTGTTTTTAATAAGGAGTGTTTTAGCAGAACTAAAGTCAATTTATTATCACACACATTGTCTACACAAGTTCCAGCTTGTTTGTCAATTTTGAACAGCAACATCCCTACCTACAAGTACATCTTGATGGCTCTTTTATCTTTTGTTTTTATCTTCTAATATTTTTTTAATTGTTCAGGTTTCCATGTCAAATCTAGGCGGTGTGTGAAGAGACCATGGTCTGAGGAGGAGATACGAGCTGTGATGAAACATATGAGGCCTTTAATTGAAAACGGTGTCACTGCCACCAGTGAGCAGTGTCTGAAGTGCAAGGAAAAGGAACAACCTATCTTGGAGAAAAGATCCATTCAGAACATTCGAGATTTTGTTCGCAACAGGGGCTTGGTGTTTAAAAGACATTCAAATGCTAAGCGCTAAATGCACTTTTGGATCGCCTTAGCCTTTACCTTTCTAGTCATGTTTTGCAAGTTGCTGTTCTATGTTCAGAAATGTTTTAGGTCACTTAAAGGTTAGTTCACCATAAAAAGTATAATGATGTCATTTAATGACTCGCCCTCATGTCGTTCCAAGCACGTAAGTCCTCTGTTCATCTTCTGAACACAGGTTAAGATATTTTAGATTTAGTCCGCGAGTTTTCTGATCTTCCATTGAACATGTGTGTACGGTATACTGTCCTTGTCCAGAAAGGAAATAAAGACATCATCAAAGTAGTCCATGTGACATCAGTGGGTTAGTTACAATGTTTTGGAGCATCAAAAATACATTTGCTCCAAAAATAACGAAAACTACGACTTTATTCAGCATTGTATTGTCTTCCCAATCTGTTGTCAACTTCACAGTGACCCTGCTGATGACGTGTTGATCTGGTGCACCCGAGCGTTGTTTACTGTCTGGGGGAGACGCACACTGTATTCAAGCTATTCTACATTGTTTGTATTTTAGTATTGCTATATTTTTTTATTATTTTTTTTTTACAATGGTGCGCCAGTGTGCATGTCGCAGATCCTAATCGCCAAAAGCGCTCGGGTGCACCAGATCAATACGTCATAAGCAGGGTCACTGTGAAGTTGACAACAGACCGGGAAGACAATGCAATGCTGAATGAAGTCGTAGTTTTCGTTATTTTTGGACCAAAATGTATTTTCGATGCTTCAAAACATTGTAACTAACCCACTGATGTTACATGGACTGCTTTGATGTCTTTTTTTCCTTTCTGGACAAGAACAGTATACCATACACACATGTTCAATGGAGGAACAGAAAACTCTCAGACTAAATCTAAAATATCTTAAACTGTGTTCAGAAGATGAACAGAGGTCTTATGGGCTTGGAACGACATCAGGGTGAGTCATTAATGACATTATTTTCATTTTCAGGTCAACCTCATCTTTTATTTTAATTTATTTCTTTTATTATTAAATGCATTTTAATTATTTTATTTATTAATCCTTTATTTTGCTTACAGGCAGTTTTGTTTTGTTTATTTTGCTATGTGGTTACCCTGGGCCTTTTAATGTCAGGATTCACTTATTTTATATGTAAATTTTTACAATGCTGTCCTTTTAAGGAATGGATTCTTGAGGTGACCAAATCAAATATATTTCAGTAAATCAACAAATGTTGTGTGTTAATGACCAACTTATATTATTTTCAACATTTTTAGCTTAAATGCAGATGAATTATGTTTAGTAGTCAAACATGGTAGATTTTTATCATGAACCTATCTACATACCTATAATATTGATACTCTAGCGCATCTAAAGTCAAGGTCAGCCGAGTCTAACACTATACTCTAGCACGTCTACACATTGACAGCGGCTATGTGTTAATCCTATACTCTAGCGTAGAGGTTTACTTCCAACCTGCTTCAGCACACCTGCCTTTGTATTTTCAAGCAAACCTGAAGAGCTTGATGAGCTCATTCAATTTATTTTTAGAAGGCATCTCACGGAAGCTGTAGGGTTGGCAGTTCGGTAATATATTCCATATTATTATAATGGTGTGCCTTAGTCACTTTGGTCTTATAATCCATGTGTCCTTTCAAAGCAGGTTATATTTGGTGTTTGTGTATGGTAACTTGGCCTTATACACCTTCTGTCCTTTCAAAGCAGGTTATATTTTGTGTATGTGTATGGTGACTTGGCCTTATACACCTTCTGTCCTTTCAAAGCAGGTTATGTTTTGTGTATGTGTATGGTGACTTGGCCTTATACACCTTGCGTCCTTTCAAAGCAGGTTATATTTGGTGTATGTGTATGGTCAAATCATTGACCCTGCACACCACAATGTCCTTATAGCCCGTGTTACAGAAAAGTCTTCACAAACCACCAGAAAGTCTGAAAAAGAGCCATTTTTTATATCTCAGTTGTCCAAAGAAAATCTTTTAATTTTAAGTCGTGTATAGGTTCGCAGATTTTTTTTATGATTTTTGATATATATTTTGTAGCTCTAGCACCACTGGAACCCGGTGTCCCCGTAGCCCTATACCCAGTCTGATTTGCCAAAAATTTCAAAAATTGTCCCTGTAGCCCAACAAACGGGTGTGTGTGTGTGTGTGTGTGTGTGTGTGTGTGTGTGTGTGTGTGTGTGTGTGTGTGTGTGTGTGTGTGTGTGTGTGTGTGTGTGTGTGTGTGTGTGTGTGTGTGTGTGTGTGTGTGTGTGTGTGTGTGTGTGTGAGAAGAGTGAAGAAATCATTTCTCCCCTGCACTCAGTTGTAGAGGTGTCTAACAAACATTTTCAAACCTTTTAAATGCGTTCTGTACATCTATAGCTACAACCCAGACCTCGACTCTGACCCCTTCGGTGAGGAAGGCAGCCTGTGGTCCTTCAACTACCTCTTCTACAACAAGAAACTGAAACGCATTGTATTCTTCACCTGCCGCTCAGTCAGGTCAGTAATCACTCACTGTGACTGTACAGTACACGCTTTGTTTGTTTTATTAATTATTATTTATTTTTTTTCCACATCATCTACTTCTGTTCAGTGTTCTCAGTAGTTATGGTTGCAGTGGCCTTGACAATGAGTTGGACATGGAGCTGGATGATGATGAAGAGGAAGTGGACAGCTTCATGGAAGAAAGAGACAGGTGAGCTCATTTTCATGAAGCAATCTTTATAAAGTAAGCAAGTTAGTGTGTTTCAGTGTATTGTATTTCAGCAATGAATTGTTTGCCATAGTCTTTTGAAGTGGTTTATTTTGCTCTGTATTGCAGGGTCCCTAGAGCTCTGTGCGTCTAAAGCTTTCTCAGGGATGACAACCTGAGATTCAGCCAAAGGGCCTCGCCGACAACTTTGCACCCACTTTCTTCTTGCTTTTTCAAGGAAAAAAAAACTTTATTTTCTGAAATGTGTGTGCTTAATTTTTAATTGTTCATTGTGGACTGAGGAGGGGGAAAAATGAGAGGTATTTACACCTCCCTCCCATTTGCCCCTAAAGAAGGTCAAAGACTGTGGCTGAGAAGAATTCCTGGAGAGCTGCTTGGACAAGGTTTGACATGGACTCGTTTAGGCTTTGGTGAGGCTGAGAAAATAAAACCAGTTCTCTAGGAATGAAAGATAGTCACATTCAAACACCAGCATTCTGACAGTGGAAATGGGATGTGACATTTTTTTGAGGACACTTTGGACTACAAAGACTGCACAAGCACCATTTTTGCCCCTTTCCATTTTATTGGTTGTCCTACTGTTTTCATAATTTGTTGGCCGAGAGGGGGGATTGGTTAAGTGTAAGTTTTGAAGCTTGTTTATGTGAATTTTGTCATTTAATTTAATCAATTGTTCTGCCTATATGAAAGCTTTTTGTGTGCTTTTGGCAGATATTTTTATCTGCAACTAACAGGTACTCCATTGATCCTGGCATTGTTGGCACCATGCTCTAGCAAATCAGCTGTAGACATTTTAGACTTTTATTTGCCTGATATCTTTATATATGGTTGAACTATAAAGTTTTTTTTTTGTAAGCTTAATTATCTGAAATTCTATTTTAGTATACACTGCACTGATCTTTTTTTTTATTGAATGTATGCAGGTTTCACATTTTGTTGCTGCCATTTGTTTTTGACTTTCTGTAATGTTGGCTTTGACATGTATTTACGTCTGGGTACTTTTGCATGGTTGAAAGATAAAAATATGAACCAAATATTGTTGAAGCTTTCAAGGCTGATGTATTTGAACCTGTTCATAATCATTTCTCATAACAATGTGAAATTTCAAACAGTGTTGACATGGAAAGAAACGTGAATGGAGTCAGTCTTTTGTAGCCATTTAGGATGTCGATTAAGGATGATTGAGCGTCTGTGACAATAAAACTATAGTTTTGTGTTTGATACCTAAAATCCTTATTTTGGGATGTGTGATAATTTTCGTTGTGTGTGTGTGTGTGTGTGTGTGTGTGTGTGTGTGTGGCTGTGTGCCAGGGCTAGTGGGATAGTCGCCAAAGAAATGATTTTTTTTTTGTGTGTGTGTGCGTCATCAAAGGGCGACTTCAGTTCAATCGTAAACATCAGACGGGGAGTCGGAGCAGCATAGAAAAACAATCCAGAGATAACAACACTTTGTAATATTCATACAGATCTCACATACCGGGTAATTGTATTTTACTTGCCGTTACTGATGTTCCACGTGGCATAATAATCTACAACCCGCTTATGGGTGAACATTTGTAATCATATATTTAGGTACTAGACATTTAAGACGCTTGCGAGAGTCAGATGCTTGTTAAACACGTCTATTAATTGAATGTAACATGTACAGGATTACAGTGTGGTGGGAAAGATAATTTTGTGGCTGCTTTAGAAACACCGAGGTGCTTTGGGGGGGCGTTCTTAAAAGATAAAGGTATTTGATCATTCTTTTTGTTTTTTTGTTTTTTAATCAATATGCTGCACTCTGCCATGATATTTGCGTGTCAAGTAACTAATGATCTCGGATGCCGTCCACAGATGGTCCTGTCGTTGGTGAACCTGTGCGCCCGGGAGGTAGTGAGCGACCACAGCTCTTCGCCGCATTGGTTAAGTTGTGTGCCGAGGGAGCTCTTCCGAGCGCTGCTGGACGCCGCCTTCTCTCACCGCCGTCCTCTAGCCGTCGGCGAGCTCGTCCAGCGGTGGCCTGAGCGGACACTGACTGTGGGAGACAGCAGAAGAGCGGTCCAGTGCCCTCCCAACCGCCTCTGCGTTCAGGCTCTGCTGCTGGCTGTGGTCAGGGGACTGACGGACAAGAGGTATGGATGTTATCTCTAAATTACCCCTTTTCATTTAAATGACAAAATGAGCTATGAAAGAGGCAAGGTCAGCACAGTGCCATATAATACTTAGTAATGAATTTCATCTTTACAGCGTGCCTTAATGTGATATGTCTCTGACCTGACAGCATGGATAAATATAGGTAGAAATGTCACTGATGCCCCCTTCAACCACACTGGCAGTAAGCATGTTAAAAGCACATGTGGATGACAAATAAATATATAGGTTATTGATTGGATGGTGACTTTTATTGTATATAAAAAAAATACAAATTAAATGCACACAAACACATTACCAATCGACAACAACAACATATATTTTTGTGTGAAAATTATTACTTTTTATTTTCAGGAAAAAGTGACAGTAAAGACATGTATAATATTGTAAAATATTTATATTTCAAATTGCTGTTATTTTGAACTTTTATACTTATCAAATAGTCTTGAAGAAAATGGGGAAACCATGATACATTTTTTTCAAGATTCTTTGATAAATAGAAAGTTCAAGGTAAAAGCATTTATTTGAAATGGAAATTTTTGTTATTTTGAACTTTCAATTCATCAAATAACTGTTCAACATTGAATAGTAAAACATTTTTCAGCAATGATTTCTGAAGGATAATGTGATACTAAAGACTGGAGTAAAAATGCTGGAAATCCAGCTTTACCATTACAGTAATATATGAATATTGTTACATGATGGATATAGTTGTAATATTTATTGATGTTGTTAAGAGTAAAAAGAAAAAGGAATGTCACCCTTTAGCTATTTCAATTTAATTTGAAAATATTTGTATACATGTGAGGGTGTATTATATACATAAATATCTCTCTCTCTTTCTGTGTTGGTTATATTAAGTTTTCTCTTTTTTTAAACATTATTTACTAGCTCTCTACCTGCCTCCCTTACCAGGTGTTGCCTGCAGGTGCTGGATCTCAGTGGACTTCAGTGTGAGGATGGGAGAGTTGAAGACTCAATGGGTGGATGGTCCCTCACTGTTGCCCTCTCCTCAATGGTGCTACAAGCTCGAGATGCAGCAGCCTTCAGGGCTCACAGGAGAGATTGTGAACGAGAGCGAAAAAGGGGGCTGGAAGCAGAGCGCGACCGGAGTGCTATAAAACGAGACAGGGGCACTGTAGGGTGCGGGAATAGTGGTGAAGGGAGTCAGGGAGGACACCAAGTGGAAGTAGTAGGGGAAATGGAGTGCAGAACTAGCGAACACACGTTACCAGAAGTTGAATCAGTGAAGGGTGTCAGAAGGAGGATGGAAATCCAGAGGAGAAAGATTTCATCTGAGGTGAAATCGAACACTAGCAGTAATAACGGTAGCTTATGTGACCAAGAATGGGACGAGGTAGCTGTGCTCCATGTCAGGGCTGACTTATTTATCAATTCTCGTTCCTGGTTGCGTGTCCGTGATGCCCTTAGTCAACTGGGACAATTGAAACTCCACTGCCGTTACCTTCGTGTGGAGGAACTCCCAGCATCCTCTATAGCTTCCTTATTGACTCTGTTGCCTCAGCAGGATCTTCTCGGGGTGGACCTCCGCTACTCCAGCCTTGGGGTGTCGGGCCTGGCCATGCTACTTCCATTGTTAGCTCCCTTCCCTCATCTTCACTCTCTCAGACTACATTACTGTAACTTGGACTTGCAACGCACAGAGCCTGGCCAGCAGGAGGCACTGCAGGACATGTCTAAAGGACTGGGTTCACTGAAGAGACTGCAGAGATTATGCCTGACTGCACTACGACTTCCAGGACACTTGCGCTTGCTGCTCAGGTACATACATATGTGGGTTTACATGGCTGTATTTGTCACACCTACTCATAAACTCCTACTGCACACACATTCTTTAATAGTTTTAGTCACAGGGTGAATGGAACTGATGCCCTGATTTCACATTTCAAAATGCAATTCATACATACTATGATGAATACATACCAATTCGTATTTCCATTTTTGGCATGCTATCAACACACATAATCGCTTTTCAGCGTGTTTATGAACGCCGTTGACTTAACGTTACATTACTGTATAAATAAATATATGACCTACCCCAACCCCGTCCCTAAACCTACCCGTCACTGGGGTTAATACCATTTATGAGTCTTTCCCTACAACCCTGCTTTGTTTCGCTCGGACATTTAACGGCGTAGACATACACGCATACACGCGGATAGCTCAAAATGCGTATAGATAACGCCACTTGACTTGAAAGTGATGTTTAGGCAAAAGTCATGATGCCATGTTGGGGATTGTCATATATCAAAATATCATAATGAAAAAAAATACACACACACACACATATGTATACATGTACAGTATATATATACATATATATAAACATACATATATATATATATGCTTTCAAATATGTATGCGCACATACATTATATGTGTTATAATGTATATGCATTATATGTGGTCAAATGAATGCATGTGAAACACATACACACATAACATGATTAACTAAATATTTTTTTCCATGTACATTTCTGAAATGCACTTTCTGTAAAGCTGCTTTGAAACAATATGTATGGTGAAAAGCGCTATACAAATAAATTTGAATTGAATTGAAAATGATCTTATTACTTTTTGCATTATATTTTCAGAGTCAAAAATGAATTTGAAAGCCCTTTTTTCAAAACCACATATCTATCGTTTTCTTGTTTGTAGCTCTCTTTCCCAGCCTCTGGAGGTACTGGAGCTGCCATACCTGTGCCTGACCTCCACTGATCTGGCCTACCTCTCCTGCAGTCAGCATGCTTCTTTCCTAAGAGAACTTGACCTGAGTGAGAACAAGCTTGATGAATCATCCCTGCCCTCTCTGCGTCGTCTCTTAGCTCAAGCTGAAAGCTCCATGTCTCAGCTTTCACTTTGTGGTTGTGGCCTCACAGACACTCTACTGGGAGCTCTTCTCCCCTCCCTGTCCTGCTGTCGGGCTTTACGTAGCTTAAGACTGGCCTTAAACCCACTATCTAGGACGGGACTTCTTTCCCTGGCCCGTACAGCAGCAGGAATCCCTTCTCTTCGTCTGCTTCTCTATCCCAATCCACTAGAGGATTATGAGCCTGGTCTGCCTGCTCTCCCCTCCAGTGCTCAGCTGCTGGACTGGCCTCTACTAGAGGAGCCTGAGAGCAGGGACTTGACGCTGAGGTTGCTGGATGAAGTTCTGAAATTGAGAGGACGCTCACGAGATCTTATTGTGACCTCTGACCTTCTGAAATATAGTCCAGACTTGACTGTGGATGACTAGGCAGTGAATGTCTCAGAGCTTGCTCTCATAAACATTTGACAATCAAAACTATGATTAATCGAGTACTCTCAGTTTATATTACTTTTAACCACTCATGAGGAATTTACTCGTGGTTCCGAGATTCTTCATGAAAAGCAAACCTAGGCTTGGACATTTTCTTATAAAAAATCAATCATAGCATTATATTGTATGCAGCATCTCATATAAAAGGATTTTGATTTTGCATATGGCTTTGCTGCCTTATACCATGTGTATGGCCTGCACTGATGGAACAAACTAAGACACCTCTTTAATTTTTTTTTTAAACTAAACTTGTTGACTTCATTTTCTCAATGCTGGATGAAAATGTTCTGGTTCAATTCTCTGCTCTAGCCTCTATTGCCAGTCTAATTCCATATGTTACATGTCTCTTGAAGATAATCAAGACCTAAAGGAAGGCATAGTTTTCACAGGAATAAAAAAAAATAGTTTCAAACCTGTATTGTTTAATGACTTGATTAGCTTCATACAGAACATTCAGAAAAAGAAAAAAAAATCTTTAATTACTATAATGTTCAAATAATATTCACAGACAATTACAGGGTTCCCTACAGAGTAGTCTCTGTATTTAGTTCAGTTCAGTTAGTGTTTGTTTGTTTGTTTGTTATCCTGCCTGTATATACCTGAGTAATATATAAGTAAATCGTTTGTATTGGAGCCTTTGGACTTTGAGTCTTCTACCCAAACCACACTGTGACAACTGCCATCATTTTTAAATAAATCCAAAACAATACTTCCATCTAAACCAATTGTCCATAAAAAATAATTTGTTTCAGACTAAAATGTTACAATTATTCCACAATTTCGGTTTTAGGCAGAAAAAAATTGGACATAATTATGTCCATGCAGCTAAAGCTTTTTAATGAGATTTGTCATTTAGAAGGGATGAAATTTCATTTTAAAAGATCTAAGTCACTTAATCTATGAAATATGGCAGTGGGGATATAGTACAGTAAAAATTCTAAAGAAGCTAACTAATTCTTTAAAAGTCAAGACTTCAAGCCCAACCTCAGCACAGATTTTCTAACTTTGTGCGATTTGTTCTTCCAGATAAAAGTGGTGAATAATATTTTGTTCATGTCGGCACAGATTTAGCCACAAAAAAAATATATATATATAGATAAGGAGGAATAGACACAACGCCACGGTGCAGACATACAGATTCTTGGCTTTAGATATAAGAACTCTACCATAGATTGACAGGTCTCGTTGTAGCCAACAATTAAAAATAGTTCTAGTAATTATTATTGTTATTATTATTTTAGGTGAATTATCTATTATTATTTTCATTATCTATTATTATTATTTTTATTTTTATCTATTATTATTTTGTCTATCTATTATTATTTTAGGCATCAATCTATCTTTGATAAGAAAAATCATCAATACTTGACACATTCTTTCACAGCAGGTATATTATGCATAGATGATTCTTGAGCATCATAATGACCAAATATTTCACTAAAAAAACAGGGAAATGGGGCAACCTTGACATACTCCTCTGTCACAATTAAAATGTTTCGTAGTTTGCAAACCAACCAGAAGAGTTGGTCATTATAAAGCATTCTCACCACATTGATAAAAGTACACCTGAACCCAAAAACTCTTAAGAGATT
Source organism: Pimephales promelas (assembly GCF_988280905.1). Taxonomy (NCBI): domain Eukaryota; kingdom Metazoa; phylum Chordata; class Actinopteri; order Cypriniformes; family Leuciscidae; genus Pimephales; species Pimephales promelas. The sequence goes on along the minus strand of NC_142769.1, from coordinate 29,356,682 downwards.
TTAACAAAAATCATAATAAAAAAATTGTCAAATAATATAGTTTATAAATGTTTTAATAATTTAAAATACCCCTAATCTCCCTGCCCCTCCATTTGTGCTTTTAAAATAATTACAGCCATTAAAATGTATCCTGTAGTCAATGAATGTCACAATATCTTATTTAGGATACTGGAACTCTGTTCTCACTTCTCAGTGTCTCGATTAACTGACTGCTTTTCAAAGCGCTAGCATTCACACTGTATCTTTCCACAATAAAACCAGTAGTTTTTTTTCAAACATTCAATAACTGCACGTTTTCAAGATGATAAAGGAATTGTTTCTATACATTGGAGAAACAAAGTTGACTAATACATTTATTATTGATTATTAATGATTTATTTCATGTCATTAATGCATCATAGAGAGAATCAGGTATAGTACTCTTTTAAAGCTTTCATGTTATGCGTTTTGTAATAATCAGCTCCTATCTATAATACTCTACATAGGAGCGTTCCAGGAAGAAGTATCTTTGTGGTGAGGGGCGTTTGAAGTTCTGAAAATCCAGAGAAAAGGGGAATGGAGATAACGTGACATACGCCATTGGTAGAGAGAGGAACCGGGTGAAACCCATCAATGCAGGTCGATATGGCAATGGTGGCAGCAGACGCCCTGTTGGTTTATAGCGAAGATGTTTAACAAAATCATTGATACAGTACAGTACACTAAATTACAGTAGCTCTTTGATAGCTTTGATACACTTTGATAGCTCTTAACTTTGATAGCTCTTAACTTAGCCCAGTTCATTCATTAGGATCCAACCAGAGAAGACACCACAGCAAGTAATTGGGAGCACTTTGACTCGGCACAGTAATATCATCACTCTAGGCAGGTAGAGGGGGAGATGACTTTAGTTTTCACGAGTGATGATATTACTGCGCCGAGTCGTTAATCGAGTTAATGTTTTATTTTGTGACACCATTCTTGGTCGAGTTAAACAACTCCTGTAACTGTATTTAAATAGGGAAAACGTGGAGGTGTTTGGTCGCTTCTCTGGTTGGATCCTAATGAATGAACTGGGCTAAGTTAAGAGCTATCAAAGTGTCTTGCGCGCCAAAACGATTGAGTGCACGCACTGAGACGACAGAGGTATGTATCAACTCGTCTTAGTTAAGGGAATAACAGTTTAATATGAAAAAAAAAACAGTGGAGTATCCCTTTAAGGTTTCCACTTGAACTGAATATTAAAAACTAACTGTTATACTAACTAATATTTTATTTATATTATACTAAGTAATATTTTATTGCCATAAACATAATGGATATAGAGTTATTATATATACAACAAATGAATTCTCAAAGTCGACTCTACAATATATACTAACCTTGAGGCTCCCGTATCCTAGACATACTGTATGTCTCTCCCAGGCGCTGAATAGGCTTCAGACTAATTAAAAAAAAAAAAAAAAGAAATCTCTGATTATTATAAACCCAATTTTTTTTTTTTTATCCAATCAACACTTCTTTTACAGAGCATTTCTGTATTTCAGTTGTTCAGTATTTTAATTGAGTATCTTTTTTTCCAGTTAAACTGGGACATTAAGCAAAATTCACGTTTGCATCATATTTTAAAGGTGTGTGTGTGTGTGTGTGTGTGTGTGTGTGTGTGTGTGTGTGTGTGTGTGTGTGTGTGTGTGTGTGTGTGTGTGTGTGTGTGTGTGTGTGTGTGTGTGTGTGTGAAAAACTCATTAATCTTGACTAATCTAGTCAATCATTAATCTTGAGTACCTATAGAGTAATATTGCATCCTTCATATCTCCAATAAGTTTTTAGATTTATTATATTTATAAAAGAAAGGTAGGCTGTACCGAGTCTTTCCGAAAAAAAAAACAAAAAACAAAAACAAACAAAAAAACGATATTGGCTATTTGAAAAGGAGCCATTCAATATGTCCCGCTTAGCCTCCTGTTTCAGTGGAAATTACGTCAACACATCATACAAAGTTGAACGTACCAAGGAACGTCAGTGGGCCTTTAATACACAGATCTAATATACACATGATTTCTTTTACAGCTGTTTACATTCACAGACATAAATGACTATGTTTATGTAAACTTTGTGTGTATTTCACAGTAAGCTCAATAAGACGTGAAAGAGAACTTAGTTTAGTGGCCACATGACATGTGACAGCCGCCACTTTCTATCCGTGAGCTTCAGATGTGTACGCTCAGCATATCAGAAGTTTAAAGTTTTAAAATACATGCAGATAATAAAATTTCATGATGACCAAGAACCAATCTGTCACCTAAGCGTAACCGCGATAGAGATGGTAATCAAAAATGAATATTTACAGATGTTTTGTTTTTTGTTGGTGGCACAAGCTGTAAAAGCTCGGCCCTCTTCTGGAGCAGCAGCTCTACACACATGAAAACATGTTTTTGCGACCTCCCAAAAAGGGGCATTTACAGCTGAAACTTTACCAATGCATTCTGGGGACACCTGACACTTATGTTACAGCTTGTAAAAAAGGCCATCATTTAATTAATTTGATTGTAAAGAGACTATAGAAAAGGTTTGGATTCAACTGTAAGATTCTTTAGATAAATTTGAGGTACATTTAACATTTTTAAATGTAGATAAGCTGACTAAAAAAAAATACATCAGACAAAACCAATTGATAGAGGATGTCCCTGTATCAGTATGACATACCTATCCAAGTCCGACGGTACAATAACAGCATCCTTCCTGCCCTCTGGTGGAGGTGGCAGTGGTCGGGGTTGTTTGCTTCTTTGCACAGAGCAGAAATAAACGAGCACCTCCACAGGAGTGCACATACTCTGTACTCCTTCACTCTGCAAGAACACAGACCTTTTGTGCACCTGTGAAGTACAACAGAAATGCACCTTTTGCTTTCCTCAAAAATATATCTACCAATTTGATATTTTATCAGTACCTTGTACTTTCTGGTCCAGGTAAGCAGCCAGTTGCTGGCCATATCTCGAAGAATGCAGTGCTGGTTAGGCTGATGCTTTGTCAGAGAGTTCCAGGACTCGAATTCTGGACATAACCACATTTCAGCCTCCTCCACACCCATTCTTTGTAAAATACACAGAACTAAAGCCCTGCCAGAGATATAATGAAAGAATGGTTAATTCCCAATATATATATATTTTTTTCATTTAGCATATTTTACATTCATACAGGAGATTTCCAATGGCAATCGGGTGTCACTTTTTTTGTTTTTTTAGAAAGTAGTGGAAACCACTTTGGGTGACTTAAGTTTTAGGTCACCCAAAAACCCAAACATGAAACTCCTGCTCAATAATTGGATGTTCTGCATCCCTTTCACAAGCAATTTCATAAAGTATTAAAGTGGGCCATGAAAAAAAGTGCAATGGAACATTGAAAAAATATGCAATGGAATATAAAACTGTATTGTATTTTGTATTGTGCTAAAAACATGCATAATTCCTTACTTAAGATCAACTTGTTTATCTGCCAACATGGCGAGTAGCTCCACAATGGTGTTAAAACTGTCAGGACTCAGATACACCATCAAATTCAGTAGCTCACCGACAAAATGCTGTTCCTCCCTTGACTGCAAAACACATTCACATATTAATTTCACATATTACTCATACTGAATACTTATCTGTAGTGTTTATGAAGAATTCATTAATTCTGTATTTGTACATTAAAAAAATAAAATGATCCTTTAGAAGTTGTTAACAAAATGTATTTCAGTAATCTGTATGTAGCCTATTTAATCTACGATCACAATTTGATTCACCATGTTTTTGCGAATGCAATTTTCCAGGCAAACCAGCAGTCTTTTGCTGAGAGATATTTTGTCCAACACCTCCTGCTGAATTAACATAAGTAATGCATTCACAATGCTATTCTTCTGAGCCATGCTGCAAGACATCATGAAGTCCAAAAGAAGCATGCAGAATTCATTGGGGCCTAAAGAAATACACTGCAAACAAATGCACAAATGAATGTCGAATGATGCAGAAATGAACTAGAACAAGGAGACTGATATAATTGTATGTTTGATATCTTACACTCAAATCAGGGAACATCTTTTGAAACCACTTCTCATCCACAAACTGCAGGAGGAACTCTGGCAGATAAGATGATGAGGGCGGAGGAGGCAAGGATGTGGGTTGTTTAGGTGGAGTGGGTGGGGCAAGGGGCGGTGAAGGTGGTGCAGACTTGGAGGGTGGAGTCAGAGGACACTTAATTGGTGGAATGGTCTTTGGTGGCTGTGAAGAGTGAGCAAATTCAATTAAAAAGAGCAAACAATTAAGTGGTTATATGACATCATCCCTTACCTTTCTTAAAGCTAGGGTATACGATTTCAAAGATTGTTCATTATTAATATCCTCGTTTAGATGCTGTTTATAATCCTAACAATATAAATAGAAAAAAGAACGAAAAAAATCCATTCACTCTATTGGCTGTAAAGCCACATAAAAGTTGACCAATGGAAGCTTTGCGAGCGCAAAGCTACATTGGTCAACTGCTCTCATCCAGTCACCAGCTACACTTGAAACTCCGCCTGGAGCTCGCGTCTCCACCCCGACCGCGCCCAACCACGCCCCCCTTCTGCGTCATGAGAATCGCGCACGTTAGCAGGTGACCGCACATGGTAGCTAGCTAGACAGCAATGGATAACAACGAAAAATACATCAGCAAGCGTCCCCTGCTTGCCCCTACAAGAAAGTTAGGACGGAAGAGAAAGTCGTTTGAGGAAAATGCAGAGACGAAAAGAAAATGTGAAGAACGCCGAAAGTTGAGTAGGATAAATATAGGGTTCACCATTGACCGATGGAGGAAACTTCAGCGAGATCTGGGACTGAAGACCGACGCTGACACGGCTGACTTTTTGTTGAGCAGGTAAACATTTATTTGTACTCTTATATGGTGTGACGTGTTACATAAATAGCTTTTAATCAGTCTGAAAACTTGCTAATGCTGCCGGTCGGCATTGGAATGTTAGCTGTTTAGCATCACCTGTATCACGGTTCAAAGTAAATATATTTCTTGAAGTGCTTGAATATATTGCAGTATGCCTAGCGGGTTTCTGTTCGAGCCGATCGGAATTTCAAAAAGATGCGCTGTATGCTGCTATAACAATTACTCAAAACCTTAGCAATACTATTGATATCAGACTTATGGTGGTGGGTAGTGTAGAACATTTAATGTGTTGCTAATCTTGCGTTGGCGTGATCTCAAACGTGTCATTCCGATGATGACAACTTGATTGAGTGACGTTGTTCAATTCGTTTCCCTGTGGGAGGGATCAGGTAGCAGAGGGGAGGGGGGTGTGTGGAGAGGCGGGATGAGTTTTTCAAAACTTCCCTCCCGTTTCAGGCTCTCTCGACCGATTTTCAACATCGTATACTACAGCTTTAAATTTTGATTTAAATTGGAATCACAAATGGAAGTTTCAAATGAGGGCGAAAAATGTTTTTAAATTTCATTCATATTTAAGCTGGTCGCAGAAAGCTGCTTGGTTTGAAAGTTACTTCTATGCAAGTTTTTCTCTATACAAAGTTTTCTGTGCGAGTTTTGCTTCAATAGCAATGCTAATGACAATGGACAATGTCTCTTTGCGGATGTAACCGCATTTTTATGCAAAGCAGTCAGCAGCAGTAAACACTACACACAGTCAATCACTATACAAGTTTTGTTATTTTACTCAAGAATGCATGTGACTAGAATGAATATAAAAAAACACACAAAAACATCCTAACTGGGTATATGAGTTTCTCTGTTGCTGTTGTGGGTGAAAGAGGACTCTTCTGTGTAGATGAAGTCTCTGTGATGGGCAAGGGTGGTACAGGGCTGAGTGAAGGTGGTGCAGACTCAGAGGGTGGAGTCGGAGGGAGTGTAGGACACTGTATTGGTGGAAGGGGCTTTGGTGGCTGTGAAGAGTGAGTATGTGAGAGTAAATTTTCAAAAAATAGCAAACGATTAAGTGGTTATGTGACATCCCAGATAGCAAACTGACATTGAATCAACGTGGAAATATGACATCGAAACAACGTTGATCTGACATTGTTTTGCTCATCGAAGTCGTTGAACCAACGTCAGACGCGTCATTCTTTCAAAACTAACGGAAAATCAACTTGAAATCAACGCATTGTTTCAACGTTATGAAAGCAAACCAATTTTCGATTTCATTTAGCTTTGAAGAATGCCGCGTCTGACGTTGGTTCAACGTTAATTCGATGAGCAAATCAACGTTGTTTCAATGTCATGAGAGACGTCGTTTCCACGTTGATTCAATGTCAGTTTGCTGTCTGGGATCATTTGTCACCTCAAGTCAACTCAACACACAATCACTATATGAGTTTTGTTATTTTACACAAGGACGCATGTGACTAGAATGAATAATAATAATAATAAAAAAAAGACAAAAACATCCTAACAGTGTATATTTTTTCTCTGAGTTTCTCTGCTGTTGATCTGGGTGGAAGAGGGCTCTTCTTTGTAGATGGAGTCTCTGTGATGGGTGTAAGATGTATGTCGGCATTTCCCCTCCCCTTCTTTTCCTCCTCTTCAGTACACAAGAGTTGCACTTCATCAAGTTCAATCTGCTCATGGCAAGCAAAAAACAACAATAAAAAACTATTATTGCACTGTTATTCAATGTGCATTCACACAAAACCAGAATTTTAAGTTGTTCAAAACCTAATAAAAACATACTTAAGGTTAATAAAAAATCATTTAGAACATTTATTTCCTTTTTCTATGGAAGTGGTTTTTGAATATTTTTTGTGGGAAAATATTGACTGAAAAGACAGTAAAGGTAAATTTATGAACATACTCTTATTTGGAGGGGTTGCCTGTAAATTAGACGCAGGTAATTATTGAAAGCCTCTTGTTTGGTTTGCATGGTGGCTGCTTTTCTCCTTCTGCACTCAACCTCTCCTTTTAGTAGGGATTCCAGATCTTTATGTCTTGCCACGAGAGCCCCAAAGTCCTTTAAGGCAAACATATGGATGAGCTCTGACACAACATATTCTTACATATATTTGGTACTTACTGAATGTTTTATCCTGTCGAGCCTTTCAGAACCATTCTTTTTAGCAACATGGCAACTCTCTGTCCTAGAGATAGGCGTTAAAAGCAAAGAGTGAGCTTACTGATATGTACAGTATTTATGCATGGGTTTTTATTTGAGTAGAAAGTTACCTGATGTTGTGGTTCATGATTGGCATCCAGGATTTTGGTAATTGAGAGTCTGGATCACATTTCTCAGTGGGTGATAAAGTGAATACATTCAAAATGAATGGTTAATTTTGTTTGAACAGACTATGCCTCCTCTGTTCTAGATTACACCTTACTCAATCTTTTCACTCAACCATTATTTTGTACAGTTTTTAACATCAGTGTCTGGCTTAAAGGGTTAATTCACCCAAAAATTCTGTCAGTAATTCCTCACCCTCGTGTTTTTCCAACCCCGTAAGACTTTTGTTCATCTTCGGAAACACAAATTAAGATATATTTGATGAAATGTGAGAGCTGTCTCACTCCTTCACAGGCTGCTAGTTAATTGCTTCTGCAGAAAACTTAAGACCTCAACTAAAGACATTGTTAAAATAGTCCAAGTGACTGCAGTGGCTCAAGCGACGAGAATACTTTTTGTGCGCAAAAAAATAACTAAAATAACTTTATTCAGCTATTAATTTTATTCCATGTGGGCTTCTGACATGAGTTCACAAGAGCGCCACGACGCATGAGCGAGAACTGAGAAGATAACGTCAAACTCATGATCATTCGATAGGAAAGTGTGAAAGGTAAGCCATTCATTTTGTGGCATTGGTAAGGCACTTTTACGTTTTCTCATTGGTTTCAGGCATCCAGGAAATACACACTTTAGAACCATTTTAAAAGCTACATCGAGACCCATCTGCATCATCCTCTCAGTTCTCACGCATACATCGTGGCGCTCTCGTAAACTCACATCTGAGGCCCACACGGAAGAAAATTAATAGTTGAATAAAGTCGTTATTTTTGTTTGTTTTTCCACACCAAAAGTATTCTAGTTGCTTGATAAACTTAAGGTTAAGCCACTCATTTCTGGGTGAACTAACCCTTTAATCTTGTCCCAGACTAAAATACATGTTTGACCCAAGAGTCTGGCAATCCTTCAAGAATGTTTTAACAAAAAATTATGCTGTTTGACAGCTTAAGCTGTACTTGTGTCCTGCAGTCAGGAGGAAGTAGCTGTGTGAGTCGGATTCTGTAGAGGTCTCCTGTGATGCCTAATAGCAGGTCTCCACCCTCACAGTACGCCAAACACTCTGGATTTGCGCTCAGGTCAAGAATTCTGAAATACACACCACAAAAGTCAAGGTCAAATCAAAGTTTGAATTCTTACATAACACATACAACTAACAACAAAACGTAGCATCTGTCCTGACCTTAGAAGGCGATTTTCCATATCCCAGATTCGTACAGTCCCATCCTGACTGCTTGAAGCAAACACGCTGAGCTGATAACATGCACACAGCCCTGGAGACACATAATCAGACTGTATACTATATGTGAAAAAATCAAGCTCCTCTGGCTCCTCCCAGTGGTCCTATTGCCATTTGCATAAATACACCGCTCCCGGTCAGAAACAACTAATCAGAGCCAGGAGGAGTGTCTTAGCAGTGTCAATCACGCTCATGTACGCGCTGATCACAAGAGAGCGCTCTTGCACAGCGCGACGTTATTCAAACCAAACTGAAGATTGCCGGTGTGCTGCAGCTGTGCTAATGACAGAGAAACAACCTAAACTAACAATTTCTCGAGTGGCACCTACTCATAAAGCAAAGACAGGTAAAAGGAAAAAAAAAATGACGATAAACAAGCGAAAAAGAAAGTAGGTCCATTGAAAGTCCAAGAAAGTCCATTGACTCGGTGTCAAAACTCTAGCCACGTTACATGTAGATAAAATGTCTCGCACTGTAATAAGCAACAATGGAAACCTGTTAATTCACTGGCTTGTCATGTTGCTGAAATAATATTGTGGCGATATAATATATTGAGGCCGAGGGACAGGGACATGAAAGCAGCGGAGCATCTCTCACGGAGGCTTCCACTTTAATTTCGTATTTGTTCATTCATAATTAAACTTGTTGAATGTTCGCAGGTTCCCACCTCCTTTTTCCCAAAACATCTGAACCCAAAATGTACTAGTAAACCTAATCTAGACCTACATATCGCTAGAATAATTACTTGAATTATAATAGGCTACATAAATTACATTATCGTTATGTTATCTTACTAGCTATTTATAACTTTAAATGCAAGTGCGTTTAAGTGCAATATTATGAATTTAAATTACATGTATTGCAAAATATGTAATGATTTGAGAAGCAACTTTGTAGTTAAAGTATGGGCAAGCCTTAGTCAATGTAAAACATATTGTTGATGTTTCGTCCCTACTAGTGAATGCGCCATAACTGCTTATCCGTCGTTATGGGTGTCCCTGCTTACTAGCCTGCGCATTCACGGCAGGCTCCGCTGTTGGGGAGGAGCAGTGGAGGGAGGGCTGTAGCGCAGCAGACAGCAAGGGGGTAGGACCTGTAAGTTGTGCTTGTTCAAATTTTCAGGCTAAGTCAACGTTTTCTCAAAAGTTGTCTACTGGGAGGCCTTTTGATCGAAAAGGTAGAGAATCACTACTGGTCACTACATGGTCTAAATGTGATCTGAGGGTTGATCTAATTCACTTGAAGTACGGTAAAAAAAAGTTTTTGCAGTCTCTAACCTGTGATTTTGTTGTGATGCTCTTCATTTGGTTGCTGGTCAGATCGGCTTTGGCTCTTTAAACTGTACTGCACCAGGCTATAGGAGTCATTCTCTGGATCTTGTAAAGCGAGGGTGAGTTGAGTTCCCATCAGTGCCATCGAAATAGGAGGCAGATCACACAACATGCTGAAATGGAGACTCAAACACTGCTGAGCACATGGGAACACACGCCAGACCAGCAGAGCTTTATCTTCGCCTACAATATTAAGCCATCAAGATTATCATCAGTCAATCAGTGAATGCTAACAATTAGTGTGGTGATGTAGTTAGGGTTGCCAACTTCAGAAAAGGAAATGATTTCATGTTTTCTTGCGTGGCTGGATGTTGGACTCATGTCATGAACAATAATCACGTTGTTTGGATTCACCAAATCTGATTTGCCGAAATCAAAACCTGGACAGTGAAAGGGATTTGCTGTAAGCACAAGTCCAGATTGATCCGGGAGCGACCACGGCTTTCAAATCAAACGTCTCTGGTTACTCGTGTAAGCGTAGTTCCCTTAGAGGAGGGAACGAGACATTACGTATGGAAAATCTATTTTCCTCAAAATGCTGATGCCTGATTTGAACTCTTTTGCTTGCAAATAGCCAATGACATACTCGCCCTCACCTGATTGGCTGACAATCCTCAATATAGGTGATGCAGGGCACCAAAAACCTCCAAAAATCTTTCGACTGAACGAGAGCAATGATAGTGAAGGATTTTCACAAAGAAGTTTATGTCTCATTCCCTCCTCTCAGGGAACTATGGTTACGCAAGTAACCTGAAAGGTTCCCTTATCGAGTTGGTCCCTCGACTTTACAAATGGGAAACATATAAAACCCCCGCCGTGTGGAAAAACTGACCGGTCCAACTGACCGGTCAAGAGCGAGAGAACCCTTGCACATGCACAGTAAAAGTATAACCTGTGGGAAAATGGTGTTTTAAACCTTATTTTAGGGCAAAGTCATCAAACTTTTTCAGCGATTTTTATTATATTTTACTGCTGTTTCTATACATGCAGTTTTTATGTCCCGGTGACCAGTGCAGTTCTGACTCTCTGCCCATTCATTTAGATAGAGCCTGGTCTTGTTAAGTCCGAAATAGCTGCCCGGAGACATTGCCAAGATGGCGGCCGAGTGGCATGACTTGCCTGAAAGGACTTTGTTAATTCTCAATTTAGAGTATGATCTGATGTTCATGAGGGTGGGCTGTGATTGGATAATGACCGGTGTTGTGATCATTCTCAAGTGTGTTGTATCAGTCAGTGGTTAGATCAGTAGTAGATAATAAATTAATAAGTAGTAGATAATAAATTAGTAATGTAGTAGAGTGTGTGAAGTATGTGTGCACCTGCAGTCAGCAGGTAGCCACTGTTGGGGTGTGCCTGCATGCTGATGATGTTTTGGTTGTTGTGAGCAGAAGTCCTGAACTGGACTTTGCCTGATAGCATGTTGAGCACAGAGACACATCCACCACAATGGCCCAGTATAACAAGAAACCTATGAGACACAAACATAAAAAACCTAAGTAAGAGACATGCTGCGTCCCAATTCGCATACTATCCCTCCTAAATAGTTTTCAAAAATAGGATCAGTACGTCCTAAATCGTAGTATGTTTAAATGAGTGTTCAAAAGAGATGGACTACTATTTTCGTTCAGAATCCTAAGTGCAGATCGATGCACACTCTGACGGCTAATATCGTTGGACGAGGTTACGATTAGACCAACAAACACAAGTGAAAAGTGTTAAAAAAAAACTACAGACATTGAGGACGCATGAGTCCGGCGGTTATGTAGAGAGGTTTAGATAAAGGGGCATTGTCAACATTATATTGCATCCGCAGCAGCATTGTGAACTTTTATAAAGGTATGTTTATCCATTAACTATTAAATGCATCATAACAACAAAAATAACGTAAAAAATAATGAAAATCATCATAATAACAAAAATTAACGAGGCAGTAACTAACTCGAAGTGACTACGAAAGAAACGTTATGTCTCTCTGCCACTTCACTGTACCGCTGGAGCAGCCTGAGTTCAGTCTCGGCACCTCAGCAAGTAACATATCTGCATTTTGCCAGCATACTTCCTTAAATACCCACAAGGTGGGGCAGAGTCACGCTATGCAAAATCTGCAGACCCATGGCATGCCTTTGCCATTGGCTCATTTTGAAAAAATTCAAAGTTTTTTCTAAGCAAAACCCCATTTCAACATCATTTGCCGTAACATCATAAGTAATTGGTACACCCCATTTACGTATGATGTAGTAGGGGTGTAGCAGGCTTTCTGCTACACCCCTAAATGTGAGATCATCAATTTAATTTATTGATGATTTTTTAAAACCATTTATGGAAGTTCATTAGTATATAGTACAAGGGATCAAGCTTAACAGTCCCACTTTACCCATATTCAACTTATTGCTGATATCAGCCTGAAACAACAAATACATGCAGCACACAAACATACACTAAATACGAACCTGTTTTTTGCATCATGTAGAAGTTTATTCTTTTGTGGCTTCTGTACTCTCTGCCTCTGTAAGGATCTCCATTCCTCCTGTCCACTTTGTGCATCTGTAACGTCACTGTATAACACCATGCAGCACACCGTGCCTATGATTGCCTCCACCTGCCCACCTGACCAATCCCAATGCTCTATCCCATGCCACTCATCCAGTATTGTTACTGGACTGGTCAAAGTACTAGCAATAGATACCACCCCATCCTCAGTCAGGACCAATAGGCGCTCCTTAGGCACACAGTAATCAGCACACCTTACTCTTCCATTGGCTTGGAACCTAGTGAGCACTGCACCGGTCTCTGCCGCAACAACTGTGACATCACTGTTTCCATGGATACAAACTACACATGCTTGGATGGAAGGGGGGCTAGGTGGGGTCAAGATTTGGCGGATAGGACCCCCCAGGAATCGATCCAGTCTGCAGTGTAGATTGTAGAGGCAGTTGAAGGTCCAGAAGTCCACACTGTTGGTGGAGTATGAGAAGAAGGTGCCAGCACTGTCTGGGCCTCCCATGAGAAGAGGAGGTGAGGACCCATTAGGAATTGATACAGTCTGGACCTGGTCTCCAACTTCAGGCCTCCAGCATCTCAAAGTGCCATCAAGAGAAGATGAAAACAACAGGCCAGAGACAGGACACAGAACTAGGGAAGTGACTAGAGCTGGAGAAATGACACAAAGCACCTACTCATGAAGGAAGTACAGTATATTCTCAATAAGACTTCATCCAAAATGGTCAGTGAACTGACAAAGGTCTAAAATGATGCTCAACAGATCAGATAAATAAGAATGAACATTCTTTTAACGTTAATGGAAAAATGTTTGTTCATAACTTTGCCAGAACATTCTGAACATGTTCAGAGAATGTTTTCTCTTAGCTGGGTTGACATTAAATGCAATTTCAACAATGCAATTCCAAATATCACTCATATTTCTTTCTTAACAGGGATGTTTACTGATTTTTCTGACCTGTATGTCCAACAAAAACCATCTGAAGCTCCCAGTCTAGTCCCCACACTCGGATTGTCATATCTGATGCAGTAACTACAATTTCCCTGAGGGGACAGTAGACCATCCCTGTGATTTCCCTGAAAAAAAGGAGAATGATTTAATAGGACTAGAGTTACGTTTTTACATAGACATCAGTTTCATTTAACCCATTTTATCACAAATGTTTCCCAGCTAAGTGAATGCATGTACAGTATTTTACTCATTGGACAGTCCAATGAAAACAAACTGCAATACATGCGCATTTTATTTCTGTACAAATGAGTTGCAAAAACATAACCTAGCTCTGCCCTCCTACATACTTCCGCTCAATTTACATTTTCCCTCAGTACTATGTCTGGCTGTGTGGTGTATTCTTTAGTTCTCCTGGGTCAGTTTTTTACCAGTCCAATCAGCGAACAAAGGGAGTGGCTTAACAGAGTACCCGCCAACAAGGAAGTTAACGCTTGTCAATGAAGCGAGGCCAGACTCTCTGTACAAATTAAATGTATGAGAGTCTGGTGGGACAAAGCTAGTAAAAACATGGCCAGAACAAGTAAATCAATCAAACTCTGGTCATTATTGTTTGCAATACAGCAACAACTCTTCAAACTAACCCTTCAAACAAAATGACTTTAATGTTTTATTTTTATTTTATTTAAGACGTTACTAGTGGGATTATTAATGTTTCCACAGAAAAGGTGAGAGAAAAGTTTTTCCTTTTTATATTTTAAAAAGGAGGGGATTTTATATATTCCATAGCGTGAATTGAAATCAATCAGATTTTAAAGGGATAGTTCACCCAAAAATTAAAATTCTGTCATCCTTTACTCACCCTCAAGTTGTTCCAAACATGTATGAGTTTCTTTCTTCTATTGAACACAAAGGAAGATAAAGAATGTTGGTAAGCACAGTTGACGGTAGCTATCGACTTCCATATTTCGTTATTTTCGTACCATGGAAGTCAATGACTACCGTCAACTGTTTGGTTAAATTAATTACATTCAACATTCATAATATCATCTTTTGTGCTTAGCAGAAGAAATAAATTCATACAGGTTGGTGAAATGTCCCTCTAATAGCTGTGAATGACTGAATTATTACAAAATATTCAAAACAAACCTTAAATGGAGGTTCTTCTTGTGCTCCATAATGCATCCCTTTGTAAGGTCCAGCACAACTACAGCTCGTCCATATGCTGCCAGTGCTCTGCGGTCCTGCTGAGTCCTGCTAGGCACCAGTGCTAGATGTGTGAAAACAATGTGTCTCCCCAAACCCTCCACCACCCGTTTGCGACATATCAAGTGTGTAAGGCACCACACACATACATTTCCCATTCCGGCTGTGACAAGCTCATTAGAGTGCTCCAAAATCTGTAACAGACACATGTCTCATTAATTCACATTCAGTACAAGTTCCACATTCTAAAACAAGGTCCTGATGTCTACACCAGTGGTTCTCAATCTTTTTTGACTTTTTCCAATTGCCCCCCATTGTCAACAACAACTTTCAACCACCCCAGGGGGGAGCCTTTTTAATTTACAATTTAAATAATATTTTAAATTAAATAATTATAAAATAATCAAATTGTAGAATTTCTGAAGATTGGGGATGAATTTCTTTTTTTTTTTGGAATAAAAAAATCAAATGTTAAAAGTTTTTTTTTTAGTTATTTTAAAGCTTGTTTTTCATAATTTAAAGTCATCATGAAAGTTGTATTATTGCGGAAGTTGTGATCCTTATTCTGATATTACTTCTAAGAAGAAAACAATTAGAGTGGGACTTTATTTATTTATGTCATCTGGAATTGATTGGGTGTTTTTTATTAAAAATTAGGAGGACAAATGAGTTTTTTAAAAAATTATGTGCATAGATAAATCATTTATAATAAATACTTTAATTTTATTAAATCATATTGAAGCCCCCTAGTGGGCCCCGTCTTCCTGGTTGAGAACCACTTGTCTACAACATCAACATTTTATTCCATTAAGAAAAGTTATTCCAGGTTTAATTGTATCAACCGTGATCTTTAAAGCCACACCTTGCACACTCTCACATCCATGGGTTCCACAGCATGAACCAGAGGATTCAGTTCTGCATCTAGTACAGTGAGAATGGTCCCAGGTCCCCAGCCAACCAGTCTGCCTGCCAGATGTGTGGAGGTGAGTCCAGCATAGTGGATGGTGTGGGATCGGCATAAAGATGGATCTCTAAGCTGGCCATCGGGATAATAGAACTGCACATTACCACTACTGTGGAGACTAGTGAAGCCTCCGGCACCCTGACCACAGGTCATGTGACAAATGGGGTCTTTACAGGAAAGGTGGAGGACATGACGAAGGCCGTGGGTGAGAACATTCCCATGATTCATCTGAACAGAGGCAGGATAAAGAATGGTTAACCCTCTGGTCTTCAAAAATGACAGAATTGTTTTTTATTTTGCTTCATCGGAGGGGGGGTGAAACTTGGTGACTTTTGTTGTCTTATTTATGTGAACACACAAAACAATCAAGGAGATGATTCTGATATGTTAAAAAAAAAATAGCTTCACTGAGCTTCCTTCCACAATTGTTCATGCACTTGAACATGTTTGTTCCCTGCGGACTGGAATCTCACTTAAGATGGCTAAATACCCTGTGAAGTCCACTTATGGTCGAATGGAATGCACCTTGCAACATCCTGGTTGAGTATGGACCAATTCATCATAATGATGTCCTAATTATTGCCCGTTCGTGTCACACCATATTAAACCCATTTTACGGAAAAGGGTATTTGGCCAGAACTTGCTTTAAAATCATACACAGACATCAACATTTTCTGTGTTTATTCAAATAGCCCAATTCTGTTACTTAAACTTTAAATCTATCAATTTTGCTGATATATATTGTCATATTTGTAAGGTCACACTTATCCCGGACAGTCACACTACATGACAATTTTGATGTTTAGATAAAAATTTGAAGTAGAGGTCTTTATACACCAACTACAGATGGTATGCTGGAATAATATTGTCAGAGGAACAACATGAAGATATATATTTTTAACAAATACCCATTTTTATTAGGTTATGACATCATGGATGGGTATAATTGCATGTCATGTCTCCCACCCATAAACACAAAATCATTCATGTTTCAGAATCACTCTGGGCGATTCATGATCACGGTCAGAGAGTGGCAACCTCTTGAACCACCACCATGTTCGCGGCTTCACGCTGGAAAACTTCTGCAGTCCCTAATTGGCCAAAATGCTCTGTTCGACTTTTCTGAGATCATCTACTATTCCCTTTGGATGACCTGGGAGCTACTTTCTGTAAGATCTGAATTTTTGAGTTTGAATTTTTGAGATTGAATTTAAAAAAAAAAAAAAAATGAATTTGAAGTTCCTAATTTCTTCATCTTGAAAACTTGAATCTGTATTTTTTTAACTGAATATTTGCAGTATAAGAATTCAGAACTAAAAAAAACTAGCTGTATGAAAATGCATGTCTGTAAAATTCAGCCATAAAAACATTTGTTAAATTTCTTAATGTTCAATATTCGTTTGAAAAAAAAAAAATCGAATTCAGAACTATTTAAACTACTAGCCTACCTAAAATTCTTTTTTTTTTTTAGATTACACTTGCAAATAATTCAAATTTAAAAAATTCAAATTCAAACCATTTTGTCATATTATTAGCTATATACTGAAAGCTAAGTATCCCATTTACGAAGAAACAGAGGGTTAATGGAGAGGAGCAAATGCAAGACGATGGAGTAGTTCCAACTAAGGAGAAAGTGGGAATGAAAAGTGTGGCCAGTGATTTTTTCATGCATTAATGTACTTATGAATAAATAGGGAAATATGATAGCTTAGAAATATTACTGTAGGTCACGTGACAATCAAGTGATTTAAGGTAAAGCAAACTCAAGCCATTCCCTTACTTTATCCACGCTCTCCTTCCACATTTGAGAGCTGTCTTCTTCATTAACTCTTCCAGGACTTTTTAGACAATCCACCGCCGAGTTCATCTTCACCATTTCAATTCACTGGAATGATTCAAAAACACGTGGGTAACGTTACCTAGGATTAATTTTTCTCGGAGTTGTTTAAAATAATTCGACATTTTATATAGCCTACTTACGTTAGTCAAATCACAACAAGCTTTTTTTGTCCATAACAGTTTTATCTTTTGTAACTTGTGGTATTTTGTTATTAAAAATATTTTACTAAACTTGCTGTTGAAGGAGCCAAGTTATTGCACTCGGTCGCCGACTCGCCGTCTGAATACTAAATAGAGCCGTTGGGCAACAGTAACCATGGAGAAAACGACAGACAGACAACAACTTGAACAAGAGACAATACAGGTGACGTTTTTCATTCCCTTTTATCAAAATAAACCTTTACACAGCAAAAATACAGGTTAAATTATGAGACAATCAAATTGATTTTTTGGAAAAAATCTTAAATAATTATAAGTAATCTGTATTCATATGTATTAATCATGTTGATAACAACTACTTGTAAATAAAAACATATTGCATATTAATCATGTACATTTTCCTGCACCTTTCATAGACATCCAAATGAGGTCCAAAAAAATTACCCAGTTCAAAGGTCAAATGTTGAACATCAATATAACGTCCAAGTCCAAATAATGGACCTAGTTTGGACGTCGAATAGATGTCCAGAATTGGTCATGGACCGGCGGACCCAATATAGACATGATCTGCACGTCTATCCGACGACCAATGTTTAGAGAGCTAGATCACCAATAACATAAGTAAATAACGAGAGAAACCCCAGTCTAAATGCAATCATCTTTTAATAAAAAATATCCATTAATAATTACAAGTGACCTTGATAGCAAATAAATGAAAATGACATACATAAGATGTACTCAAGTTTAAATGCTAACTTGGTGTAAATATTCATTTGTACATATTGTAAAATAATAAAAAGGATATAAAGTATTAATATCCCTGAGGAACAGAAAGCTCATTTGTATGTGCTTCTTGTTATATTTAATGCAACTTTACAAAATGCTGCTTACAGCAAACAAAACCATTATGTTCCAGCCATCGTCAGCAAAGTTTCAGGACAGGTGTAATAAATATTAAGCCAGGAAAGTTCATTTGTTATTTGTATAGACCAAAAAGGCTATCCACTGCGACTAGTAAACAGCCATTTCTCATCCTCTACAGTTCATGCCATAATCAATGTAGTTTTGGGTACCTTACTGATGTGACAAGAAAATATAATTCACTAGGTCCGTCCATACTGTGTGTGATTTTCTCTAAACTCTCTTTGTGTTTTCCTTTGTTATTTGCATATTATCGATTTAACTGGATATGAATATAAATCTGGGCTCAGATCTTATATCAAAAAGCATCGTGCAAAGCAGAATCAAGTTTGTCTTTATCAGAGGCGCTAGGCACTGTAAGTGACTTCTTGAAATACTGAATCTCCACCTTTCCGGACTGCTTGGCAAGCGCAATGCCAGAAAATGTGTTCTGCTTGGCTGGCTCACCAAACATAGCCATGGCTGTTACCCTGTGAAAAGAAGTGAGAAAGCAGAAGATTTTAAAAACAGTGAAGAGGTAAATGGAATTACACATACAGGAATTACCTGACATATTAGCTTACTGTATAACACTAAATGAATTTATTTCATTTTTATCATATTAAAAAGATCTAATGTTTGATGCCCTGGCTTTATACCGGTCATTGTGTATATTCTCAGTGATGACTGGCATATAATCCTGCTCTGTCAGGTCCCAGATGAGCAGATGAGAGGCAGCATCCAGAACACAGAACACAGCTGGCCGTGTCTGAGACCACTGCACTGACAGAATAGGAGCGCCACTGGAACATTCAGACCACTCCAACAACGGATCTTCTCTCAGGACCGAGTGTAATCGAACTGTTCCGTCACTACAGCCAACCTAAGGAAAGGAATCAGAGGGGTTAATATAATGTTCCCAAAAACACATGTTCTAAATTTCAGCTAGATACTTTGAAGACCTGTCTCTTTTCATCACTAATAAAGATGTCTATGAACACAGAAATACTACATAATACACATACAAAGCAATTCAAGCTGCTTTTACCAAGAAAAGGGGTTCTCCAAAAGGACTGAAGTCAAGTGCTGTGACCTCCACTGGTCTACAGCTATCAAACTGCGATCTGTAGAACTTTGGAAGAACTTTCAAGCTATGCCTTGTACCATGTCTAACCAGACCCTTCGATGATAAAAAGAAAATCAAGAAACATTTTAAGAAACATTTCAAAACCAAGATAAATGTCTGTGATGGGAAACACCACCAAACCAAATGTCCACTATCTTCAACTTCATGCAACACCCACCATGTTAGTACCAATGAAGTAATGGTTCGAGTCAGAAGGGAGGAACTTTAACTGAAGGCTCACAGGAGATCCAAATCCCATTATAATGTCTTGAGGTAATCTCTCAGTGGTCTGTAGAGAAGAGCTGTGGAGTAATTTAACTTTACCGCCAGGCCTAAGACCTGCCAAGGTAGAGCGCATTATTAAAGTGAACGGGGTCTAATAGATATGATTTCAGCAAAGATGATTTCAACTGCAATTTATTTGTATAGCATTTGTTTGTAATACTCATTGTTCAAAGCAGCTTTACAGAAAATAAGAAAATAAATTTAAACTTTGGACTTACCCAAGTCTGTTTGAGATCCAGAATCATTTCCTTTGGGCAGCTCGACCACAACCTATCAGAGACAACAAAACATACAACTTTATCTAAACAATCAATGACACAGCGTCAAATGAAGTGAGTTTCTGTAAAATAAAGTTACTGGTAAAAATCAGACATACCCAGAGAGTTAACACCCCATTTTCATCCAGAGATCCTAACTGAAATGACAGTCCAAGAGACTCTAGAATTTGCACAAGTAAACAAGGAATTTCTTTTGGTGATTTTCAAGAAGAAAAAGAAAAGAAAACAAAACAAAAATCTTCCTGACCCTTAACTTTTGAACTGTACAGTAGTTTATTAAAAACAAAGCAAGTCAAACACGTTTTGTATTACCCTCTATGTCCGCAGTTAGTGTGCTTTTTGAACTTGTATCGGCAGTCGTCAGTACAGGTTCAACAGACACCACAGGAGAGAGATGACCCACCCCAGAAAGTACAGCATCTGCAAACATACACACACAAAAACTTTTAACTGTGACCTGACTCCAAATATCTATATTTAAATATGAATGAAGCTGTGAGCATTGACTGACCCGTAGAGAAGGTCGGGTAGCGTAGTATCCAGACCTCTTTGCCAACCACCAAGTTGCAGTGAGTGCCAGAATGTTCTCTGAGATCCCATACCACCACTGAACCCACTGCTGTACCAGCAAACACTAACGTAACTTTACCAGGACTGAAACAACAACACCTCACCTGAGAAGGTAGGATAAATAGGAGATTTGATTTTGATTAGACTTTTGGGTGAGCATTTCATTTCAGAAACATCAATAATGAATTTCAATCATTCCAGTATTCTTCTCCATACCTCAGATTCATAAAGAAGAATTTTTTGGGGTCTGGATGGCTCCCAGATGTTCCACACACAAATGACAGTCTCGCTGTCAAGCCGAACAGCACTGGTTTTGGAAGATGGAGGATGAACAGACAGAAGAGTCTGTCTCTGGACTTGAGAAAACTGCAGCAGACTCACCTGCCGACCTGCGAAAAGGTAGACACACACACAGAATGCGTGTTTGAGTATATTCACCACCGTAACACAGTTTACATTTCATATTTATTGACGTTGATCATTGTATGTGATGTTTGAAATTGAATATTGACCCAATTATCATTGTGAATATAAGCCTTAATTAAATCAGTTAATCATATAATGCGATCAAGTCTCTTCAGAAAATTTGGACTAAACCGCTCAATTCATATAGATTAGTTTTACAGCATCAAAGTGTTAGTTGCATAGCTGTCAATGGAGGGACAGAAAGCTCTCAGATTTCATCTAAAATATCTCCATTTGTGTTCTGAAGATGAATGAAAGTCTTACGGGTTGGGGTGAGTAAATGACAAAATATTAATTTTAGGGTGAAGTAACCCTTTAAAGCACATTTATTTACAATAATACAAAAATCCCAGAACTTCCTTCGCTAACACATTTATTCCACATCAAAATCATGTATTTTAATGTATACCTCTTAACCCTTGAAATTCATCAGTAAATGTTATTTGTAAAATTTTACCATGCAAAAATGGGAGTTTGGCATTGAGTTGAATGCAGCCATCACTGAAGGACAGAGCGTCTGTTTGAGAGCGAAGTCTTCGAGCAGAATTACTCTCTGTCATATTCTCCTCTATCAGAACAGCCATCACCTGACATGCAAAAAATACTTAAATCACCTTGTGGGTTATGGGGAATGACTGTCATGGTTCACTCGAGTTCATATGCACATATTGTTTATCTATTTTTATGACTGAATAACCCAAAACATGAGCAAAAACGTTTTTGCCCTTTTGTGGAAAATTATTTTAGATATGTGCAGATCATTTTTAACTGTTTAATAATTTGATAAAAAAAAATAAAAAATAAACCCATAAACAATATTCTTTACCTGTGCAGCAGAACGTAAAAAAGTAGTCAGACGTTGAGAATCAGTAGCTATTCTTGCAGTGGATTTCACTGAAGTGTCTTGAGACGCCTTAGATCCTGGTTACAGTTCAGAGAAGGAAATAGCACATAATAGACAATATTATTTATATACGTCCATTGTTGTTTGTTAATAATGACAGAGAAAATTTGAACACAATACCTCCACACGCTGCATTTCCTTCTTGTGGGTGCTGTGTCCATTTGTCTGTCATGTCAACTTCTTCTGTTTGTATATCTCGATCAGTATTGTCTTCATTGCACTGCACATAGGCCTGGAGACACATTTACATTTATTCATTTAGCTGACGATTTTATCCAAAAGCAACTTACAATTGCTATATATGTCAGAGGTCGCACCCCTCTGGAGCAACAAGGGGTTAAGTGTTTTGCTTAGGGACACATTGGTGTCTCACAGTGGATTTGAAGCCAGGTCTATCACACCAACGGCATGTGTCTTAACCACTGCGCCATCACCATGGGATTTTATGCAATCCCATGTGACACAAGAATCACATGGGATTGCATAAAAGCTATTTTGAGTAGGAAGAAAGAAAAACAAATCTAGATGACAGAGAAGGTGTTTAAAAATAACTTAATAAAACAAATACGGTAGATATAGGGCCCTATTTTAACGATCTAAGTGCATGGTCTAAAGTGCACGGTGCAGGTGCACTTAGGGTGTGTCCGTATTCACTTTTGCTTGTTTAACGGCGGGAAGAATGGTCAGTGCACCCAGTGCATGGTCTTAAAGGGTTGTCCCTATTCTCGTAATAAGTAATGGGTGTGTTTTGGGCGTAACGTGCAAAAAAAAAAAAAAATCAGAGTGTAATTTCCCATTCCCTTTAAATGCCAGTTGTGCTCGTGCCATGGCAGATTCGCTATTTACATGGCGGAATTTGCAAGTGCAAAGACTCAACTCGTCTCCAGAGAGCAAACGTATCTGCTTGTGCGCAAGGTTAAAGCGCGCAAACACATTTAGACTTAGTCGTGTTTTTCTTTTTCTATGCTTACAGTCCGCAATGAGACGACCCGAATCAAGACAGTAAAAACACACTCTTTTTTGTGCCACATGAACTGGCCGAGCTGTGCTCACACACGCACAGCTTTAACAGGATCGGCAACATTTTTCCCCTGCACTGCAGCATGCGAGATCACAACTTTCTCGTGCCGAACAGCATTGGGGAAAAAACACTCTATGAGTTAACACAAACTCACCAGCAAGAATAGCGGCTTCTGCTAGTCTTTCAAAGAGGTTAAGCTCATTTTTGGCTTACATAATAAAAATTGTCTATTTATTTATATGTAAATTCTGCCCTATGTTCCTTTTCTATGACCCTGTCATACCAACTAGGTGTCTTTTCCAGTGACTAGACCATTATTGTATTTGAAGATTCATACAACTGAAATTGGTTGTTTGATGTGTTTGTGTTTTAATGAATTATACCTTTAAAGGCAAACAAAGAATAGATATATTATAACGGTTACAATTATTTATGAGAATTTTACAATGCATTGAAAGGTGGAATACAAAGCATAATTAATACATTAAAATATTTCTATAATACATTATATATAAAGCCTTTAAGAAAAGGCTTTATATACTCCTCCATTCACCACCAGAGACCCTGAGTGTCTGTAGGCAGGACATAATCGCAGCATTTATCCAATGACCGTCTAGTTACAAGCACTGAAAAAAACTGTTCAAAGCAGCCCCATTGAGGTCAACTGATGCTAGGCTTCAACGGGGAAATAGACAGCGAATCTACGTGAATGTATGAGAACGAAATCGAGTCAGCCGACCTGCTATATGTAGCTGATTTTGAACAAACTTGTTTTCGAGATGAACGTGTTCTAACGCATTTTTTGTCAATAAAATGTAAACACAATAGTACATATTTGACCTTTAATTATTTGACATTATAAATCCTCACTGGGGTGAAGATACCTTCTGCTCATTTTAAATGAAAAACAAGATTATCAGGAAGGCGAGCCTTGAAATCTTCTAGCAACATTAGTAGTTGGAAACATTTGCATGCAGCACATCACTTGTCAAATAAAACCAGTTTTTCCCTTGAAAATTAGACTGCTTCCATATGGTGAAAATTGATAACTGCGTCGGGATGAAACTAGCAAATAACACTAGCGTGTTATATAACAATATCACTGTATGATAGGGCCCATAGAGTCAGATTTGTCCTGAGATAAGTCATTAATCTCATGCTGCCTATATTTTTCACAACATGGCCAAATACTTCAAAATATGACCTTTTTTTCAGCACACATAGCGTGGAAGTACCTACCACTTTCTAGATTTCTAACCTGTTTGGTATTGGCTGTTCCAAAGGTCTTGATGTACATGTCATACTCATTGACAGGAGGCAGGTCCAGCAGAGAGAAGGTGATGGAAAAGTCTAAATCAATCAGACGCAGAAGTTCCTCACTGCGCTTCCTTCAAATCAAATGGCTACTGATTAATTGATTAATTAGTCAACAAATGCAATTAATAATATTATTTTTAAATGTGTATACTTCATATTAGATGATCTCATTAGATACTCATCAAATACTCATTAGATTATTATAAAGACAGATAACTTACTTCTGTTTCTTGGCCACTTTTTGGCTAACCTCTCGCTGCTTTGCTGATACAAAATCAATAATTTTGCCTTGTGTTTGACTTTTTTCAGAGTGTCTTTCTGTGAAAACACAGCAAAACACTGATTTAGGTCTTCCTTTTCATGCTCGGTAGCAGAATGTGCAAATCAACATAAACTTTTGTATAACTACCTCTCTGGGTGATAGCTGACTCTATGGTTGTTGGCTTTGATCTTGCAGAGGAGATTCTCTCATTTTCCTCTTCAATGGCTTTCTGGATGGCTTCAATCTCTTCTCTTCTTCTGGGGCTCAGCTCCCTCTTCTTTTCTCTCACGTTATTGTCATCTTCCTCTTTCTCCTCCTCTTCATCATCATCATCCTTCTCTTCATCTAGATCCTCAAAGTCTTCCTCATAATCCTAAAAGCAGGAACAGCTCATTACTTTACAAACAAATTAACTGCATAATAAAATATGGAAGAAGAAGGAAGAAATAAATAAGGATTTTGTTGGTTAAATTCTGCATCATCAGGGAAATATAAACCAAGAATTGATATTTAAGCTAACTTGTATTTATCATAAATTCACCGAAATCTTTGATGAAATGATGACACCATGTCAAAATGACTTTGTTCTCAACAAAATGTGTTCACCATAAGTACTATCCGACTTATGTCATGGATGTAATGGGTGCACTGGTCTCCTTCACACCTCAAAATCCTCATCATAATCATCCTTATGATAATCTTTGCTTGATTCTTTGTCCTTTTCAGTATCTTCATTCCCCACCTTGAAATACAAAGGGATACAATCAGATTAGCTATGGAATTTACATTGGGGCTAGACAGTGGTTCTGAGACTTTAAAAGGAATATATTTTTATATTTTAGTTGATTTAGGCTGTTGTAATGTAGAAATGCAGCTTCTTGTGTATATTTTGAGACCTGTTTCTGTGTATATATACAGGTATATATATATATATATATATATATATATATACACACACACACACACACACACACAGAAACAGTGTATATTAATATATATATATATATTGTTATTAAAGGTCTGCTACCTGACTTAAGCCTGTTGCGTCTCAAAACTGTATCTTGTTAATTCTGTTTTTTCTTATTTAACTGGTGGATTATCAAAATGTTTTTTTATTTAACAAATTATCAAAGAAAAAAAAAATCATGTGGTCAAAAACCAAACAAATAAAAAATTGAACATGCACAGATGAATCATTTAAAATTAGAAATTTCAGATCGAATCTTCATTCCATGCCGACTTTAACTTATCATAACTGAACTTCAAACAGAAACCTTACAGAGATTTTTGGATCACTCATTTCAGCTTGAAGAGACCTCCTGAGTTACCTGAGACCTCCTGAGTTAACCCCCCCCCCCCCCCCCAACCACACACACAGACAGAACTTATATGCTTAAGCATTTAATTCAATTTAATTGACAATGTTTGTACCTCTTTGTCTCTAATTATCCTTTCATTCATGTCATGTCCTGATGAATCTTTTTGTTTCCGCTCTCTTTCACTCTTGGAGTCTGAAGCCTCCTTGTGCCTTCTTTCACGCCTTCTGTCTTTTTCTTCCCTCTCCCGGGTCTTTTCCCTATCCCTATCTTGGTGATGCTGTTCAACTTCTTGAGAGTTACTTTTGTTTGTCACCTGTTGACAAAAACAACTTTAGGAAGACCTTTAATATTTTCAATATTGACTAGCCACATTTTTTTATATTCTTCCATAATATCAGTACAGTTTTACACCACTGTTTTTTTTTACACTACTTGTCAAAATAAGAATTTAAAATGACTTTTCAATATCACCTCGATATACATATAAAACAGTTCCATTAGATTGTAATAATATTTCAGAATGCTGTAGGCTTTTTGATAAAAAAAAAAAATCATACTTATTCAGAAAACCTTTGACCGGTAATGTACATTTTTCTTATATTATCAGTACAATATCTCGCTCATAAATATCAACAATCTTATTCATGGCTTACATGACTTTCTTTATCCCTTTTTCTCTTCTCTTTCTCTTCTCTATCTCTTCTGTGTTCTGAAATAAAAGAGATCATATTAATAAAATTATCATATTAAATTTGGGATTTTCTATAAGTAAAAAAATAAAAAACAAAACTTTTTCTCTAGGCACACACTGTTCATACCTCTTTCTTTGTGTCCAGAATTGTCTTTATCCCTGTGTTTCTCTTTCCTTTCTCCTTCTCTCTGTTTTTCCTCATATTCATGTCGATTCCGATTACTTTCTCTTGCTCTGTGTCTTTCTCTTCTTTCTTTTTCTTTGTCTCTCTCCCTGTCTTCTTTTCCTCTTTCAGTTCTCTCCTCTTTCCTTCCATCTGTTTCAATTTTTCGCTCCCCATCTCTCTCAGCCCTTCTTCTATCTTTTTCTCTTTCCCTGTCCCGTTGTTTGTACATATCATTGTCTCTGTCTTTATCCCTATCCCTCCGTCTTTCACCGTTTCCCTTCTCAACTTGATCATGTCTTTTTTCTTCTTCTTCTCCATCTCTGTGTCTGTTGTAATCTAATGCCTTATCTCGCTCTCTCCTTTTCTCTTTATATCTATCATCCCTGACATCTTCCCTCTTGATATCCTGGTTTCTGTCCCTGTCTGGGTCTCTGTGTTTACTCTCCTCTCTTGTGCTTTCTCCATGTCTTTGTTTTTCTCTTTCTCTTCTTGCATCTGGATCAGGGTCTCTGTGTCGCCGACCAACAGATTCTCCATCCCTGTGTTTCCTGTGCTCCTCTTCTCGTTTGGATCTTCTTCTGCTCTCCTCTTTGTGAGTCTGGCAACACAATCACATTTTTACGGGTTGTGCTTTTAAACCTCTTTTTTTACACACAAACAAACGGCAGATTACCTGAATGTGCACTTTTAAGTCATCAGACCTCCATGTATCTTCTTTTGTTATTTTCTTATGAGAGGACGAGGGAAACTTACATTAGATGCATTAAAATTGTGCAGAATGAAGCTCATGGCTCGATTAACGTTAACATTACCTAATATAACTAAATACTGCTTACACAAAAGTAGATTATTTATATACCAAGTGTTTAAACGATGAAGTAAACATTTTACAGATTTAACTTGAGTGGGTAACGTTAAGCAGCAGTTTTATTTGGCTATCGATGAGCGGCTAATCGTGCTGTTCAGCTTTAAAACCTTCACAAAAAAAAAAAAAACAATCGCCACACAACAGCTGATCCATACGGGATAAGTGCTGCTTTACCTTCCCAGGGTACATCACTTTAAAGATCTACTCCTCAGCTCTTCTTTTTAATCCAACAATCACAAGTTTGTGTTGACAGATTTCACCCCCATACCGCTATACATCTACAGCGAATGCGCAGTTAAACGCTACTATGGTAACCTGTCAAGCCAGACTTTTAAATCGAGCAACGAGCAATCGCTTAATACCAATACCATAGTAAGACATTAACACCTTAATATCTTACTATGGCCAAAGGACATACTGACTATTGCTATGGCAACACTGTAGAATTTTGAAAATACGACATCTTTTTAACACGCAGCTGAGCTTTGTACTACATCTGCCAAAGCGATGTCTAGTTAATGCATTCTTGTTCAGACAGATTGGTATGTTGATGTGTATGAGTTTTTTGTTTGAAGTGGTGGCAACTGAGCTGAAGACGACACAAATAAAATAAAGGCGATAACTAGACACGCAGTCGACATTTGTTTTTGACACAAATTATCTATCCATCTGGAAATATTAAATAATACATTAAACAATCAGCTTCTTGTTAATGACCAAAGGGAGTGGAAAAGTCTAGAGACAAACTAGGCTAATAAATAAATAAATAAATAAATAAATAAATAAATAAATAAGGTTAATAAATTTAAAATATAGATAAAAATACGTTTAAAATAAAGAACACATTTAACAGTACATTTACAGTAGAATATATATACATTATATGATATAATATGTTATATAATATAACGTATAAAAAGTATTTTTAGATTTATAATATCAATTAATTTATATGAATAATATTAATAAAATGTTCAGTGTATAAATTGTGAGTTTATAAAAGATAGTTTCCTTAGCTATAAATTAAGGATGGGGTTGCTGGTCGTATTTGGGGGGTCAGTAGCATCTAAAAGATCGAAAACCCCTGGTTGAATCATCGCATCGCTATCGACGACACCCTGCTCATAAAGCTAGTGTTGTTTTTTTTTTCTCCAGTTGCTCAGGGTGGCGATTTTGCGCTGTAAACACTCGCTGTGTGTGCGGTGTGAGCGCACGCGCGCGCGTGTCAAGCTCTCCGGCTGTCAACAGCAGCACGCGCTTCTTCTTCACCTTCACCTTCACAACACACACACACACACACCAGCGACAAAACAGGCGACACTCGCGCACAGACAGTAGCTACCAGCGACAACTGAGTTTTAGGTCTCTAGTAATGCACCGCTAGAAATGTTTTTAAAATTAAAGCAATGCGAACCATCTGCGTCAAAATGGACTGGTGTACGGGCGAACTAACGTGAAACCATCCTCAAATTGATTTAGTTGAGCGTTGTAGCCTACTTGAACGTGGGACGGGATGGTCTGAAGTATTGTGTTTACTCTTGAAGCTTTTACATTGAAGCACAATGTTCACGTTTGACAGCAGTGCCTAACATTTGATCTGCGCCGTTTGTGCTGAATATGACAGAGGACATTATGACGGCTGTGCGCGGAAATCTTTCTCAAACAGCAAGTGCTTCGGGACAAAAAGATAGCGGACAAACTGCTCCGACAAACGGGGCGATTCCTCCCTCCTCAGCGGCGGCGGAACTCAGCGAAGACTCCTCGTCCTGCACCAGCGAACTGACCCGCACGTGGCTGCCGTTCGCCAAGACCTTCGTCATTATCTTCCCCATATATGTATTGGGTTATTTTGAGTTCAGCTTTAGTTGGCTTTTAATCGCACTCACAATGTATTTTTTTTGGAAGAGAAACATGAAGTGTAAGAACACGAGGCTGAACAGATCACTCTCCTTTTTTGAGCAAGAGGCTGTTAAACAGGAGCTGGAGGCAATTGAGTTGCCATCATGGGTGAGTTAAACTATTCTTTCATTGATGACATTGTGTTTCAGAACATCATAGTCTGCACACTAGGACACAGACATGGAAAATAGAGTGAGTTTATATCTATTTCACTCATTAAAGCTAGAATTAGTGAGATTTGATGACCCTGGGCCAACTTGCCATAACATCTTTCCATACTTCTTTAGGCTTGGATGTGGTGCATTAATGTGTTAAGCAAAGTCTTATTGGAACTAAAGTTTGAAAAGTGACAGGGAAGCAGTATTTCCTTGATCAAAGTTTATTGTTTTGCTTTATTTAAGTTTATGATGTTTTGTTTGCTGTTGTGTCCATTCCACAAACTGAGTAATTACTTGAAACATAAATGGTATACTTCATATATTATATATGAAGAGTTCAGATGCAAAAGCCTCTAAATGCCATTTGAAATTTTCTTCTAAAATGACCAATTTTATCAAGCTTGTATATTTAAGTTCAGTAATTTCACTTAAATGACAATTAATAGGTAATTTTCATTGCCATTTAAGTGAAATTACTGAACTTAAATATACAAGCTTGATAAAAATTATCATTTTAGAAGAAAATTTCAAATGGCACTTAGAGGCTTTTGCATCTGAACTCTTCATATACACACATTGCCCCCTCAGATCTGATTTGTGCCCCCTCAGTTTAAAGGGTTAGTTCACCCCAAAATAAAAATTCTGTCTGTAATTACTCACCCTCATGTTATTCCAACCCCGTAAGACTTTAGTTCTTCTTCGGAACACAAATTAAGATATTTTTGATTAGATCTGAGAGCTGGATCACTCCTCCATAGACTTCTTAAGGGAAACTGGTCAGCCCAAAAGTTATTAAAGACATTGTTAAAATAGTCTAAAAACTGACTACAGTGGGTCAATGAACCCGCTGTGACGTGGGTGTCACAAACACTGGTGATCATCTGGGGGGGGCATTCAACTGAAGTAGCCACTGTTCAACCTGAATAAGGCAGCAGTCCAATGTTTTTTCACCAAATATTGTAGAATTAAAACACTTTATACCCAAATGTGAAAAAAATGTACATGAATCAATGAAAAGCAATAATAAAGCCCCAGTCTTACAGATCATAAGATACAAAAAGGCTGCAGCGCCTGCCGCCTTAAAGGCCGTTTTGCAGGGTTCATTTTTCAACAAATTTGCTTGTTGGTAATAAACATTTAAACTGTTATCCATTGTATTTTATGTTGTTGGGTATCACAAAACGGAATATAATACGAATAAAATAGGTACTATCTTACAGCGGTTTGCAACGATTCTCCTTTCCCCCACAATGCATTGCATTACATCACATCACCTTGGGGAGAGAATTTACCTAAGCTCACATGTGCATTGAGAGTGACTAGAGAGACGAGTCAAGTAGTAGAGAGTAGTATTTAGATAATGCAGATTGTAGATAAATACATAGCTGTATAGATAGACTAGATATAGATGGACAGGTAGGTAGATATAGATAGATAGGCTAGTATAGAGAGAGATTGGCAGACATCCAGATAGCATAACATTAACATAGATAGCTAGCAGCTAGATAGATAAATAGATAGAAATATATAGTAGGTAGATTGACAATGGTGAGGCCATTCTTAAAAATATTATCGTTTGCCGTAACCCGACCGAACCTTGTCAATTTAGGACTGACCCAATTATTTATTTATTTTTTCCTTTTAGTCCGACCGACTTGCCGGTTGTAAACTTGCATTTTACTCTTCAAACAACTAATACAAAATGCAATAAAATAATATATATTACAGTAATTATTGTGAATATAAATTGCATAGGCTACTTTATTTTAAATAAAAACCTGTGGCCTCCTCTATGACTTGTGTTTACACCACTGGTTTTACACTGTGGCCTGTGAGTTCGCTTCGTTTCATTCACTGTCTTTGGTTCGCGCTTGGTGATGGCTATGGCACGGCTGCTTGTAAAATACGTCTGTATGAGCCTACATTTAGGCGCTATACAGACGTATTTTACAAGCAGCCGTGCCATAGCCATCACCAAGCGTAGCCCCTATAGGCATAGCCTATAGGGAATAGGAGAATAGGGACTCGATGTTATTGGCCTTTTCTCGGAGCGCGTCCAGCTCGTCACGGTCACTTTTATTACAAACGTTTTTTTGCAAAAACAATGAATTACCATATAATTTACAATCAAAAACAGTAAAAGCACATATGATTATATTTTATTTTAATAGTTTTGTTTCTTCTCATTTTTTTTCTTCCATTAATTTACATTCCTTTTTTGTTACATTTGCTATTATGGTGCCTTACATTTGAATGCAAAAAGGAGATTTTGATAGTTCAAGTAGATTAAATTCATGATAATTACCTTTAAAATATACAGGCACCGATATGCCATCCCGTAATGATTAGTGGAATCAGTTGACAGTTTTTTTTTTAAACCATAAATTGAACTGGATATTTTTTATTAATGTAGATTAAGATGGTATTGGATGACAGTTCCTCCTTACCTCACTTTACTACTGTAAATGAATGTCCACACAATATGGGATTCCCAATGATAATTTGAAAACAAAAATGTTTGCTTTCCGCATTCTTTCATTCTGGCATGAGGCAACTTGTCTGAAGGTGATCAGATGTCTGTTGAACTGGTTTATGCTGATGAGTTTGAAGTTGTTTTTTGTTTTTTTTTGTTTTAAGAGAATGTTTGTTAGTAGTGTTATCAATTCTGTGATTATTCATTTTTTATTTATTTCGTGGCACCAGGCACTCAAACCAAAAAGTGTCTTTTGAAATACTGAATGACACCCCCCCCCCCCAACCCCCATCCTCTCTAATTAGTATATCATGACAAAAGACAAACCATTTACATCACAGGTTATCACATTCTTATCAAATGATGTCACTTTTGGTTCTCTATACACTTAAAAAAAGATCTCTACATTTCTGTGGCAAGTGGCAACCGTACAGACTTCTTCTGCAATTAACATTCTCACAAATATCTGCTTAGTCAGTGAGGAGAAATCATGAGTGATCTCTAGTGACCATAGAAACGTGGTTTCCATGGAAACTTTCCACTCTTTCCCACATATCATTAATACTAAACAAAATAGTCAATATTCAAGCTACACCAACACTGTTTTGTGTGCACTGCAGAAGGAAGTCACACACATCCACTTTGCTTCTTGAGATTACAATGATGTTACTTTTGTAGGACATACAAAAAGAAGTTAGCTTAATTAGGTACAGGTGCCAAAAACACAGCCTCTTCTCAGGTAGCCACTTTAAAAAAAAAAAAATGGTAAAAAACTGGAGTTGCAAGAAATACTGCAGAAGTACTGCAAAAAATTATGATGGCAACATATTAGGTTTTACAGATTTAATTTAAATGTACATTAAAAAACGTATTCCATTAATTTATTTTATGTTGATATACCAGTCTATTCACCTTATTCTGCTCTAATCAATGCAATTTTGTGGTTTCTCTTTAAAATCTCTGTGAAAGTTTTAAAGTCGCTTTCATAACGGTCATGTCCGTGAATATAAAACGCATGTGTAGACTGCTATTTTTCTAATGTCTGGACCACCGATCTATATAATATAACATTATATAGATGAGTGGTCTGGACTAGAGTGCTAGCATTCTATGTAAACAATACTTCAACAGGAAGTGAAAAACCGTTTAGTCAGTTGAAACCACAATGAATCATGGGAAATAGAACGATCGCAGAATAAGGTGGATACTAATATCTGTTTTATACCTTTGTAGTAGACTAACAACCCACAAACACAGGTGATAAGAGTCAGTAAGGCTAATGCGCAGTTGTAGTCAGTTACTGAGCACCACAAACAAACAGCAGCCACATTTTATAGTTCTTCCTCATACCAAACCAATTTGCTAATGATGCGTTCATGCTATGTCATAATCGTGATAATGAGATGGCAACCTGTGATCTTCTGCCCGGAGCTGTTCACGTCCTTAGAGTTGGATTTATGCATTTCTATGGCAACAGCAGCAGTCAAGTCGTACAAGACTGAGCTCTGTAAGTTGTTGACATTCATTATTATTGTAATGTTATGGGCTTTGAGACATGAGGTAATTTAATGCAGTCTCTCATGATGCTTTGCCGACTCTGCTGTGTGTGGAGGTGTGGCTTTGGAGACACTCTAAAGCGAGAGTGGGATCTCATGCTTTCAAAGCTCCAAAATAGCTTACACTACCTTTAATACTAAAACCTTTTTTTTTGTTGGAAATGAAAAAAGTGCAATGTTAGTGTGTCATCTGCAATAGCAGTCTCGTTCCCACTTATAATAAGATGCATTTGTCTATTTTTTTTCCAGGTTCATTATCCAGATGTGGAGAGAGTTGAGTGGCTAAATAAGGTGAGACAAGTATGATATAATAATTCCTTGTGTCCTTCATCATTTTATATTAATCATCATCCAACACTCTCTTATACTGTACATGTGTCTGCAGTCAATAATCTGCAATCTGATACTCTCTCTCTCTCTCTCTCTCTCTCTCTCTCTCTCTCTCTCTCTCTCTCTCTCTCTCTCTTGCTCTATCTGGTTTCACACTGGTGGTGGTGATATAATCCAGTTCGCTATTCTCATATATTACACATACATAGCCATCATTTTTCACCCGCTGTGTGTAGCTGTGTATAACCAGTGGCTTTTTAAAATATTAATTGTACATATACATTCAGTGACTCCCAATCTTCATAAAACATGCCGGATTTGAATATTTCATTGGCATCTTGCTCAGCGGTGTAATTTATGTACCTGAATGGCCTCATGCTTCTGCAAAGTATGTCTGCAACATTCAAAATTATGCAAATCCATTTACATGAAACACTGCAGAATCACTCATGTTTTTAAACATGACGAAAGTGAGGATAAAAACTCTTAGTGTACTGTATCCTACTAATATTACAACCTAAGTATCAATACACATGCATTTTGAAACACATAAAAGTGATATACATACGAATGTAAAAATATTGTTCTATTCAGTCTCTTTTTTTGTCAGACTAGCTACACCTCTAGTTCAAAGGCTTATAGATGTTTTTTTTGTTTTTTTTTGCTTTCAGACAAGTCATTTGTCTTTTGACATTTAGTTTTTAATAATTCTGTTTGTGCCATCCCAGTATGGCTACCTGTTCTGTTTTCATGGGGAATCATTTGCAAATACTTTACAGTTAGTCAAGTTATAACATGTCCTCAGGCCTGTTTAAACAAAACCTGTGTACTTGTGTGATCGGCAACCTTATAAAAATCTAAAAATATATAACTTACACACAGTGAAGATTTAGTTTTTTAATCAAATGTAGTCTGGAGAGTATCAACAGTTAAAGTGCTGTGGTGACTATTGATTTTTGGGTTGACTTATTTAACATATTCAAGTCAGTAGCAGTAAGGAATGAGGATGCCTTAAGTGCCTCAGTTATTCTCAGTTGCTGAGCAGATACACTCTTTGCCTTTCAGACAGTGAAACAGATGTGGCCTTATGTGTGTCAGTTTGTGGAGAAGCTGTTTAAAGGAACAATCGAGCCAGCCATCAAAGAAGCCAATGCCCACCTCAGTACATTCAGCTTCACCAAGATCGATCTCGGAGATAAGGTACCCTTACGGAACAAAAATACAATAGAATTTACTGCAAAATATAATGTGATATATTATATGGGGTGGTGATGGCACAGTGGTTAAGATATATGCCTTTGGTGTGAGAGACCTGGGTTCAAATCCACTGTGAGACACCAATGTGTCCCTGAGCAAAACACTTAACCCCTAGTTGCTCCAGAGGCGTGCGACCTCTGACAAATATAGCAAGTTTAAGTCGCTTTGGATAAAACCGTCAGCTAAATGAATAAATGTAAATGTATTACATAATACATTTCCATATATGAGAAACTAGTGGAATATACTGCAATATATGTAAATAAATAAATAAATATAAGGGGGTGGGGGGGTGGGGGTTAGATCTTGTAGTGTTTAATGTTCTATTATTTTGGAATTCAAAAGGTTTTCTGGTATGTCTGAGGTTTGAGGGTGACCGTTGTGCTGAAGAGTGTAGAGCCTGTGGTGAGGTTGACGATTGGCCAAATACCATAAAGACAATAATTACTATATTTTAAAAGTAATGGCTGTGCACTCTTCAACACAATGATAGCCTCTTGGCTAATTACTTTAGTACATAAAGGTACATAAAGTACTGCTTGTGCTTTTGGTAACTATCTTGAAAAAATAAAACATTTATAATGTAAATAATTAAAAAATGTAAGAAATATTTTACCGGTACATTATATATTTTTCTATATATGTGTGTTTATGCTGCAATATATCACACATGCTGTACCAAATCTGATCAAATATACCGTACATTAATATACATTATTCGAATTGGGAACTGTTCTGTTGATTTAATTATTTTTAATTATTATTTTTTTTTCCCTCTCAGACACCTTGTTTCATTTTACTTCTGTTGTAACACCCTCTATATGGTTACAAAAAACCTAATAAATAAATAAAAAAATAAAATAAATAAAGAATAAGTGAATTGAAAGCCAATACTGTATAATTTCTTATAATATTCTGATAATAATACTATTTAGTCTTTTTAAAACACTGTATGTTGTGTTATTTTGGTATAAGACCATCTTGCATATTTATTGAAGACAAGACAGCTCTTTACTACTTCCATTAAAAAGCTTCATATTGCATCAGGAGTTGGAAGAAATTCTGTGACGTAAGAAATTTAAACCTTTTGGAAAAGCTGACCAGCTGTCAGATGGAAATAGTTCATGTTGTCAGGGCTCTGTGGAGGAATGCATGCGGTTGAAGAAATGTCAACATCCCTGACGAGACATCTGTGCTCATCTCTGTCACAGCCTCTCAGGATTAACGGGGTCAAAGTTTACTCTGAGAACGTGGACAAACGGCAGATAATCATGGACCTTCAGATCAGGTGACATCACATTGATTAGCCTTTCTGACATCTTTTGATCATCCTGGTTGTGCCATGTTTTTCATTATTTGTCCTTTCTCTTACAGCTATGTTGGAAATACTGAAATCGATGTGGATATCAAAAGGTACTACTGTAGAGCAGGGATCAAAAGTATACAGGTATATTGTTATATTTTCTCATAAAACATTTAAGAGTGACATTCTCTTGTGCCGCCTAAAGCATTAGGATTTCATTTTCCACGATTATTTATTCACAACAGATACACATCAGCTCTGTTATGGCATCTTCCATTGAGTTTGTCTCCATGACCCAATGGATTATGCTAGCCAAGGCCAGAGTATTAATTTGTTGGACACGGAGATGCTCTTTCCTATATTGTGATTCAACCAAGGAATTCCATGAACTGAATGGAGCCTATTTTTACAGAAAGGGTGTGTGTATTTATAGGATAGCATGTAACCAAATACCCAAATGCCCTTGTGCTGTTCGTAAATGCAGGATATACACTCATGCTCACACAATGACAGTTTTGTGCATGATTAATGGGGCTATTTCATTTTCACGTATTAAACATGTAGTAAGGTAATCTCTTTGTGTGACAGCATACTGTGTTTAAGTATGGTGTTTTTTTTTTTTTTACTGTACAAGGTCTAAAATACCTAGAGAGAGATATCTGTTAGCATTCCCATTCATGTCTAATAGCTCTGAAGTATGAGACCTGAAGCCTGCCATCTTTACTTCATGGACACTCAAACAGTTGAGACAAACAATTGAGATATAATTTAAGAAATAACAGTCAATTTCATAGTTTTTAGAGCCCTCATACAGTAAAATAATTAGTCACTGGTAAAAGACATGGCTGATATAACATCTTCCACTCAGAGTTATGATTCCATAAAGACTGGATGAGGAAGGACATTCCCTCGAGTTATTTGTTCTCATTAGCAGCTCAAAATAATTTTTGTAAAGGTAAGTGTCTTATAATATATCACAAGCATGCGGAACGCTGTCAAAAGCAAAATAAATTAATGCATCAGTATCGAGATCCTGACACATTCTTCATCGGTCTTAGGCGCTTAGTGGTTAGTTTGACAGTGCTGCTCTCTCACTGCTAAATTTTTTCTCTTTCTCTTGTTTGTTGTTTTCCAGAAAAGTTAATCATTCTTAGAACAAGATAAGTTTACATGAGAAACAATTTTGCATAAGCAAAACAAAGAAAAGTCATGAAAAATAAGACAAATATATGAAGTACGCACCAAGAAAAAAAGTGATGGAATTTTTTTTCGTTTGCATTTCTTATGTCCTTATGTCACCAGTAACCACATTCAATTTGGTTTCAAATCAATTCACATTCAAACACACATTCACAAATCACATTCAAATCAATTTATTTTCAACACATCCCATAATTTTTAAAATATCCACCTACCAAATGGTTGAGATGTCACTAATGGTAAAAAATGGTACCGGAATTCATACACATACCTTGCCATACTTTTTCATTGCCCATCATAATTTATGATCAAAAAGTCTTGACAAAACACATTGTCAGAAAGGTCTGAGTCTAAAGGTTCCACATTTTTTTTAACATAAGTGATATTTGGACAGAATGCAAACAATTAAATTCAATGGAATTTATGTTATTTTTGGTATTGCGCCTAAACAAAATCTCTTGGGAACTTCAATTTTTGTGATATCAACTTCAAATTTGGAACACAACTTGGGTAGATATATGGCTTTGATGTTATAGTAATTTTAGAACAAAAAATATTTAGTAAAATATACAAAATTTGGTTGAGCAGACAGTTAAAGTGTTAATAGAATGAAGTTTGCATTTCATGTGAGGATTCCTAGGCTGATTGTGATAAAGTAATGAAATTGTGTTTTTATTAATTAAAGCAGCATTGCTTTTATTAATATCATCTGATGAATTCATGATATGTCATGTTGCCTTTAGAGCAGTAGGATACACACAAACCTGTAGCAAGAATCTTTACCAGTCTCTCTCTCTCTCTCTCTCTCTCTCTCTGTCTCTCTCTCTCTCTCTCTCTCTCTCTCTCTCTCTCTCTCTCTCTCTCTCTCTCTCTCTCTCTCTCTCTCTCTCTCTCTCTCTCTCTCTCATGTACATGGCTTGATGTATGAATAGCTACATGGAGTTCTGCGTGTGATTCTTGAACCGCTTTTGGGGAATATGCCGCTGGTTGGTGCTCTATCCCTGTTCTTCCTCAAGAAACCAGTGAGTTTACAAAGTTATATAATTCTATTCCCTTTTTTGCTGTATTTGCAGCCTGTTGACTTGTGTTCAACTTGTTCAATGTGTGCATTTTTCCAAAAAGATCAATTTTACCATCGCAAACAAATGAGCTTTGTCGTTTGAGTTGCTGTTATTTGCAGTTGTTTAGCTCTAGAAAGAATATTGATTACATTTATATCTTTAGCAGATGCTCTCTTACAGTAACATGCTTGCGTGATCCAACCCAATTGTTTTTGATTTTGTTTGCAAGCTCAAGGTGATACTCCAGGTTTCTACTGTACATTCAAAGTCATGGGTGAGTGTTAGGCCTTGAAAGGATGGAGGGTCTTAAAGATGCCTTATGTGATAACTACCAGAAAGCGTCTTGTTAAAAAGCAAGACATATTTTCACTTTGTTTTCAAAGTGTGTCATAGAGTTAGATAAGGTAATGTAGAAGATAGATAAGATCAGTTGCAAGTCGTTTTTTTTATCTGTCAAAGGGCAACTGAATGACTTTGAGACATTTACAGATGTAGGAATACTTGGTGGATGGGAATGAGTCAAGAACTTAAGAGGTGTTGAAGAACAAAACACTGGAGCCCAAATGACAATACAAAATGTCTTATTTTATACAGGTTTGGAACGATTTGATGACCGAAATTCCACATGAACTATTACTTTAATGCCCCTATAAAACCACACAGATCTATTGCTTTAAAGATTTTCCCACACACTTCATGCATTTTAGCCTGAGGATTTTTGATTATTTTTTAGAGACACATTTGACATGTGGTGAGCTAGTGGAGGGTATCTTCTCAATCACTTCAGAAGATTCAGTGGCGACAACATGTAAGAACTCATTAGGAGTGTCACTTGATGTATAATTATAAGAAAAACAGAAATTTCCTACATTTTCTTTTGCAGAACTGCATGATTGAAACTATTTAAACTTTGGTTTTCTAACCAGCATAAAATGATCTTAACAGCTCTACCACGTGTGTAGCAGTGGCAGACAGTCAGCGACACAGTCGGCACTGACCCAGATTCCACTGTCTGTCTATTCCAGATTAGTAGCAGTGCTAATTTCACAGCAGGTCATCATGGCTCAGTATGATTCTAGCTTAAATTCAGTTGCTGTTTTTAAATGAAGGCTTAAATAAGGCAGGTGTTGGAAAACTGAAAGGGTTTCAGTGCTGTGAGAAGTGTCCTGTGGTCTGACTGTAGTTTTTGATGCACTGCAGAGGTGGCTCCTCTTCAGTTATTCCTCTGCAGTGTGGGCAACACTGAAACATCTTGCATCTGTCCCCATTTTAATGTATGGCGTCTGTTTCTTTACTTATTTTCCTTCCTTCTTTTTTTTCCATTTTTTATGCTGACACAGGGACACAGATTGTTCTCATCAGAGTAATTAATAGTAGATGCATACTGTAGTGTTGTTATTTACAGGCTGGCATTACAATGGGACTTGACATCCATGGTGATATTAAATTACTGCCCCAGGGATGTTCAGAGGTGTTTCTTTTTTTGTCTTTTTGTTCTATTTGTCCTTGTTTTTCTTCTCTGAACAGATATACTTGTATTTTATCTATAGCAGTGTAATCTGTTTAAGTTATCTTATGCTTCTCTACCCCCCCAAACCCCCACACTCTCATTCAGCTGCTGGACATAAACTGGAC
The DNA here is from genome assembly GCF_988280905.1 of Pimephales promelas. Taxonomy (NCBI): domain Eukaryota; kingdom Metazoa; phylum Chordata; class Actinopteri; order Cypriniformes; family Leuciscidae; genus Pimephales; species Pimephales promelas. The sequence goes on along the minus strand of NC_142769.1, from coordinate 29,316,223 downwards.
AGGCCTCACAAACATATTGGACATCCCAGGGCTTAAGTAAGTAAAAATTTTCCCCCTAATTATTTTAATTATTTTCATGTTGGTCAGGGTTCTGGTTTTGTTTTGTTTTGTTCGGATTTAATGGCCTCTTGTTTATTTTTTTCTTTATTTAGTTGTACTTTATTGTTGGCCTATAACCCATTTATTGTAGATAATTGGGAAAAGAGCCTTTGTAGAGCATTATTAGTATATAATCTGTGTAAGACATCCTTATTTCTCTCTAATGTATGCTGACTTGAATTAACTATAAGCATTTATGCATATTATATTTGGACTGTCTCATTATTGACTACTTTCAAGTTTACATTTTTGGCCACTTCTTTGAAACGACTTATACTACTTTCTGACATACTTGACTGAATTCATGTTTCACACATAAAGATTTATACTTAAATGTATGAAATTTGTTTAAATTATTATGTTAGTTGATTAGTTTAAAATCTTTTTACCTTTTGAAAAGCTTTATTTTTTGATTCTCTTTAAACCGTATTCACTCCAAATACAGCAGATATTTAATCAGAGTTGATTGGATAACATGAAAAATCTGCTTCAAATTGTACAGAGAAAGCATTTTCCTAACCACAGTAAAACGTTTCTCAAGCTTTATATATTGAATAATGTTTACTCTATTGCCCTGCAAAACATACACAATTAAATTACAATAATTACATTTATGCATTATGCATGTAGATTCAGAGTAACCGTTTTTCCAGTATGCGTTTCCTTGAAATCATTTAGACAGAGAAAAAAGGAAAATGTTTTCAAATTGCCTAAATGTCCACTGTAATGCCAGATTAGATATATCCTTAATGTGTTGGTGTAACATACTGTCTGCAGTAAAAAAAAAATGGAGCAGATTCATGAGTGTTGTTTCTCAGGATTGGCTGATCACACACACACACACACACACACACACACACACACACACACACACACACACACACACACACACACACACACACACAGAGAGACGGGTGAGGTCGGGTGACACAGCTCTAGCACAGTTTAAATCTGTATTTATTTATTTTGCTGATTGTTTTTTGTATCATGTTTTTGGAAAAGTGAATAATTGCTCTAGTTGAGGCTGTTTTGTAGGTTGATAAGGAAAGGTTCAAGGAAATAAGCAACATTAGGCTTTGGTTATTAGCACTGCAGCATTGAGAGTCCTTGTTCTTAGGCTATTAAAGTTTATTGGTGCTGCTTTGGATCTTCACTGCTCAAAGGAAGTGTTGCTCCCATGCCAGCCATGCTCCTTGCATCATATGGCTAATGTAAGACTGAAGAATAGCACACTGATCTGGGATCTGTCAGACCAGGCAACCATAATATTTGGCAGTACCCTATTGCAGTGTAATTCTGTGCTGTATATCTGTAGTGTTCCACTGTTTAGGACTGTTGAGTGATTGTTGCAGTCTCAGAGAGTGCTATGCTTGCATTATGAAGATGTTTGGGGAAACTGCATCTGCTTGGCAAGCAAATCAATATGACAGTTATGATCATCATTCTTGCTTTCATTTTTTATGGTGTTGTTTATTATTTCTGTTCAGCGTATTGTGTCACCCGATGGATTTTTGTGTTCTTTTATTACAGAGGAAGTAATTCACAATGAATCTGTGTTTTACCACAGCACTTTCAAATTTGAGAGATTAAAATGTCAAGTGTTGCTGACAAGAGAGATGAGAAAGTCATTTGGTCAGAAATGGGGAATAACAGATTGGAGGGGAATGTAGCTGGGGAACAGGTGTAATGAATTGCACAAAATAGGTTTTGGTAAATGTGGAGAAAGGATTTGATGAGTGAGATAAGTTGAAGTGCATGTAAAAGTGGAGAGATTTGTTTAAAAGTAATTGATTTAATTTTACGTTCCATAGGGGTCTTACAAAGTCTTTTATCTTCATGAAATTTACTTTTGCCTTGCGCATACCACATACAAAGTTCTTAATGGATTTGCATGATCGCCATGGGGTTTAGGGACACCTTTAGGAAGGCTTTTATTTACTTGGACATAATCGAAAGTAGTTGCTTAAGCTCAACTGCTTGAGTTTAATGTTAATATGTCGAACAAGCTTTGAATTTTCTGTGATGGATTCATAGTTTGCAACTCACATCTGCATCATTCTCGGTCTGTATTTATTTGTTTTGTTGTTGAGTGTCCTGTTTCCTTTTCATGTAGATGAGCTGAGTTCCAGTGAACTGATCAAATTTACCACTAAGTAAATTTACCACTTATTTAAATGCCTAGCTGTTGAGCCTGTTCTGTTGCGGTGTAAAATCATTCAAAAGGCAAAGCAAATGTTTTCGACAGAAAAGTACATTATATGCAACTAAATTAGCCATAATAGTGGTTTTTATTTTAAGTCTCATTCATTCATTTCTTTAAATGACATTTATGTAATGCTCAGATTTCCTGATGGTTTTTCTTCTTCTTGGGTGACTTTTATGCTTCTTTTTTGAGCAATGACTTGCACATTGCCATATGTGGATAATGATATTAAAGCAAGTTAAACCTTATTACCTTTTGTTTTACTTATTTGGAAACTTTTTACCAGTCGCACGTGTAGACATTTCAAACAATACTAAACACATGTAAACTTTATGAGAGTTGTTCAAATTAAAACCATATAAATTCTTGTGTGAGTTTGGGTGATCTCTGCAAGAGTGGGGATGCAGGGAAGGAGTGTGTGTGTGTGTGTGAGAGAGGTGTTCAAATGTTAATTTGCAAGCAAGGTCCTTCTGCTCATAGGCCTGTGGTGAGGTTGATCTCTTCAACCAGTTCTTCCAGTCTTACAACTTCTTCAGATAAACTCAAGATCTGAGTGTACTCAACTGTACTATTTTTAAACACACTGAAGATGAACTAAAATATGCTTTTAATTAGCATGCTATTTCAGCTTAATTTTTTTCTAATTTGTTACCCCTTTTAGTACAATTGAACCCATCTTTAATGCATTTTTAAATAGACTTATAAATTATTTAAAATATAATATATTAAAATCATATTTATGTATTGCTCACATATTTTTTATATAGTAAATCATTTATTTCAAATATATATATATATTTATTTCAAATATATATATATTTAACTACAGTATGTTAAGAGTACCCTTATAAAACATAATTAAATATTTAATAGCACTTCTTTGGTAGTATTTTAATACACTTTAAAGCTATTTTAGAACTACAGCTGAAGTATATTTTTAGCTTCACATTAATGTGTTCCCAGTATATTTTAAATATAATATCAGCTTACTAATATTGTATTAGTATAACATTATAATAGCCACTATAAGTATATTAAAAAGACATTTTTACAAAACCATTCAGTATGAAAATAATACATTTTAATGTACTAAAAATACAGTGAAAATTGATTCCATAAAACACACAGTAAAATATATTTGTATAAAACATACACACACACACACACACACACACACTTTGAAAGCTAGTAAGGGGGGCTTGTTTTGCTCTTTTTGTGATATCTGGCAACCCGTGACCCTGAGTTTTAATCAAGAGAAGTTCAGAAGTGTCAAGTTCATCAAGTTCAGAAGTGACTAGAAGGAGAGCGGCAATATGAAAACCAAACAGCAGCTATTGTTAGTGTTGACTAAGTAGTTTAAATTATACACACCTTATAACAGTATGTCATTATTTGACAATAGCCCGGTGAACACCGCGTCCCCTCTCAGTGCGTGTGCACGTGCACGTCTTTTGCATAAAGAAAAATGTGATCGATTAATTTGAGTGTCAAGTTGTAATCACGAATCGAATCAAAGGACGATTTTATCAGCTGGTTCAGTGGCCAATTGTTTGGAGTTAAAAAAGATATAACTCTCGTGCTGCATATTTAATAATTTTGCCTCAGATAAAACTAGACTAAAACTAAAACAATTCAGATGACTAAAATATGACTAAAACTTAATGGCATTTTAGTCAAAAGACTATGATTAAAACTAAATCAAAATTTGCTGTCAAAATTAACACTGTCCTTCCCCTCCTTAAAATTGCAGGGGCATCAGGGGGCATCATATTCTTGCTGGTGAGTTTGTGTTAACTCATAGAGTGGTTTTTCCCAATGCTGTTCGGCACGAGAAAGTTGCTCAGACACTTATGTTGAGTACAGTGTTGCCGCTGTCTAATGAATCATATACGGGAGCTAAAATGTTGCTCCGAGGTGTGGAACTGAGCTGTATTAAAGTTCTCTTGTAGGCTACTACTGAAAAAGAAATGCTCACATTAGTATTAGCGCTTTAACATTTTGAAGTTTATTTAGACAACAGTTCTCTCCCAGTTGACGTGTTCACGGATCATAATCCCCTGATTTTTCTTTCGCGTTATTTATTAAACCACAAAGGATCCTAATGTTGTCTTTAACCTCAAAACAAGAATTTGATCATGTTTTCCCCCTACCAAAGTATTTAATAATTGCATAGAAGAGAATGATCAGAAATCCACTTCACCACTTTAGTACTTTAAAAATAAAAAAAAATTGTGTTTATCATGATTTCTTTTTCATTGGCAGCGGATTTTCAGACCACATGATCCAGGATATTATCAGCACTTACATGGTGTTGCCCAATAGGATCACTGTACCCCTGATAGGTGAGGTTGAACTGGCACAGCTTCGTTTCCCTATGCCAAAGGTGAATACACATACAAAACTATCTCAGTGCTTATTATTTGGCAAACCTGTTCATATTAATATTTAGTAATCTCTTGTTATATTTAATTTTCTCTCACACTCATAAGGGAGTTCTAAGGATTCATTTTCTTGAGGCTCAGAATCTGGAAGTTAAGGACACATACCTGGGCGGGTTGATCAAAGGCAAGTCTGACCCATATGGCATGCTGCTTGTCAGCAACCAGGTCTTTAGAAGCAAGACCATCAAAGAATGTCTGCACCCCAAATGGAACGAGGTGTATGAGGTGAACATACGCACACACACGCGCACACACACACACACACACACACACACACACATACAAACGCTAATTTACTGCACTCTTAAGACTCATGCACACACTCTAAAATGTGCTTTCCTGCATTTTATTATTAGGCACTAGTATATGAACATTCAGGACAGCATCTGGAAATAGAGCTTTTTGATGAAGACCCAGATAAAGATGACTTCTTGGGCAGGTGCCATATTCATTTATGTTGCTGAAATGTGAACATTATTTATATAACTTTTTAAAAACTTGTAATGTTTCATTTATTTTTGTTCCAGTCTAATGATCGACTTGAGTGAGCTTCATAAAGAACAGAAGGTTGATGAGGTAATATGTTCACACTTTCATTCTTATTAAAGGTTGTATCAGCGATTGTGGGTAACGTCACTTCTGTTTGTGTTCGAAGCAAGATCCCAAACAAAATAAGTTGGCTCCTCGTCCCTCCCTCCCGTTTCGTGCATCATGAAAAAAACCATCATGCCCGCGCATTTCTGAAAGTGACAAAAACACACTATTTTCAGATTGAGGGTATACCTCAATGATGGCTCATTCTGTGAACTCTAAAATGTGAACATGGCTGCTTTGGATTACAAAGTATAATGATGTAGATAAAATCTTGAGATTATTCTGTATTGGTAGGCATTGATTATTCCTTTATACACTGCCCCCTTATATACTGTGTGTTTATATATATATATATATATATATTCAATGTCTGTTTCTAATGTATGCATTACAATGTAGATGTTTTAAAGAAAGTTATGCTTTTAATAGGTTTCAATTTCAGTATTTATTGATTTTGATAGTGAAAGCTACAGGAATGTGGAATGTGTTGCCATTAACCGTTCCTGAGAGTAATACCATGCAACAGTTTAAACTTAATTTGAAGAAGTGGTTGAAAGCTGGTCAGATTTGTGAACACAACTGGTTAATTTGGGTATTGCTAAACAATGTAAGAAGGTAATATTAAAAGAAAATAAAGAAATGAGAATTATACTGTAAATATTGCAATTTCATGTTTGTTGAGGTGATCCTTTTGCTGGTGCTGTATCTGTATTTTATATTGTGAATGAATTCATAAGTAAGAATGCTCTTTGTCCATTGTAAACACCTGCTGTCATTTTGCCTCTGACCTTGGACTACAGATGAAAATTAGCTTAAAGCTACCTCTGCCTTGTGTAACAATTTTTTGTGCAATGTCCCTGTCAAATAAACAAACAAACAAACAAACAAATAAATATGTATTACTCTTTACATTACCTACAAGTAGTAGTAATACAAGGTTCATTAAACAGGTTTGGTTGCTTGCTGAGTGATTAATCTCTATGCAGAACATTTGTGATTTTTCAAACTATTTGACATAAACATTTTTTAAATTATTCCAAAGAAAAGATTATCATCATATTATCACTGTTTTGGAATGTACTGAATGCTCTTTAAGCCCATAGCTGTCATTCCAGTGCACTAAACACATTTTTTTTTCTGCAGTGGTTTGACTTGGAAGAAGTCACGACAGGCAAACTTCATCTGAGATTAGAGTGGCTATCATTGTACCCGAGTGCTGAAAAACTAGATCAAGTATGCACAAACTCTCTGACCGGCACTGATAGAGATGATTTCAACATAACTAGCTAAACCTTTGATCATTTCATTCTCTTTTGCTCTCTTATTAGGTACTGAGGTGCATAAGGGCTAATGAGGATCTCTCTTCAGCTCTGCTAGTTGTTTACCTGGACTCTGCCAGTAATTTGCCGGTAAGGATAAGTATACTTTTGTGTGTGTGTGTGTGTAGCCGTGTACATAGGCTCTCCCTGAGGATCTCTTGCAGAGCGACATTGTTTTTTATGTTCTATGATAGTCTGCTTGGATATGAGTAAAATATGAAGAAAAAAATATGCAATTTCTCACACCCAAATGATGTTTTATACAATTTATATTTTATAGAATTTTGTCCATACAACGAAAGTCAATGTGGCCCAAAACAAGGCTGCAATTTCCATTTTAGGTTAATGGTTACTTTAAGGAATATTTTATATTTTATTTTTATTTGGCACCTTTAATTATGTGACCATAGAATTATGTACTTAAAGGTAGGGTTAGGGTATGGGATTTGCAAAACGGCCAGCAGATTTTGAAAGTACACTCAAAAGGTCCTACCTTCTTTCCTCCAACGCTGGCCCTGACTCCATCCATTCAAAGAACATGGATGCGCAGTTATTCTCCAAATGGAAGCAACTTGCACTTTCTCTCTCTTCATGTACCGGGGCAGCTAGCACTTACTGTGACTGGGTCACAAGCTTTAAGTATGCGCACGAAGGGGACACGCGCGCGAGCGGGATGTGGGGAGCGGGACATGATACGACCGTTTGATTGACGCTCTTACAGATTATTAAATTGCTTAATTTTCATTTCAGTGCTTCTAACTCAGTGGCTGTAAGTGGGTTAGGAATAGGATTTCAAGTGATTTTAAATAAAATGGTTTAAAAAAGAAAATCACATACCCCACCTTTAACAGAGTCAGAAAATGTAATTTAAGTCGTTATCAGTTTCAGTTTTATTGACATGACATTTACATTACCAACAAGTAGTAATACAAGCTTCATTAAACAAGATCAGTTGCTTGCTGATTGATCTCTATGCAGAATTTTTTATTTTTTCGAGTCATTTATTGTCATAAAGAAAGTTTTTAGACTCTTGACCCAAACATACAGTAGTCACCCAGTATTTCACACTTTTTTAATGCATTGTGCCTTCCTCTTCTACTGTAAGAGTGTCTTTGAGGGCAGTTTTGGATGTGGAAACCTAAAGGAGAGGAGGGCCTCTGGTCTAGTCTTTTGTGAGAACCCCGACTCTCTCTATAGAACGTTATTTGTGAGTTTGCCAGTAATCTGCATCCTCCTTCTCCAGAACTAGCTGTAGTTGTTTACCTAACAGTGTGAATAGACATTTCTTCCAGTCAAGCTTTTCTTCAGTAACAAGCAAACAACACAGATTACGTTGATCTAGTGCATGTGTTTTTTACTTGTTGGGCATGTGTAACGTGTATGGAATTTTTTTTATGGTTTATGCAATAAACAAAGTCTTTAACCATGCGTCTTCAAGCTATCCTGCACACCTTGATTAGCTAGTTAAGGTGTGTTTGATTAGGGTTGGAGCCCAACGATGGTCTCCAGGAGCAGGGTTGAAGATAAATTATGAACATCACATTTCTTAGATATTTGTCCCATTTAAAACTATCAAAATCGCTCAGCAAATAAGAATGCATATGTTTTAATATGATTTGTGTTTTATCAGACAGTCAGAGGCCAAGGTTTATATATACATTTTGTTCACCATCTATTTTTAACTGATTCTGAAGTCACGTGACTGATCTAAATACAGCTTGGTCTATTTTAGACATATGATTGATGTGTTCTGATCTAGAGTAAGTAAGCAGTCTGAAGTGTTGGGGCAAAACCTGGTTATTTAATGATCTTTGTATCCCTGCCAACATTGGTTCAGTGAAAAAAAAAAAAATATAATTTTTTATATGTATATTTATTAAATTTTAATATATGTATTTTTAAGAATCTGTAAGATTGGACAAATCTAACTATCATTCTTGCATGTCCTTTTATAATAACTTTCCTGTTTTCAATTTCTCTCAAAACTTGCTGTGGAAAGACCAATCCTCTTGACTTTAACCCTGATGGCCCCAAACCCCCTTATAAAGGCCTGAAGGTACATTGAGAATGCATGCATTTCAAACAGTGACATGCATAACAGGCACTGCACTCATATCTGCCATATTTGGAGCCTAAGCATGATTTCACATCTTTTATGATTTTTCATTCTTTTGGGATTGGGTTTATTTCTTAAATGCTTTTCCAATGGATTCTTCCTTCATGTCTCACTGCATGCATTTATTCTTTAGATTTTGCAGATTGTCAATATAAAATTTTCAGATTTTTATGTATTTTATTATTAACTTACCAAATTCATTGAGTTAATATACTACTACTGTATACTTTTTTTGCTTAGTTTGAAGCTGCATTCCGTAACTTTTTTTTGTGTTCAAAATGTAAAAAAAATTGTGTAATAAGCGAGTAGTACATGAATCTATTTTCCAAACTGTGTTTTTGTTTTATCCTGAATCACTATGGTACACTTATTAGAAGTGTTTATAGTCTAAATAATATAGTGTTAAATAATATTTTAGACTGGTATGGGCCTTACTTAGTACCTACTCACAGTGGAGTAGCCTAGTACCTGCGTGACTTGTCATAGACATTAAGACCTTATCCACACGGACACAGGTATTTTTATAACCAGAGTTAAAAAAAAAAAAAAAACAACCCGTCCACACATGCTCGGTTTAAAAAAATGCATGGTGTTAATGTCTTTTAATTATTTTTTTTTAGTTCTGTAAAGCACTTTGGTCAGTCATTGGCTGCTATAAAATGTGCTATATAAATAAAATGAACTTGAACTTGAACTTCCGGTAGGCGGATAATAGCCCTCGTTAGTCTTGTCAGCTGTGTATCGTTTTATCGACCAAGAAAAATGACAGTTGTGTATGTCACAGTTGTGTTCCGTTTAGTTTATTTTCATTGGACTTGTCTACCTGTCGTCATTATCATAATTAGTTCATCTGTCTCACCTGTCACCTTGTTGGTCTTGTCAGCTGTCTCTGTTTCCCCATATATTTAAGCCATGTGTTTTGCCTTGTTCATTGTCCGTTCTACGTTGTATTTGGTGTGTGTGTGTTAAACCTTCCGCCCGTCATCCATGTATCTGTGTGATCCAAATCGACTTACAATTGCACACCAAAGGCATGTGTCTTATCTTATCCACTGCGCCATCACCGCTAGAGCACCAAAAGTTATGGACTGCAGCTTTAATTTTATTATTTATTCTCAATTTATAAAAGTAAAACAGGAGGCTTATTGTATTTACGTTGCTGATATTTTCATAGAAGAGCTTAAAATAACATTCTTACCACAAAGTGCTAGTAAAAAAACTAGGGCTGTGCAAAAATTAATTGCGATTAATCGCATCCAAAATAAAAGTCTGTGTTTACATAATATATTTGTGTGTGCTGTATATAATTATTTTGTATGTATAAATACACACACATGCATGTATATATTTAAGAAAATGTGTTATTCGTATATAAAATATTTATATTTATATAATATAGATTATGTATTTATAAATATATACAGAATTTAAGCGCAAATAATTCTTAAATATATACATGCATGCATAGGTATTTATATACACAAAATAATTATATACAGCACACACAAAATATTATGTAAACACAGACTTTTATTTTGGATGTGATTAATCGCAATTAACTTTTGCACAGCCCTAAAAAAACATTACTTACTGAGTTTACTGAGTTATGACATAATTTGTAATCAATCTATTACATGCAGGAAATATTGTATTGTGTTACCAGAAAGCAAATGTTAAGTAGATTTGGTGACTATTAAAGGAGACAGTCATATATGGTGACTGTCATATAATACTGTACAATTGAAGTTTTCTTTCTTTATTTTTTTGTTCAACAGTCTGGGAAGAAAGTGAGCATAGATCCAAATCCTTTTGTCAAACTGACTGTTGGACAAAAGATGTATACAAGCAAGGTAACATTTATAAATTAGCTTTAACCTGTTTGAAGACTAGCAGCGCACATATATTCAGTCCCGTTTCGCTCCTGTAATTTCAGGTTAGGTATAAAACTTCTGAGCCATTGTGGGAGGAGGCCTTTTCCTTCCTTATCAACAACCCCCGCACTCAGGAACTGGAAATTGAGGTATTCTATAAGAAACCACACCAATAGCATGAATGTTAAAGTCGGCATGAAACAGAAATTGCGCTATTTTTTTTAACCTATTGTGTAGTATATCAGAGTGAAACGGCTTCTGGAACAAGAAAAAATGCTGGGTTGGAATTTATTGGATCGTTGTATGATTGTTGCTTGCTATTGCTATGATCTCATCTTAGTGACAGGATGTCCCACCCCTGCGCCTGTAAACATGTTAAACACATCATCAGAGAAAAGAAGAGATTCCACTGCAAGTTATTTTGATTAAAGATTACAAGGCCACATTAATATAAAAATAAAATAATTGTGTGCATGGATAAACCATTTATAATAAATTCCACAATATTCCATAAAAAATATAACTGTCCATTTGGATTTCATGGTGTCTTTAAGTAATTAATAAAGTCTAAAATAATGTTAATTACATAAGTCTACTGTAGGTTACACTTACTGTAAACAAATGTATACTTTTATTCATTAAGTACATATGAATGTGGTCATATACTGTACATACCATCCGCAAAAAGAGACACACATTTTAACACATACACTGTTTTGTATTTGTCAAATGATAGTATAGATATTGTTTGTGTGTCTCAGGTGAGGGATAGTAAGCACAAGTGCTCTCTGGGTTGTGTGCGGGTGGCACTTGGTTCTCTCCTGAAGGAGGTGGACATGACGCAAAATCAGCAGTTCCCCCTACAGAACTCTGGCCCCAACAGCACCCTCAAACTCAAAATGGCTCTCAGGGTTGGTGTGTCTGTGTGCGATTCATTTGTGTGTGTGTGTGTGTTTCATTCAGCACATTCCATATAAATATGTTTTTGTGTAAACAGGTCCTCTGTTTGGAAAAGGAGGTCACGTCCAGCCAACCATCATCTGTCCGAGTCAGACACACAAGTCAAAATAACACTTACGTGTCCCCTCAGTCTCAAACAGCTACTAGCTATAGCAACTCCACAGTCATCCAGACGTCACACAACCCACCTTGTACCCCTCCACCGGACACCCCTCAAGGGAAAAGAGGATCGGATGGCTCCCCGGTGCGGCTTGCGGAGGTAGGCCGCAGTGTTTCCAGTCTAGTGATAAGCAGCTCGCACAAGCATCAGACTCACAGAGACTCTACTCCTAGTCTGGCCTCTGACATTTCACTGCCCTGTGCCACAATGGAACTGCAGCAGCGGTTACAGCAGCTACAAAAGTGAGTCTGTGTCCTTGTCTTATGACACACTGATTCCCTATGTGCAGAAGTCATGTTTGCGATTTGCTTTTTTTCTTGTCAGTGCAATTACAGTTTGTTAGAAGTCACGCTGCCATTTTCTGTTGAGTAAGAGAAACACCAAAAGCCAAATAAGTGAGTCGCAATAGCAGTACCTAGTTCATTGCGAACTACAGTATTTATCTGCTCGGCCCAATGAACAACACGGCATGACTTACTAGATAGCACTGAGCAGATTGGTCTCTACTGAGGCACCCAAAACGATTTGAATAGTGAAGCAGTGGAAAGTGTGACATGACCCATTTTTTGTATTTGTCACTGATTCCCTTTTACAAACTCCTATGGCATCCCAAATAGCTCAGCTAGTTGAAACTATATTACACTAACTGGAGTATTTTAGCAGTAGGTTTGCATATTTATACCGAATGTAATGAAATTATTCAAATAAACCACCGTTCAAAACTTAAAAAAAAAAAAAATTATTTATTTAACAAGGATCCATTTCATTGATCAAAAGTGACAGTAAATACATTTATAATGCTACAAAATGTTTATATATATATATATATATATATGCATCAAATAATCCTGATTGGATCATGTGACACTGAAGACTGTTGTAATGGCTGATAAAAGCCTATTATTATTTGCCATAAATTCTGTTGTTTTTTACAAACTGTAGTTACATCTAATTGTGGTAATGAGGAGCCATGCATTGTTTTACCTGTTGATTGTGAAAAGTGGCTGTTAAATAAAAGAATGTTTCCAGGTTGTGTGAGTTAAGAGGAAAAACTAAGAAAAAAGAGTTAAAAGGTTATATAATTCAAAAAGTACTTCAAATATTTTACGTCAATTTAATTGGGAATGATGTGCATCAAGTCAGTCATGCAAAATAAGGAATAAAGGAAATATAGTCAATTTTGAATTCATGTTAACTTTAAGAAATTGTTTGAAGAAAAACTTAGTCCCGTACTCTGTCAAATGAACATGCTGTTTCTCTGTTACAGCGGCTCTGGGCTGAGCCAATATCCGCTTGGTGAAGTCCAGCTCACTATTCGACACAGCTCACAGAGGAATAAACTTATTGTAGTGGTTCATGCTTGCAGGTAACCTTCATACCAAAAATACATTCCTCCTTTCTGTTTTTTAGTACCACTTCCAAATCATTTTGTGTGCGTAATTTGTAATATATTCAGTATAATAGTGAGGTTTTTTTTGACAGGTGATCAGAGTATTATAAGCTATGTGTGCAAATAACAGGGGACACGTTTTTGCATTTGTTTGTTTAAATTTGCATAAATGTGACAAAACCGGTCTCTGTGAAAATACTTCTCGTGCTTTTGTGTAAATATGTGTTTCCATGTCTCATAATCACAGAAACCTCATAGCACTGACCAGAGATGGCTCAGACCCATACATCCGCCTGTACCTGTTACCAGACAAAAGCCGGAGTGGCCGCAGAAAAACCAGTACACTCAAGAAGACGCTCAACCCTGTCTATGACCACTCGTAAGAAACTCACTGAACACACAGTCAGACACAAGACCAAGAGTACCAACCAGCAAAACTCATTTTCATAATAATTGGTACAAAAGCCCTTTTGAAAAAGAAGTACACTTTCTCATTTTTTAAACAGATAACATATTATGGAAATAACACTGATGGAATATATAAAAATGAACTTAAGTGTGACATAAATGTTGTAGTTTTGTACACATTTGTAATGATAAAGTTGCAATGAATCAATTAAACTGTCTTTTTTTGAACTTGAGAAACATTTTAAGATGTTTTTTTTAGCTTGTTGCGGTACTTTTAATCTTCCTTTTTAATGTGCAATATTGTGTAAGGTGGTAACATGGGGATTTTAAAGGCAGTTTATGAGGAAATTCAGAGGCGACCATATTACAATAATGAAAAAAAAACTTTTTCCTAATAGTATTTATTTATTACTTCGCTCTTGTGCATGTAAAACTTAAAGCGGTTACAGACACAGTGACTTTAACTCATTGAATATTCAAATTAGAAGAGGACCTACCAAACTCAAACTCAGATCTGCTGTTTATCTTGCTGTATGCATTTGCATGACATTCCTTTTCATATTAAATCCACTGCGGAGCTTCTTAATGGACAGATTTAGCTACCGGTAGCTAACTGTTTTACCCTCCGTACCAAGTCAATCAAGACTTTATAATATATGTTGTAACTGCCCATGTTTCTGAGAAATTTTCTGTATTACAGTAAGTTTATTGATGCCAGTTGTATGTGCAGTTTGAGGTATCATCATACAGTACTAACCAATAACAGTAGTAAGTTAAAGTCTCTTGGTGTGTTGCTTTTGTCAGCTTCGAGTTCAGTGTGTCTATAGTGGAACTGCATAGGAGGACACTTGATGTTGCTGTGAAAAATGGAGGACTGCTGTCCAAACACAAAGTGCTACTGGGCAAGGTACAAACTCTGACACATTCACTATTCCTACTTTTTCTCAATTTGTTGATCATTGGATTTTTATGGTGGCTTGCTAATGTCTTTGTCACAGGCACTTGTGGACTTGGCAAGTGAAGAAATTTCTAAAGGATGGACTCGATGGTATGATTCTCATTCATTCATACTGTCACACCTTTACATGTGCCTTTACTTGATTATAAAGGCTTCCCTTTTTCTCTCAGGTATCAACTGACTGAGGATGGATCGAAGAAGATAATTCAGATGTAGTGGTGGTCCGTGCAAGAAGCCAGGAAAGAATGAAACGGGCTGATAACTGGGACATGTCACAGCCCGCACAGGATAACATAGAATCTTTAGTAGCAGAAGAGGAGCGTTGGATTAACTAAACCAGGCTACTTCTACTGGGATTTACACTGGCCTACAAACTCACTCTCTTATCATTTAATTCAATTATTAGGGTTTGCACACATTTATTTCTCCAGTAGATAAAAATGGTTGTCAATCTATAATACAACATAAACAAAAGAATCATTTAGATTCATGAATACACTCTCTTTATTGGATTTAAGATATTTTGATAATATTCTGAAACTTTTGGGATTTTTAATGCTGCATTTTGTAAACTATTAGAATCACAACAGAAAAAAAAATATTGAAAAAATAGTTGGAAAGGCAGACATTTTACTTCAACATTGTTATTTGTTGTGTCAGCAAATAACACAAAGCACATGGCCAAAGAGGTATAGGGCCACATTTGCAAAAGAAAAACACTACACATGTATGTATGTATTTATGTATGTATGTACACATTTTTCCCTCTTTATTTTATGCTGCTGTTTTTTTCTACCACATATGGTGAAGGAAAATTATTTTCAGCTCTTCATAAATGATCCATTGATAATACTTTATTTTAAAAGTATTTCACTGTTTCCTGTAGCACTGCACAAAATGAAAAGCCTGTACAGAAATGTTTGATACCCATTTTGTTTGCAAGAGTTTTAGCAGTTTAGGCAAAATACTGTATGTTTCTGTTTGTAAGTAGATTGATACTAGCTTGGTTACAACGTGTTTTGCTCATGGATTGTTTAAAGACTGTAAATTGGCTGTTGGTGTGATTTCCAGCCTGACTCTTCTCTATGCATCATGCATGATATCATTGAAAAATGAAAATCAGTTTGTATCCCTGAACTCGTAATTTGGATTTGTGCACTTGGACCCAATCCCCTGGTTTCACAGACAAGGTTTGACCTGGTCCCAGACTAAAGTGCATGTTTAAGCTCTTTTTTACTCAAAGCAAGTTGCAGTGACATATCTTAAAATATATCAGTGGTATTGTTTAGTCTGCAGCACATCACATCAGTAATTAAGAAACAATTCAACAATTATAAAAGCTACTTAAATTCCCTAGTTGGACTAAGGCCTAATTCATGGCTTAGTCTAAGCCCTGTCTGTCAAACCAGGACTTGAGTTTTTGAGTTCAGAGACAATTTCAGAAGTGTGCATGAGGAATTTCTTTCTTTTGTGTTTTTTGCTGAGTTTTTGATATCATCTTACAGAAATCATCTTGTTTTTTTATAGTGTAGGTAAATGTACTGTTTTATCACTCTGGGTGTACAACCCCCAACCCCACCCTTTCAGAGTTACAGAGCCTAAATTAATTTTATTATATTAATTGTTTCAACAGTTATTTTAATTTAGTCTCTCTTCATACTTTTGTTTTTGATGGTATGTTTTAACAAGGTTATGTGGAAGGTATTGAAGCAACCTAATAAAAGATAATGCTCAATATTTTGGCCCAGTTTTGGGTTCAGCATACTCAATTTTTGAATGTGGTAATGATAGGGATACCACAGTGAGACAGCCGTGGTTAGAGGTGGATTCAATTTTCAGTAAAGGCAGGAAATGACTGAGGTGCCCCTAACCCCCAATTACTCCCCGGTTGCTGCAGTGAATCTGGTGCCCACTGCTCTAGGTGTCGGTGTCAGTGTGTGTGTGTGTGTGTGTGTGTGTGTGTTTACTACTCATTGCTCCTAAAAATGTGTAACTTGGATGGGTTAAATGCAGAGGACTAATTCCCAGTAGGGGTTACCATACACTTCATAAGAGCAATATTTTCTTAAATCAACAATCTTTTGGTAGTGCAAAATAGAAAGGACAGATTCAAAAGTTGGTTTATTATAAAAAAAAAAAACATTTGACTGTAACAGAAAAGTAGTAAGCGTATAATTGCAATGTATTACAGAGTAACCTTTTTTGTGCCTTTTATTATTGGAGGCTTAACATACAACGTGCATTTGGCGCCAGCTGGTGGACATTAGTTGTTGTAAATTTTAGAGCGGTAAAATAACTCTGCTGACGTTGTGAAATAGTAGTGAGCGTTTGAAGCGTGTAGACAATTAGAAATATTTATGAAGAAGATAGATACGGTTTTAGCATATAGTAGAGATCCTAGGTAAGATTTGTGTGCACTTTATTTAGCGGAGAATATCTCAACTGTTCTAGACTAATGTGACTCCATTGAACAACGTGGGATGTGTGCCAAAATCTCTAACCAGGACGAAAGTCCTGAAAATGACCACATTAATGAGATATTGCCTCATTTGCTAATTTTATTTTATTTTTAAGATAAAGTGTAATACAAAATGTACTTCTCTTAATATGAAGAAACTAGTAGAAATGTATGAGAATTTCTATAAAGATAAAAAAAAAAGTCCCATTCACTTGAATTGTGATATAAGTGTCACCTATTGTGGTCATTTTCAGGACTTTCGTCCCGGTTAGAGATTTTGGCACACATCACATGTTGTTCAATGGGGTCACATTAGTCTAGAACAGTTGAGATATTCTCCGCTAAATGAAGTGTATACAAATCTTACCCAGGAGGACCTAGACTATAGAGATGAAAAAGACCAGACATTCTCTGAGAAGACCAAACAGGAATCCAGTACATTAAGACAGTTCATCTCCACAACAGCAGATGGCACTGTCTGTCTCATCAACACGACGAGGACGAAAAACATTACGCCTGCCTGACGTCATGACGCCTCCTTAACTTTGAGCGGGGAAATATTGAAACGGACTCAGCGGTTCTCTGAGGATCTTCTGTATGTAAACAAACTTGTTTTACAATCTATGATTAAAACTAACAGGTTTAAGCTGACGGAAAAAATAGATATTTACAATGTGCTGTAATATGTGCTGATATAGTAGAAATAATGTTGTTAAAAACTAAAGCTTTAATGTTAACGTTACCTGTCGTCAGTTTAACTTTGGTTTGACATGTAACGTTAACGTTTGGAGGAAGAAACTGTGAAGTTAACGTTAGATTACTATTGCGTACATAACTGTAGCCTTACCCTGTGCACGGGTAACGTTTATAACATAAACTTATAGATCAGTGTTACGGTATGTAAGTTAGTAACTTAAGTGTGCTTCTGTTCTGTCTTATTTTTTTCAGCGAAATGTCGAAACGAAAGCAGTTCCTGGACTCGGTCCATCATGAGCACGTCCAGGATTTTCTGAACTTCATCAGATTACATGTGAGCAATGTTTTCAACGCTCACTGTCAGTGTCACAGAATAAGATATTTTTAAAAGTATGCCAAGGTTTACTTGTTTTTCACTAGAAAATGTATATTACATTGTGTAAATTACACTGGATACATGTTTGAAATATGAGAGCAAAATAACAAACAAGAAAGACCTTTCTGACTAATGATGCTGTTATTTAAAGTATAGAACTTACTTGGCAATGAAATCAGGGATTCAGAAAGAGCTGAAAAGAGCCCAGTGTTAGCCCAGCCTATTATATGAGGTCATCGTGTTCACTGCTGTTTGTCTTGCAGAAGGATGGAGCAGATCCGTTTGACCTGGCCGAGGTTTTGGCGGAGCTGCAGAGGAGTCAGAGGCAGGAGTTGTGGGAGAAACAGTTGAAGTTACTGCAGCACAGTCTCACTGCTTACCCTGCAGAGCGCTGGATCACTGGGGCTGAGGAGGACGCGGGCGACATGGAGGTGGAGATCTCTGAGGAACAGGTCAGTCTGCTAATGGTTTGTTAGAGAGAAAACCAAGAGCCTTTTGGTAACATGTCAAAATGACGGTTAACGTGATTTCACCAAGTTCACCATGTTCCTGGATCAACACCTTTGTTGGTCCTGGAAAAAAAACATTTCAATCAACCAATCAGATTTGACAAGTTTTCAGTTAATGTCAAGATGCTTCTACATTAGTGTTATTCACCTATCATTTCCTTCTGATTTTAGTGATAACTTATGAGTTTGGTTAGGTTTAGGAGTGGGATAGGATTAGGACTACATTTTCAGAGAGGAATGTTGTTCCTGGATCAACAAAATATGTTGCCCCAGGAACATGTTTGTCTTGGCAAAATCATTGTGACAAAAAATGATTGGTAGTTTTTTGTTCATGTTTCCTTTCAGATACAAACCATGGCAGTAATAGAGGGTGTCACCATTGTGTCTACGGTCTCTGTAGACATTTTGCAGGAAAATGACACTTATACTTCTCTTCTCAACTGTGCCCAGATGCTAAACTGTAAGTACTTAAATGCCTTGTTTCACAGACAGGATTTAAATTAACCCAAGATTAGACCTTAGTTCAATTAGAAATTTAATTAGCTTTTATAAATGTGGCTTAGAAAAAAAAACATTACTGATGCATACCTTGAGATAAAACAATGGCAGCCGCAGTGACATGTGAGCAGTAAGGTACGAGAGGCTGTGCTGTATTGTGAATAAATAACGGGTGAAGGGCGTTCGTGTCGTGCCTGCAACCCCTTCAGCCGTTACTTATTCTCGTTACAGCACTTGCCTCGAGAACCTTATTGCTTTTATAAAACAGTTACCACACAATAAAAATATTAAAGAAAAAAAATGTATTAATGCAACTTTCATGAGGTCAAATCACTAAAAGTCTTCCTTCCGCAAAAAAAAAAAAAAAAAACAAAAGTCCCTGACTGTGAACTGCAACGACGTTTCAATGTGTAATATGCATGAAAGCTCAAATAAAAACAACATAGGAACTTCAGTGTTGCGCAGTGATAAATAGAACCGTTTGGTGAAGCGGTCATAGCTGAGTTTGATCATGAATAAAACACAGCTATTGACCAATCGGAATCAAGGATTTGAACTAACTGATTTATAATTATAGATTAAAGACAGGCCATTGCAGGTTTGATCATATATTTCATAATAGCCATTTCCCATCACCAGTTAAACACTTGAAAATTAAATGTGTTCATAATTCAAAATATTTTTCTTAAATGGTTATAGAATGTATGTCCTCCCATGTTGTCTTTTTCTCCAGGTATAGAGAGTGCTTTGCCACTGTCACACACACCCCTCCAGCAGGCTATTCATTGGCTGTTTGAGTGCTGGTGGAGGAAGGATCTACAAGGAAAAGAGGAGCTTGGTTGGACTGCTTTCCTTGTCTGTTTAGAGAACACTGTTACACTTGATAAACCGGTACTAGAATTTCTTTATATGATTTATTACCAGAAAGATATAACATTATTATATTAACTAAGGGTGTCACGATTTTAAATCGAAATCGACCGAAATTAATTCACAATCTCAAACTTCAAATTAAAAAAATGTAATAGTCAATGCTGCCACTCCCCCATGTCACGTCTGGTCGGCGTGCCGATCGGGAAAAAAAAAAAAAAAAAAAACGCGTGTTGAAGTGCTGCGAGTCAACCTCCTCTAACTTAGCTACAGCCAGTCAAAAGACAGCATGGCAACTGCAGATGCAGGTGACCCATCGACAGAACTTGAACCCCCTCCTCTTTCATTGAAGTCGCCGGTGTGGAAGTGTTTTGGATTTCCAGTGAGTTATGGAAATTTCGCGCTTCAAATAAGCCACAGTTTGCAAACTCTGCTATGTGTCTGTGCCATATTCTTCCACTGGCAGCACAACTAACATGGCAGGGCATCTCCGCAGGCACCACAAAACATAGATTTATTTGTTAAACCAACAACTGTTTGTTTGTTTGTTGTGTGAACTTGAATGACTTCTTCTGTGAAGAAGAATGCAATTACAGAAGAGAAACTATGGTAAGTTATTTGTTTCCAATTGACTAAAGATATAAGTTATTATATTACAAGCACTTTTGTTTTAAATTTGACAATGTAGTGTGGTACATTGCGAACAAAGTTCAGATATTATATTGCATAAAGTCTAGTCTAAAAATGGCATAGCAACCTGTGCTTTAAAAAAAAAAGTAAAAATCGAGAATCGAATCGTGACCTTTGATTTGGAGAATCATGACACCCCTAATATTAACGTGTATCATTTGATTGATATAATTTTCTGTATTGTAGATGAGCAGTGTTGATGCTTTTTGGGTGTGTATCCAGGTCAGTGAGCTCAGAAGACTCTGTACTCTTCGAGAAGTGCTTCTCAGTGTGGACTTTGCATCTGAAAGAGGTCAGCAGGTCATTGATCCACTGCTCCAGTGCTTCTTCAGGGCCTCTCATATCAAACAAGAAGAGGTTGGTGAATATGTTTGTGGGCTCATGAGTTTGAGACATTATTTTCTGCTGGAGTTCATTTTATATAACTGTTTATTGCTCATTTTTCAGGGGAAACGGTTCCTTGCCTTCCTCTTTTCTTGGGACGACAACTTCATTCGGATGATTCATGAAACTATTAAGAATCAGCTGCCGTTTTTCCCAAAGTATTTCATGCACTCATGACCTCTTGTTTTATAATGCTAAAAAAGGCACTCAGTATTTTTTTTTTATATTATGTGACGGTTCTGTAATAACCTTCACATATCAGACAAGCAGTATTAGTGTGGTGTCTGCAGACTGTTTGATCTGCTATTTCTTTTGATCCTCGTGGTTATTCTTTTTTCTTGTTTTTACACTATACCTGCAGAACTCTGTCTGTTCATGTGGCTGAGATTTACTTCAGAGCATGGAGGAAAGCATCAGGTCCTTCTCTGGAGGAGATTGAGTCCACCTGCATCCAGGACTTAATGCAGAATGCTCTGTTACTTCACAGAAACTCACCTGTACACAGCAAAGTCAGACAGGTCAGAAACCACATATCCTCTTTATTACATTGAAGTAGATCATTCAATTTAGGTTGTGAACGTATGAGTGTTCAAAGATTTCGAGTCAGTAACATGTTTTAATGTTTTTGAAAGAAGTCTCTTCTGCTCAAGGCTGCATTTATTTGATCAAAAAATATTTGATCATTAATATTAGTGTTATATACTATTATTATATAATTTTTTTTAAATATTATTAAAATAACTTTAATGTATTTTAAAATATCATTTATTGCTGTAATTAGACCTGGGTTGACATTGATTCATTAATTTCAGTTGATCTTTATTTTGATGAACCAAATTTGATTTTTCCCAAGATCAGTCTTTTAGTCTATGCTGTTTTCAGTTATTTGTTGCATGCACCTCAACCAAAAATTGCAATTAGCTTTGTGCTTTTGATATCAAACAAAATCTCAGCTCTCAATTTCATCACAAGATTCAAACAATAAATCATTGTTTTTGCATTCTTAGCTTGATTAGATCAAACAAGGTTTCATTTGATTGCTGATTATGATTATTTGTTTGAACTTTAGCCAACAGTTTGGTTGCCTTTAATATTATTGTTATGTACCAACTGACAAAAACTGGCATAATGTGCCTGAATTGAATCAAGATCAGAATGAAATCAAATCAAGAGATTGTCAGCATCATTACTCCAGTCTCTGGTGTCACATGATCCTTTAGAAATCATTCTAATATAATGATTTGGTGCTCAAGATACATTTATTATTATTATCAATGTTTAAAACAGTTGTGCTGCTTAATATTTGTATGTCAATCATTTTAAATGTTTTTGTGGTCACTGTTTGATAAATTTGATTTGATTTACTTTATTAATCCCTCAGTAGAAATGTATATGTCACAGCAGCACAAAATACAATAAATAAATAAACAACTTACACAACAACAACAAGTCTTGTTCTCAAATATCAATTTTTCAAAGCATTACTATGATTATATACGACCATCATCTGTATCATCTTATATAACACTGATTAAAAAATATAATTGCACTTGGGAAAAAATACTTTTTAAAATATTATTTGTAGCACTGTGAATTAATTAATCTTGAGCTGTGGGTACTCACAAAAGCTTGAGATATTTCATTAAGAGGATGACAGTCATGATTAATTATAAGAGAAAGTTTCCCAATCATTGTATCCTGCATTATCTCCTCTAAAGTGGGTAACACACTCCCCACGACAGAGCCTACCTTCTTAATGTTTATTTAACTTATTCTTCTCCTTTTCCAACAGTCCCCCTCGCCAACATGTGATAGAGTAAAAAATCACAGATGAGACTACAGAGTCTTAAGTGTCTTAAGTAGCAATGTCTTAAGTAGCACCTGACGCACCCCAAAGGATCTCAGTCCTCTTAACAAATCAATATGACTCTGACCCTTCTTATAGACATATATCATATTATCAGACCAGCTGAGCTTGTTGTTCAGATATACACCCAAATACTTGTAAGTTGTTACAATCTCAACTTCTGACTCTCTTAAATTTACTGGTACCGCTTTCTGAAAGAAGTCTACTAAAACCAACCACTATTCCCTTCGTCTATTTCCCTGTTTTTATCAAACCAGTCCACAAAACTCTTTATTAGCTCCCTATATTCACTCTCATCGTGGTGCTTAATACAGCCAGCCAACTATTACAAAATCATCTGAAAATTTCTGGAGATGACAAGATTTTGAATTATACTGAAAATCCGATGTATAAAAAGTGAACAAAAATGTTGCAACTTGAACAGATAAATTAGTGATTGAATTTAAAACCATTCTTCACGGAAAAATAAAAATTGTCACTGTCCCTCTTTTTAGGTCCTTACTTATTTCCACAAGCAGAAGTTTCGCGAGGGAATTGATGAGATGCTGCACAGACTTTACAAGCCAATTCTGTGGAAAGCATTAAAGGTAGATCAAAAAGAAGTGTTGTTTTATTGTTTTAAAAATGCTGTTCTTTGAATGAATGCCTCAATGAAATATATCACCTTGTTAATTTGGACATGTTTCTAATCATTGTAAACAGGCCACTAATGCTGAGGTCCGTGCCAATGCCACACTGCTCTTTACAGAGGCTTTCCCCATCCACGACCCCAACATGAGCAGTGAGATAGTTGACCAGGCTGTTCAGAATCAACTCAATTTACTGTTTGTATGTCAACAGCTGATTCCATTTTGTATTGTTATGCATTATTGATATTTTGTAAGATTGAAGGATTTATGTAAAGGAAGACTAACCTTTGTTCTTTTAGATTCTCTCTGATTGGGTATGGGGGCTTTCTTTGCAATTACAGTATCATGGTTAATGTAGTTTTTTACAAGGAATTCCACTGTTATTTAAAAAAATGTTGAAAAGTTGAAATGATGCATTCTATTGGCTTAAAAAAACACAGCAACCTGAGAATGGTCTGTCTTTTAACGATTTTGATGTTATTGTTAAAATCAGTTCCCCTGTGGAGAAAATAAATTGGATTTTTACTGCCAGAACCCGACTGTTGCACTCAATAGCAGTCAACAAAAAATATATCACTAACTTATACCGCTATGATCAAATTTTCTCTTTGTGTCTCTATAGGCTCTCCTTGATGACCCCCAGCCCCTTGTGCGTTCTTCAGCAGTGCTCGGCGTTTGTTCTGTCCTGGCTCGTTGCTGGGAGGTCATACCCTCCACGGTCATCACTGACCTCCTGGAGAAGCTCATCCTGCAGCAGGCTAATGACACAAGCTCTCCAGATGTCCGCTGCTCCGTCTTCATGGTAAAACCCCTGACTGTCTCTCAGTCACTTGAGAAAAATGATCAGAGAGGGAGAGATAGGGAGCAATTGCTCGGCATCTTTCCAGTTTTGCAGTAAAATGCAATTTAAAGCCATTTATAGCTTGAGGAAGGACACTGTCTTCTGCTCTGTGATTTCAGTCTAATTTTTTAGTTTAAAAGCTTTAAATTAAAAGGCTTTTTAGGGGAATTGCCATACCCAATCATTAATTTATAGTTCAGAGGTTAGCAGTGCTTACGAAATCATTTTAACCTGAAAGTTAAATTAAATGAATATGTTCACAATTAATTTGATCTTTTTTTTCTTATAATGTTTAGGGACAAAATTATAGTTTTAAATAGCTTAGCGGCAGTAAAATACTAGCTTCAATTTTTGTGTAATGAGATGGAGAACTCAGCATGGTCTATATATTTTTCATAATTTTTTGTGCATGACTAAGCCTGTTTGTTTGCTCTGCAGTGCATGTCTATAATTCTGGATAACAGTTTAAGCCATCCACTCATGGAAAAACTGTTGCCTGCATTGAAGAGTAGCCTCCATGACAGCTCTGAAAAGGTGCGTGTTGCCTTTGTGGGCATGCTCCTCAAGATCAAGGGTGTACGGGCAGCCAAGGTAAGAGTTTACACCTAAATGTATTTTATTGGTATTATATGTCACATTGTTTGATCTCTCACTAAATATGATGCCTTTAATTAAGCTGATGTTCATTTAAACAAAATATTTGTGTGTTCATTTATGCCTATTCTTTCACTCCTTGTTATTCTACAGTTTTGGAAAGTTTGTACCCTGGAGCACCTTCTGGCTCGTTTGGAGATGGACTCTCCTCCTGTCTCTAAGCGAATTGTCAATCTCCTGTTTAACTCATTCTTTCCAGTCAACCAACCAGAGACTGTCTGGTGTGAGAGATGCGTCACCCTGATTCAGACAAACCCTGGAGCGGCTCGCAAATTTTACCAGCATGCCTATCTGTACACAGCTCCCGCTAATATAGGTTAGATTGCTTTAGATACCCCAGTAAGCTTTCTTAATGTAAATTCTGTTCCATATTGTGTGCTGTGTTAAGTTACCAGTGTTTGGTTTTGTCATTTGGAAGTACACTAACTCAATGTGCTTTTTCCTTGTAGTCAAGTTAATGCTGGTGATTCGAAAATGTCTGAATGTGTGCATTCAAAATGCAGGAGATGACGAATTTGTATCCAGCAATAAAGAAAACAGCACGGTGAGATTTAATGTACACTACTGTTTTAATGTTTGTGGTCAGTGTAATTTTTGTTTGTTTTTAAAACAATCCTCTTTAAACAATGCTCATTAAGTACAATACAGTAAAAACAGTCATATTGTAAAATATTAATACAATTTAAAATCAATGTTTTCTAATTTAATATATTTTAAAATGTATTTTATTTCTGTGATGGTAAAGCTGATTTTTCAGCTTTAGGGTCACATGTTCCATCAGAAATCATTCTGAAATGCTGATTTGCTGCTCAAGAAATGTTTCTTATTATTACCTAGGGTATTATGGAAACTGCCGAGCAATGATGGGGAACTTCAAACAGCTATAATTAGTAATGCTTATGTTTGTCATTGTCACTAGATGTTGGAGGACGTTCTCTCAGTGCAGGACACTGCCTCCATGTCCAGCCTGCTGGAGATCCTCGTCATTCTGTGGAAAAGTGTTCAGAAATCTCTTATGGCTAACCAAGAGGCCTTCAAGTACACCACGTCAAAATTTGCATCTGTTCTGCCCCAGTATCTAAAAATCTTTCAGGTAAGAGGTGCATTCACACACATGGAACCAAGGGCAATTCAAAGAGCAAAGCTGCACACTGTAATCACATCATTAGAGCTGATGCAATATGGTTGCAACATGAAGCATTTTTCCATGTATATGTGTGTGCAGGAGGAGCGGTGTAAAGCCCCTCTCATTCTTCTAGCCTCTCTACTTCCTGCCACTGCTGTTCCAGCTCTGAGGTTAGTAGGACTCTCCCCTTGAACAACCCCTAAATGCAGCTCACATTGTTAACTCTTTCCCCGCCAGCGTTTTAAAAAAAAGTTGCCAGCCACCGCCAGGGTTTTTGACGATTTTCGCTAAATTTTAATGCCCCACTGAATATTTTCTTCCATGAATATATGAAGATGATGTATATAAAAATAAAGATCTGAGCCTCTGCTTTTAGGCAAAAAAAACTTTTTATTTTATCTTTATTTGTTCTTTTTTTATTGCCTCTTAAACAGAGGTAGGGTTTGTCAAAAACACAACATTTTGGACAAAAAAACTGAGAAAAAGGTATTTTTATCAAACAAGTGCATTTAAAAGCAGAATACATTCAGATGTTGTTTCCTTCATATATAAAACTTTCCAAAATAAATTAAAAACATAAATAAATGTAAAATATATCAAATTTCCCAGGATGTAAGGGAAATGTAACTTTTGCAATAAAACTTCTGCCTCTGCCTCTCTGTATTCTACCTGTGAATAATGAATAATTGGAATTACAATAAACAGGCCTAGACACACACACACAAATACATATTACAATGTGGTAAATGTGCACAAAGAGAGAAATAATTTGACAATTACACCTTCATATTTAGACAGCCACATAAATGCCTGCACACACACATAAATATTATAGTGTCATAATATTATACGATCTATCTGCGGCACGTCCATGGCTAGAACTTTCTGTGACATGTGCATCTCTCTCACTGACTACTTCGTCCCGATCAGATTCAGAATTATCAAATAAAGAGTGATCGGACTCCGAGTCCATTAACCTCCAGTACTTCAGCCATATACCTCTGCATTGTCTGTCTGATACATTCTCACTGCTCCACTGTTTGAGACGATTGCAATCTGTTTCTCTGATCAAAGAGTTGCACACTCATTCAGAACATGCGCGCGGGTCTTCCTTACCGTATACCACCTAAAACACGGATACCCGGAAAATTCCGTGTTTGGCGGGGATGCGTTTTTTCATTAAACCCGGAAAATTCCGTGTTTGGCGGGGATGCGTTTTTTCATTAAACCCGGAAAATTCCGTGTTTGGCGGGGAAAGAGTTAAATGGCCCATTGTAAAGGAATAGGGCAGCCAAAAATGAAAACAGATTCTTTGAGAGATAAATTTTCTCAAATGTCATTTTTTGGGGAAACTTCCTGCAAAGAACAGTTTGATGAAGAAAAGAGCTTTTCAAAACTTTCTTTCCTGCTGAGCGTCTTAACACAGTTGGCATGGTGTCTCAGCCATTTCTCCAGAACAGCAGGTTGGCTGCAGCAAATGCCAATTCTGATTCCCATTTGATCCGAAAGACGTCCTTTAATGCTGGTGGGATTGAATGTGTTTTCAAGGCTTTAGAGCGATCTGTAGGACAGTCTGGGTGTACTCCATGATTGTGTGTTCCTCTCTGCAGGAGTAAAGTGATGTCTCACTTGAGGAGTTTGAAAGCCGGCACCGCTGTGACGGCATACAGTCAGTCGGTGGAGTGTCTCTGTAGCTGGGGGCAGATCAGTCATATTGTGGAGCTGATAGAGAACTGGCTTACGGAGGCTGCGCCTGTAAAAGAGGTAAATGTTGTGTAAACTGTCCTTTTCCATGTTTCTCGACTAACATTTAAGAGCACTGACACTAGTGCTTCCAAGTTCTAAGGATGGTGGCACCAGCATCTGATTTGGTAGCACTGGGATGGTGGGAGGGAATGCATATTTACAGTTACTTGAGTTGACAGTAGCAGTAGCTTGAGCTGGGAAGCGGATATTAAATATATTTTCATCTAAAAAAATAAACGGTAACATCTGTGTAAAAAAAAAAAAAAACAGCCTAATTTTTAAAGGGTACAATTTAAATATGCTGACTGAGTTAGGACTCCACAGAAATGGCAGCACTTATCAAATTGGATGTGGCACTAGTGCAACCTCTAACAAAATTCAGTCAAACCAGAAGGAAAAAAAGATTGCAGTCTAGAGCCCTTTTGTGGGGGGTTAATTAGCTGTTTATGGTGCTTTTATATCCCCTATGATCATTCTCTAATCAACAGGGTGATGAAGATACGACGGGCAAAGTGCATTTTGATGGGCTAGAAGAGTCAAAGCCAGATCTGGGCTTGGACTATCTGGATTATCTTCTCCTGCGCCCTAAAACACGAGACTGTCTTCTCACGCTGCCGCTGGATCAGATCAGAGCGCTCCAGAAGGCCCTCAACAAATGGAAGGTACCTTAAGCCCCGTTCACGCCACCAGTGACTTTGTCGCTGTATGTACTGTGAAGTCGCTTGTGGGTGTTTATGTCTAATGTTATTGGTTGACTGCACGTCTGGCCATATCTATATAAAATACCATCACAAGTGATGTATAGCCTACAACTATATACTTTTAATTTGACTAGGAACTAGGCTCAAAAGAAACAGTAAGCTGTTGGGAGAGTTTTTTTTTTTTTTTTTTTAAATCTTACCACAGCAGTGTTCAGTGGATTAAATAATTTACTAGATTAACGATTGATCAATCAACAAATTAAACTCACCCATACCATCATAAATTACTAAAACATTCAAATTTGACAAATAATACATTTTCTTGTCCCTTATATCAACATAACGCAGGGGAAACTGTATGAAATGGAAATGAACTGCAGCAGTGCGAAATTTGCAGCATAAAATTACAACACTCGAACCATAAATGAATTAAACCCACTGAGACTGTCGACAGTTTCTTTTACATGCATCATTTTGTCATATCCATGTATGTGGTTACAGGCAAATCATATAAAACAGTGAAATTGTCCTCAAACTTTTCTTGTTGCTTGACAGGCCCACATTCTGTCGCCAACGGTCACTGTTGCTTTGAAATGAATGGAATCATGGCGGTCACTGGCGGTGTGAATGGGGCTTTAGACATGAGGTTTAATTATTACCATAGAGAATCGGTGCAAGCATACTCGTATTGCGTGTCATGTAATTGCTGTCATTTATTTACAAAGTAAACATAGTAATTGCAAAGTTTTCAGCAGTCTTGCTTTGAAGATATAGTGGTGCAAGGAGTTTTTATATTAATAAAAACTCCTTGCACTTATTATATTAATAAAAGCACTGTGATTAGAGAAGTTTCTTTATACACAAGGGAAGTTATGTTTACTGAGATTTAGATTTTTTTTCTGCCTCTACCTAAGGAAATGTAGTTTTTAGTTTCTTTTTTTCTGAACTGAATCCATAATGTACCTTTAATTCAGAACTATTGTGATTGCTCTTTTGTTTATTTGTCCAGTCGCTGCTGTTCTCCTCTCTGAGTGGATCAGAGGTCAGCGTGGCAGTCATTGAGACAGCGCTGAGAGCTTTTATCTTCCATGGCAGACTCAGTATCCACCTTCAGCACAAAGTGAGTATATAGCCATAACCACATTGCATGAGCTCTTTGTGTCCTTTACACACTAAACAAAGCAATCATTCACTGAACACACTTAGACAAATGATGTTATTAGGATGTGAAGAGAGGTTTAAGAGAAAGTTGTATCTCAGTACATAAATTCTCAAGTACTGTGGTGACATGACACAAATCCATTTCAGCAGTTGAAGCAGGTCACAGGATCTCAAGCCAGTACTACTGTTTTGACGTTCTGTGCTGAACTGTGCAAATGGTTTGCATTATAGACATAACTGAGATTTCATGAACTACAGATGCTCTGTAAGCTCACTTTTAGATTGAACAAATAAAATGGTTTCTGATCCTACAGTACCCAGAGGAGCGAGAGTTCCTCAAATCCCTGGAGCATTCTGTGTCCTGGGTGGAGAAGAGAGTCCTTCCTTTCCTGTCCAACTCCAGCAGTGAGCAACAGCTGTCTTTGAGCAAGAAGACAGTAGAAGTGAGTGATGATCAGTGTGAAAATAGTTCTTTTATTATTTTTTTCTTTTGGCAATTTTCTTGGACAAATTTATCACTGATGTCTCATTTTATTTAACATATGTCAGTAAGATTTTTTCTATTCATCGAAGAATCCTAGAAAAAATGTAGCGTGGATACTAAGCAAAATTACTAAGCAGCACAACTGTAACAACATTGATAAGAATAAGAAATGTTATTGAGCACCAAATCAGCATACTAAAATGATTTCTGAACACTTATGTGATACTAAAGACTGGAGTTATAGCATCTGGAAATTCAGCTTTGGATCACAGGCAACAATGTTATAATATGAATATTAAAATAGAAATCATTTATTTTAAATTTTAGAAAAAATAAAACGCGACTCTTATTCCTAAAAATATCCATTGTTTCTCAATTTTACAATGAATTGTGCAGACACATGCTTTTTCATTATATTCCTTTGATTTATTTCCCCTCTTGTGTCATTGCCAGAGTTGTTTAACAGTGTGTACGGATGTGCTGCGGGTTTCTGTAGGAGACAGTGATTTCAAACACCACTTATTGCAGCACATTGCCTCTCTACTGCAGACGGGTGAGTACTTTTAGTATTCATGCTAAGCCTGGGCCCAGTGATAGTTGCATAAATCTGTCCTTTTTTATTTTGATAAATGTACTTCAATCAAGATGATGCAAGAGGTTTGACCCCTTCATGCTTAATTTTACAATAACATGTTTTATTTATCACAATTGTGTTCGTATGTGTGTTCATATAGAGAAAGGATATACATGCATTCCTCATGTACTTGCTCTGCTTACTGAGGTGGCACTGGGCTGCCTTTCCCATAAGGCTGAGGGGCAGGACGATCAACTGTTTCTCACTATAATTCGCATTTTGACCAACATCTTCCAGAAAGTTGTGGAGATCATAGCACATCGACTGCGTAAAGACAAGGAAGAGGGTCAGGAGGTGAGTCCTTTGATGAGAGACTTTAAAGTCTTCCTCTAGCACTTGGATGTGTTTACCAAACCTTTGTGCACCTGTACTTATTTAAACTGATTTTAGTTCAGATTTGGCTGACATTTCTGCCTGACAACATTTCTTTCTAACACTTCATTTCAAAATGCCTTTTAGCTGTGTTGCTCTTCTGAGGAAGCTCTCCATGAGTTTCTGCTGGTGACTAAGTTTGCAACTGAGAGGTCAGAGTTTATCACAGGAGTTTTCTCATCTCTCTGTGCCGCAGTTATTATTGATATCAGCCGCACCTTGCAGAAGGTAAATCTGCTAATAATTTATTTTTGTATTGCTGGTAGTGTGATGTTTGGGTGGCATTTCTTCCTTGTCTTTGTAATTGAAACATTTGTTGAGCTTAATGCAATAGCATTTCTTCTTTTTTTCTCGGGGGAAATGTTTGACAAAATGACTCATAAAAAATAATTGTTTTGTTCTTGAGACAAAATAAAACCACAAACAGCATGGAAGAGCTGTCTAAAGCCATGTAAAAAAAATAAGTAAAAGGATAAAATAAACCATTTGAGACACTGTAGAATGAATGTAGAAAACGGCAATTTAATGTTTCTACATGCAGATCTCTCACGTGGAAGAGGTGTTGACACCAGAGACAGTAAATGACCTTCCACGTCTTTCGTACACCATACTCAAAGTGACGCTCAGATCTCCTGCTGTTACCAGGTAATATGAAACACCAGCTGGAACTAAAATCCCTGTGTTTTTACTTAAATTGAACATTTCTGATTGATTTTCTGGTATGTTCCAGGTTTTTTCTGGCTGAAATGAGCTCCTCTATAGAGTCAGAGGCCATCGATAGTATCACACAATGGGCTGCAGTTACACACATTCTTACCATCCTCAAACAATGTGAGTTTTTTTTTTTTAACTCTGGTCATTTTTAAAGGTATAGTTCTAAACATAATTCCATAAATCATAACACCTGTAATGTTGCCTGGATCATAATCATACACCGTTCACTCGTTGGTCAGAGGAGAACTGGTTCCGTTTCTCCCAAGGTTTTTTTTCTCTATTCTGTCTCTTGATGGAGTTTTAATTCCTTGCCGCTGTTCCCTTTGCTTTTGCCTTGCTTAGTTGGGCAAATTTAATATTCAACAATATTATTGATCTGCTTATCTGAAGGTGGACAATGATGTAATTTTCATCTAGAAACAAATTTTGTTTTATTATTTTCATGTTATCACTGTGAAGCTGCTTTGATACAATCTGTATTGTAAAAAGCACTATATAAATAAAGGTAAAAGCACTATATAAATAAAGCACTGTGAAGCTGCTTTGATACAATCTGTATTGTAAAAAGCACTATATAAATAAAGATATAAATAAACAACTGTGTAAGTACACTGAAATTACGGTGTACATTTCTGTAATTATCGTGTACTTCCGTGTAGGTATAAGGGAACAATATGTTAAGTTTTGGGTAATAAAGGGGTAACAAGCACCACTTTAATTTACAGCCCGCAGGAGTTACACTTACCCTGTAACTACACAGAACAAGAGGGTAACAAACGCTACTTACAATGTAGCAATACGAATCAACACTATTTGCACTGTAATTACAGAGAAAGTTACTGTTATCAAAAAATAATATTAGTAATACTGTTATTATACAGTATATTTGCCCTTACATGTAAGTGTCATTGCAATTCAATGGGATAAGGTAAGTACTAATTACCACATGGTACGGTCTAAATGTGATACATTTTATAAACAACAGACGTACAATTTTTGCCTGGAATATATTAACAGAATAGGTACCTGTTATTTTTTAACTAATTAAATAATTTGCAGGCTGTATATCTGTTTGTTACCCCTTTATTACCCCAAACTTAACATATTGTTCCCTTATACTTACACGGAAGTACACTATAATTACAGAAACGTACACTGTAATTTCAGTGTACTTACACAGTTGTTTGCGGGTCATAAAATAAAGTGTTACCACAATTTTGTTGGAATCACTTTCAGATTCAGGGCTTAAAAATCTTTCTTTCTTTCTTTCTTTCTTTCTTTCTTTCTTTCTTTCTTTCTTTCTTTCTTTCTTTCTTTCTTTCTTTCTTTCTTTCTTTCTTTCTTTCTTTCTTTCTTTCTTTCTTTCTTTCTTTCTTTCTTTCTTTCTTTCTTTCTTTCTTTCTTTCTTTCTTTCTTTCTTTCATAAAAATGAAAAGAATGTTAACAGCCAATCAGAATCCATCCTGCTTTTAGAGCTTGAGCATTTAAAGCGGCAGAGGACAGAACTGCAGCACAACATGATGTACGCTAATGTAGATCTCATTATAGTGATCTTTATAGTTATCGCCCTTGGTGTCAAAACACCACAATTTGATAGTAAAACTTTAAGCAGTTTATAGAAATTTATTCCACTAGACATTCTGAAACACGTGTGCTATCACAATTCATTTTACACTATCCAGTACTAAACCATCCAACAAGTCCAGTTGAGTTGTACTTAGAGAAGAAACATAAATTATATTAAGTTAGACTTGGTTTGACTTGTTTCTGTGATATAATCCTATAAATACATGATTATAGTTCATTTTTACTTTTCTGCTTTGTTTATTACAGCTGATGCATTTGTTGTGGAGTTGAAGGAAATTGCTACATCTGTACGCAGACAAATACAGAACTTTTATATCTTATCTGCAGAAAACTCTGACAATATACAGAGGTAAAAAAAAAAATTGTCATATTGTGAAAGCATGCTGTCTGTGTCCTACAGTATACAAAATAATAGATGTATAACTGTTAATGTTGCTTTGCTCTTTTTTTTTTTCCCCTCTCAACTCCCCCTTAGGACCATCTATGAATCCACTATCGTGATGCTGAATGACATCTTAAATCCATGCCAACAACCAAGCAGTTAAAGGGGCAAGCTAATAGTTAAGAGCCTTTGCATACTCCCACAAAATTCACTTTCACTTTTTCAAAAGTTCAGTTTTCTTTTTCTCAACTGTATATTGTGTTGCATGTTTTTCACTCTCTACATATGGATGGATTTGATATACAAGGGCCTTCACTATATAAGTAAGCAAGACTTCCATAAAACATCTTGGTTCACTAAAAGCGGAGCACATTTTGTAGTTTTAAACAGTTGTTCTTGTATTGCAGATAATTGTTGGTTAAAATGTTCTCAAAGGCTTTTATTTTATTTTTTAAAACATATCAGTGAATCTGGTATGTCTTAAAATAAGATTATTTATTTCATCAAGGTGTCTTTGATTAAATATCTCCCTCCTATTTACATATTTTGTTATCCTTGTGACATGTTGTCAAAAATTATACTTCTTTTTATAAAAATTCATACTTTTTTCCTATGAAACCGTAGAAATGTCAATAAAGTAGTAACTCAATGTGTTCTGAGATATTGATATATGTTTGAAAATTTCCCTAATCTGAGGTCTATACAGTATCCATCTAAAGTCATGGTTTAAAATAAAGAAAAAGCACATGAAAATTCAGATAACTTGTGAAAAAGCTGTGTTGCTTGTTTGAACTTTAACATTACTGTTTGGGTGGACTGTCATCTTCTGTTTCTACAGTGACAGGATTACTCTTACATTACTCTTTTTCTCCATTTTGATTTCTGCTTGGATTTTGTTTCTTCTCATAATGGCGGGAATACTTTCACACTGTAATGCACTATTAAAACTACGACCCCGGTTTTAATTAATCATGTCAGCTTAAAAAGTGTGCATGTGTCAATCGACATTTAGTCTTTCCTTATCAGTCCACAGCTTTAACTTTCTCTGGTTTTAATGGGTTGTTCTTTTAATATGATAGATTATGGCATAACTTTGACTTGCGTATTCATCACACAGGTGTCAGGCGATTTATTATTGTAGTGCGTTGTTTGTCAAGTACAGCATATTAGCATCTCGGTAGAGGGCACAACCTTTGAGCATAATAACTGCACAGGAGAGCAACATAGAAGGGGTTGAGGAAGTGTTATCTATCCGATAAGAGAAAAGCAGAGAAGAAGAATAAAACTGACCGCGCAGAAGTCTTAAAAAACAGCGAGAAAGCGCATGTAGCGAGTGACGTCAGCAGCTGAGGCGGGGCACTGACCGTGGTGCTGAATGCGCCTCGCGCTTTTAGAGTTGAGGACAGGACACGGGGTACCACACAAGAGCATCACTCATCTCACTATCCTCCATCACATTCACCTCTGACCTCCTTCCGCTCTAATCACATCAGCCCTGAAACGTGAGAGCCGCTATGCCGAATTAACGGGAGCTGTTTGCGCTCGATGGGCAGGATGGCTTCTGTGCGCGCGCTGCTCCTCGCCTTGCTGTCTGTCCACGCGCTCGCCGTTGCCACCGCGGACAGGAAATTCGGTAAGTTAGTTCGACGTGACGCCCCACTAAGTGAGTGACGCTGGTCGTTAGACCGTCTTACCTTTAAAAAAATACTGGGTTACTTTACTGTAAAGTGTAACTAATTAGGTTAATCACAACGGCGGTTTTGACGTGCAGAGTGTGATGATATGTTTTTATGCAAATTAGCATGGCTATCGTTTAAAATATATCCAGCTGGTTGGTTAACAATATGGCCACACATTTTACACCCTTAAGTTTATGGGTTTTGACATCACATTAGATATGTGCTTCTGAGTCACATGTATCAGAATTATCATTGCTCGTCATTCCCCATAAACAAATCAGGTTTTAGGGATAATAGAAGTTAAGGGCTTGTAGTAGTACACAATTGAACTATTTCTTTACACACAAGCAAAATAAAAAGGCAAAAATAAATCTGTAGGTTAAAAGCCGCTTGTTACTGGGGCAGTATCCTTAAAGGGACAACTAAATTTACCCCTGAACGGTTCGTAGTATACTGTAAGGGTAGCCATACATATTTCTAAAGTACTAATATGCACTTTTTACTGTTTATTGTTTTTTATAGTATACTACCCCAGTGACAAGCTGTTGTACCCCTAAAGGTGAAGTGTTTGCGCACTGAGTGTATTTTAGTGATAGTTGAGGGTCAGGATTAGTGCTAGACACTTTTTTTTATAGGCTTGTTGTTTTAGGACTATCAAATGATACTGATCTAACAAAATGTTCTGGTCCTCTATAAGACAAATTGTGTTTAGGACAGAGATTTGCTTCATTTATCACAGAAGAGCACAGGACAAATGGAATATGGTTCTAGTGCTCCTCACTGACAGTGGATTACATAATCACATCACGGTTTGTTAAAGCATCTTGGCAGGCTTCATCTTTCTAAG
Source organism: Pimephales promelas (assembly GCF_988280905.1). Taxonomy (NCBI): domain Eukaryota; kingdom Metazoa; phylum Chordata; class Actinopteri; order Cypriniformes; family Leuciscidae; genus Pimephales; species Pimephales promelas. Next base: position 29,279,799 of record NC_142769.1, on the reverse strand, counting down.
GCACAGGCCGAGAGCAAGAGCCAGCCTCAGATGGGAAGGACATGACTCGAGCTGTTAACAGATATGACTCTACACGCTCCATGCAACCAGTGCAATAAGCATATAAATACAATTTAAAACAGAAATTTAGTTTATGGATTTGATCATGTGGATGTATATTGATATTTTAAGAGAATTTTAAATGTACTGTTACACTCTCAAAGATAAAGCTTCTAAAAATGGTTCTTACAGTGATTCCATGGAATAAGTATTTTAAAAATCTAAAGAACATTTTCCCATTATACCTTTTGCACAATGGAAAGGTTCCATGGATATTAATGTTTCTTCATAGAGCCAGATGCTAACATAACAAATAACCTTTATTTATTTTTTTTAAGAGTGTTGGATTGATTTATATGACATTTGCTACCCCGAAGGTTTAATTCATTGTTAGCAAGCCTAAAGCCAAATCACACCAGGCAGCTCGTGATGCTGGTTCTAAAGTTTTCTAGAATGCACAACGTGTTACTAAATGATTAGAAAACACTCAGCTGGGTTTGCTCAGCATTGTTGTTAAGAAATCTGTGGTTTGAAAACAATGCATCATTAGAGGCAGGCTCTCTCTGTGGCTGGCATATGAGCTTAGCAGAGGCTGGAATGAGCGAGTTCGGTGAAGCCCTGATGAATAGAGCAGTTAAGCATCTCCAAAGAGTCTGTTGGAGGTTTATATATCACTGCGCATTCAATCTGATTCTGGGTTTCCAACTTTCTCTCTCTATTTTCCTCATTTTGTAGGTTGTATTGTATGAAAATATCTGATAATATCAAGATCTGAGACTTATAATACATTATAACTATGGGGAATATAATCCATTAAAACTTGTGGATATTACATGCTATACATTGTTTGTTTAAACCATTATACAGTTATAACGTACTACTCTAATTGTCATAATTATGGCATGGACACAGAATGAGGAATACTGGATTTGTTGGATAGGAAATAGTGAGTCACTGTCCTGTGAGATATGCAGATGGTCAGACTCAGAGTTTCAGAATTTTTAAGGTTTTGTTGTTTTTGTTGGTGCTGGTTGATTTCACAGTCAGTTTGCGTCTACACGCACACACAAAAGCACATTGTTATTTTTAATAAGTCCCACTGTGCATTACTTTTACATCAGTTAATGAACATGATATAGGAGATAGTCATTTCCCTGCATCCTCTTCAGCAGCTCCATGAACTTCCTGTGAGGAGATGGGGAGTGTGGGAGATATTGCTCATCTCAAATATACAGGAAACAGCAGAGATACAAACTGATTTGAACAGAAGAGATTATTTATGGCTCAGTTAGAATCTCTGATGCTTCCTGTACATTGGAGGTGAACAATATCTCCCACACCCGACACACCTCGCTCAAGGAGCTGCAGAAGAAGATCACACAACAGCTGACATTACACAGTAACTGACAGCATTCTCCTCTAATCCACTGAAAGGAATATTCTGGTTCAGTACAAGTTGTGCTCAATCAACAGCACTTGAGGCATTTGGTTACAGTGAGGAACTCACAATGGAAGTGATTGGGACAAATCCGTAAACATAAAAACACTCATCAGATCACTCAGCTTTAAACGGTTTCTTATACAAAACAATGGAGGGGGCCCTATTTTAACGATGCGAGACGCAAGTATCAAACGTGAAATGCAAGTAATTTTGTGGGCGGATCTCATACAAATATATAATTGGTTAGTCTGAAGTAGCTACATTTTTTGTAGGTGTGCTTTAGGCATTACATGCAATAAACCAATCAGCGCGTCATATCACATTCCCTTTAAAAGCTTGTTCCATAGCGGATTGCTATTATAATGGTGGATTTGCCAGGTGCACGTCAGGAGCGATTCATAGCCGAGGAGAACGATGTACTCGCCAGGGCCGTAAAAGACAAACAAATGTCTTTTTATGGGGATGGGAGAAACCCACCCAAATTAGCTTGGGATAAACGGGCGTATAATAATTTTTCGTAATTAAAAATGAATGGAAGAGACGAGATGTTTTCGGTTGCGGTGCATGTTCCCTCTGGGAGTGTCAATGACTTATCACTGTCCCCTTCTCCGATGTGTCCTTTACACAGACACGGTTGCCTGGTGTCAGTCTTTTGAGATGTTGAGCTCTGTGTCTTTTGTTGAATTTCCAGATCAGTCTCTGTCTCTTCTTCTGTTCCTCTTCTTTGAGTTTGGGTATGTCAGTTCAGCCTGGGTTGAGAGATGACAGAGTGACTGGAACTGTTGTTCTGAGCTGCCGGCCCATTGACAACTGTGCACAGTACCCGTTGGCGAGTGGTGTGTGGCGCTGTAAGCCATGAGTGCCAGATACGGGTCTTTTTCTTTCTAGAGGAGGCCTTTAACTGTCCACACGGCACCCTCTGCCTCTCCATTGCTCTGCACATATCTGGGGCTGGACATTGTGTGTGTGAACCCCCACTGTGTTGCGAATTGAGTGAAGTATCTAGACTAGGACTGGGGTCTGTTGTCTGTCATGACCTCAGACGGTATGCCATGCCTGGCGAAGATAGACTTGGCTCAGTATTTCATCCCGTTCTTGGTGTTCCCTTGTTTCTTGTAGCCTCTTTTTTTGTAGCTGGGAGGGTTGACATGATCATGTTTACGTACAGGTTGACTCAACGGCGCCATTGACGGCACGTCTGCCTTGGCCAACTTCTTACCGGCCACATGGGAGATGGAGAAGCTGAAAGTCATCAGTCTCATTCTGAGTCTCTGAATGTGTGGCGTGAGCTCATCCAGGCTCTTTCAGCCTAGAAACGGAACCAGAGGCTTGTGGTCCGTTTCGACCAGGAGAAGTGCTCGCACACAAATGTGATTGCCAAAGCCTCTTTCTCAATCTGTGCGTACCTTTTCTCAGTGTCTGTGAGTGCTCGAGAACTATATGCGACTGGCTTGAGGCGGCCATCCTCCTGTCTCTAGAGTAGCACGGCTCCCAGTCCAAATGACGACGTGTCAGCTGAGACAGCCGTCTCCACATTTGCGTTGTAGAGCGTCAGCTCTGGTGGTGTGCTCAGCTCCTCTTTAATGCTGTTAATAGGGGACTGCATACCCCCACTGAAACACATTTTGCTTCTTTAACAAGTCAAGGAGTGTCTTTTCTGCCAGATGAGGTAAGTACTTGCCCTGGTGATTCACCATTACGAGGAATCGTCTCACTGGCCTGTGTGTCTCCATACACGAGCATGTTGTCCATTTGGCAAAGGACACCGTTGAGTCCGTCCAGTATCTGGGACATTCTCTTCTGGTAGTGTTCAGGTGCCGAGGATATGCCAAAGCAGAGCCAGTTAAAGCAAAACCTCCCAAAGGGAGTGAGAAATGTTGTGAGGAGGGCAGACTTCTTGGCAAGGGGGATTTGCCAAAACCCTGAGTTTGCATCAATTTTTGAGAATACGTTCGACTGATGGGAGCATATGTCTCTCCCTCTTGACTGACTTGTTCAATTTGGTCAGATCCACGCAGATGTGCACCTCATCTTTGCCTGGCTTTGGTACAGTGACCATTCCAGCGCATCAGTCTGTAGGTTGTTCAACCTTTGAAATCACCCCCATCTCTTCCATACGTGCAAGTTCTTTTTTTTACTTTAGACATGAGAGGCAGCAGGATTCGTCGTGGGGTCGATATGGAGAATGGTTTGGCATCTGCTTTAAGCTCTATTTTCTCTATTTTTTTTTCTATTTATTCACCCTCCATCTTGCCTAGCCGTTTGAACAGTGTGGGGGAACTGCTCCTTGACTCTCTCTACTGAGTTCAATGTCACTGTGTCTACTGTAGTCACTAGCCCCAATGCCTGGATAGCTGGACGTCCCAGTAGGTTAAACTTCAGACCTGGGACTACAGTACATACACTTCCTGTTTGGTAGTTTTACTGTCTGTTTCTATGGTAGCTGTGAACTTCCCCTTCACCGTGATGGGTGTCAGAGCTGGACCCTGCAGCACTTGCGCTCTCTTAACACAGTCTCATCCCAAGACGTCATACAACTGACGCTTTTGACCATTCGTCAACATCCTCCGTTTTAGGGTACCCTTAAACGTCGGTTAGATGACGATCCTGGGGCATCATCCAACTGACGCTTTACCTTTAACGTCAGTTAGGTGACGGGGTAGGTTTAGGTCTGGGGTAGGGTTAGGATTAGATAACGTAATCTAACCAACGTTTAAGGGTACCCTAAAACGTAAAATGTTGACGTTTGGTCAAAAGCGTCAGTTGTATGACGTCTTGGGATGAGATTGCGCTGGCTCTCTAGCTCTGGAAACTGCCCCTTCTGAAATACATCTTCACCATCTGAACTGACTGTGCCTAGGAAAGCTATTTCCTCCTCATCTGACACTGCTGTATTAACTTAATATAGAGTCCCTGACCTGCACACTTTCGCATAGTGACCTTTTCTCTGACACAGGTTATATTCTACTTCTCTAGCTGGGCAGCGGTATTTGCTGTGTGCTTTTATTATTATACCACACCACATGCACCGTATCTGGTTACCTGGCTGTGTCTAATAACTGCTTTTATCATTTGTTCTAGCATGCATTGTCTTCTTTTGCCTTTGCCAAACTTTTGTTTTGTTTGAATGCTGTCCACGTCTGTGGCCTCTGCCTTGAAGTTACTCTTCAACAGGTCCTGTTTTTTTTCACACTTTCACTCTGAATTCAGCCAGGCTGTCCATATAAGACAATAGTATCTCCCAGCTGCAGATGCTCTAACAGTTTTTTAATCGCGCAAGTCTATAACAAGTCTGTCCCAGACCATTTTGTTTAGCAGCTGTCAATAGCCGCAGTGCTCTGACAAGCAGTGAAGTGCAGTGATAAAACGATCTACTGTCTCCCCTTGTTCTTGCTGTCTCTGGCTGAATTTGGCTCGCTCAAATAACATTTCTCCTCACCAAGAAATGTCCCTCTAATTTCTCTTTTACAGTGTTGTACACGCTTGCCTCCTCTTCCTTCATACAAAGTGAAGTCACAATATCTTCCGCCTCGTCCCCCATAGTATAAATTAAAGTGTTCACCTGGTTTTCATCTGGCTGTAGCTCCAGACCCAATGCAATCCGGAATCTCTCAAACCTTTGAATCCACTTGGGCCACTCTTCTGGCTTTGTGAAGTCAAACTTGGGTGGTGGGGGAATTTGAAATCACTCAATTTTCTTTCCTCCTTGTCTGCCGCGAATGTTAACTAACGTTATGAATCACGTTGGCTTTGCAAGCCAGCTAAACTTTAGACTTACTAACTGGCTAAAATTTACACGAATTCTCTCGTTAATTCGTAAAAAAAAAAAAAAAAAAACGTATCACAAGTTTACCCAATTTGGTAACTTGAGTCTTCTGTTCAGACACTACAGTGTCTGTTTTACATCTCTCACAACGTCACCTCCTGTCCTATAAAACCTATATTAACACTACATATATAGGCTAATGTAAGTCCCCCCCCATTTAAACATACATGGATAAATGGACAAAGTTTGAGATAGACATGACACCCAGTCATTTATCTCATTCTGTTTTGTATTAAATAAGTCATTATGTACCTCTGTCTCCATATCTCATCCAAGCCATTCACTGAGGTCTGTTTCAGAGAGAGATTATTTCTTTCACCCTATTTATTCACCCTTATATCATTATAAAACTGTATGATCGCCTTCATTGGAACACAAATGATAATTTTTATATGTCTGTAAAAAAAAAACTATAACTTGTTTTGTCTTGTTTTGGACCCCACTGACTTTCATTATATGGAATAAAGTTGAAACATAATTCAAAATAGTGTTCCAAAGATGAAAGTAATACAAATTGGAAACAACATGAGGGTGAGTAAATTACTTTTCAATAAGCTATTCCATTAGGTAGGTCTATGTTCTTTGGCTGTTTCTCAATGAAAAACCCATAAAGCTCTGAGTGTCACTGCTAATCGTCTCAGTATGAAATATCATTGTTTTTGAAGCACTGCTTGAGCTGAATGTGCCTGTCATCCCCGTCCTATTTTTGCTAGAAGAGCTTTTGTAACTGCGTGCGGTCTTGTCATCTGTCTTTGTAGGGGTGTGAGATGGAGATAAAGTCATCCTTTCTGCTTATTTTTGCAGACACAAGCTGTTATATTTGAGTGTATCCCAGCATCCTTTTAGCACCCCACAGTGTCTGGCATTCTAGCACACACAGGTAACGCAGACTGTCATTATACCACACTTAGCCCAAATAGTTTGTGTGTGTGCATCTACTTCTCTCATATATCTTTGGTGGCTTATATTTTGCAATAATCAGTGATTTTTTTTTTTTTTTTTTTTTTTAAGATCTTGGCAAATTACTCAAATCTCATCCATCACCTGCTGTCATTTTTATGTGTTTTCTCTGAAACCAAACTCTTTAATTCTCATGAGATCAATGACTAAAAACAAACCTTGCAACAACTTGAATGTACTGTACCCCTCAGAGCTTTAATTTCACTTGCCAAAAACTAAATATCCCACTTACCCTGACTGAGGTCCGTTCGAGTCACTTTAATTCGACTAGGATTTCTAAACCATAAACTAACAAACAAAGACTGCAACCACATATTCATTATTGGGGGGTATATAATATTTGAAGTCAATTGGTGTCCCTCAATGTCTATTGTGGTTAAAGAAAAAGGTCTCCTACTATCAAGACTAGTGGCCCAGAGCACATTTTAAAATTTGAAAAGACATTGAGAAAAGACCAAATCATAGCTGTTCTGTGGCAATGGCCAGTCAAGGAACTGTGTTTACAATCACGAAACACATCCATATGTTCAATGTATTATTGAAGAAACACCCTGTGGACAGCAGCTAAGAATACTGTTAAGTATTTCTTTTTTATAATTGTCTTTATGTACTTCTGAATTTCCATCATGCTTGCTTCAACAAAACTGTATGCAGTTAAGTTTTATGTAAATTCTTGTATTATTTCTCTAATGACCTAGATGTGGATGTGTTTTTCACAATCCTTTCTGAGAGCAGATCTTGTATTCCCCACTGACCTACATAAAACTGCATCCAAGGAAAACGCCTTGATTACAACAAAACAGTGCAGCTCTGCACCATTATGAATACCTGTGCAAAACTGCAAACGCACGCATTTTGCGTTTTTACGTAAAAATACAAGGGTTACCATATGTAACCGAGACGTTCCCCTTTGTCAATTCACTATGGCGTATGTCATAAATGACGAAGTGGGGATATCTACCAACACGCCACTGCTGCTGGCCCTTCCAGCGCTCCTCTTGAGTCCCCTGGCCTGACCGCAGAGTTGGGCAGAAAGTAGGAGCTCTAAGCAGAGAAGGTCAGTCACTGCTGATCCGCAAGACCCACTCAGTGCGACTTATTGGATAATGCTGGGAAAGTGTGCCCTTGGAGAAGGGGACGCTGTGGAAGCCACATCCTACCTCTGAGGGAGGCACTGTGACCGCTACACTAGCAGAGCAGGGTCGTACAACATATGGCAGTCTCTGGGGTGGTTCCAGCCTAGTTATAGGGGGGAAAGAACACCAGCAGAGACGACAGAGCAGACTCTATCGAGGGAAAGACACAGGCTCATCCACAGAGGAGCTGATCGTGGAGGAATACACATATAGGGTTGCCACAGGGACCGCTACATATGGACACCCAGCCTTGCACAGGTTCCAATGCATATGAGTGTAGGCACAGGGTGAGGGTTGGGCATCGTTTTGATTTGAAGGATTCTGATTCCGATTCCAAATCTTTCTTTTGATTTTGGTTCTTTCTGATTCTCGATTCCGATTCTTTGAGGGGTTGAGTCAAAAGATGTCACAGGCTCATTTCACAGAGGAACAGTTTATTTTGATTCAATAATGAGATTTAGTTTTGAGAGCTGTAGCCCATGCGGGATAAAATTAGGAATGCCTCTGCACCAGACAAAAAAAAAGCAACAACACAAAACAGATTTGCAGAACTTGCACCCTGGCCTGGACTCTCGTATAAACACTAATATTAGGACTGCTACTAGCGTGGAGAATTTTCATAATGCTTCATTCATCTACGAGGGAAAAAAATGAGCAATTATTAGCAAAATTAAACACAATTAGCAATTTGGTCAAGCGCTTTGTTAATTTGGTTTTTTGTTAAATAAAATGATGTGATCTAGCGCTAAAATGTGTTGTTTTTTAAATCAAGTGATCAAAGTGCTCGTTGCCACTGCGATCAGTGGCGCGGATACAGTGTTCTCTTATGGCCCGCGCACAGTCTTTTCTCGGACGCCTGCTTCAGTCACTTCGTTCTAGTGAAATCACAAAACAAATTGCGCACAAAAGTTTCCCTGCTTTATATACAACCACTAATGAAAATAATTCGGTTTTGATGAGAAAAAAAATGATACGAGTGCGGATTAGAACCCAGAACCTGTGAAATGCGTGGCCACTGGACCAATTATGTACACACACAAAGCGTATGTATACTGTATTTATTCAAGTGAAATGAAAATCAATATGCCGACCCAAGCTTTTAATGTTTTATTTTTTTCTTGTATGCCCTCATCTCTCTTTCTTTCTCTCTTTTTTATTATTTAAGACTAATGTAAAATAATGTTATTTCTTTTCATATCTCCTCTCTTAATGTATTTGGTATCATAATGTCTCCTTGTTTTGATAGATTGTTTACTGCTTGTATGCCTTGACTTGTTCTGTTTATTAACATTGCATTAATATATATTTAAAAAAAAAGGTGAAATAAAGCCATAAATTTGAGCGCCTCTTATGTGCTCCATGGCTGCAACAGAACAAGTGGGCGCAGCAAGCACTTCCAGAAATCCAGTGGCCACTATGGACCAGAACTTGCGCGTTTGGAACCGATGATCGGAATCGAAAATTTTTTACGAAACGATTCCAATGGCATCGTTATTTTTTAACAAGGCATGTCTTGGGACTGGTCTGACAAGACAATAGCATCCACTGTCCTGTGGGCTAACCTTGCTATGCTATCCTTGATTGGAGACAGCCTTTCCCTTGTGCTGGACTAAGAGACAAGAGCTGGTCTGAGGTCGTAAAGCTTTGCGTTCTGTCCATGTATAACCGCAAGGAGCTTCCGAACACAGTGCTTGAAGGTTCACTACCTGATCCCTGAAGGGAGTGGTAGAAACATTGGGCACGTGTCCAGGCCAGGGTCTCAGTTGGCCGGACCAAATTCACAATTCGTCGACCGAAAATGCTTGCAGGTCCCATAACTTCTTGATGGAAGCCAGATATTGTTTTATAGATATTATTTTGCACTATGCCACAGTGTTCCCAAATAGTTGGGTTCTTAATGAGGACATTTTGTAATGGACATTCAGGCCACTGCTGTACTGGATGCAAAACTATTTTCCAGCTTTTTTATTTTATTTACTTTTTTATTTAAAAAAAAAAATAAACAAAAAAACAATGAGGCATTTATAATTGAAGTGAATGAGGACAAACCCTAAATGTTTAATACTTTTTAATAGTATAGTTTTAATAGTATAGCTCTAGACATATTGCGTGTTTTCTTGGTTCAAGTTACATCCAATTTAACAATGGTGACCGTGTTGACATGATAATAGATCAACTGTAAAAAGCTTTACAGCACAACATAATGCACACATTTGAACAATAACAAAAATATTGTTAAAATGTGTGCATTGTTTTGTGCTGTAAAGCTGTTGTATTATTCCATACACCAACTGGCAAGATATTGCAATTAAACCAATATTTTGAATCAATTGATTAAAGTCTCTGAAATAAATACACAGAACACAAGCTGGGCGTGATACACTCACAGTTAGTAGGTCTTTCTTGTCATTCCTGTCTGAGCATGTGAATTGACTGGGATAATTAGAGCGAAATATATCTCTCTCACATTCCCCTCATTGAGTGTCACTTCACTTTTTTTAATAGTGTGTGTGACCACCAGGGGTGTAACGGTTCACAAAATTCATGGTTTGGTTCGATAGATACACTTGTTGCCCACCAGGAAAGTGGCGGGCAACAAATTATAACCAATTATAAACTATTTAGACCATGTCACAGAATGTTAAAATTAGATATTAAAAAAGGTTGACATGCGTATAATCCTGTTAGCAATCTGTTAGGCTGTAATGTAGTTATAGGCCTATAGTAATAAGTATAATAGTATGCATGCAAAGTACAACAGTAACGTGTCATTCATTCTCCATGTATTCATCTTCTTATATCATATCAAATCACGTAACAGTTACAGATGAACGCGTTCTCGCCTCCACCTGGAGAACGTGTAAGCACATTTATGTTTAGATAGACGATTGACGCATCCAATAGTGCATCCAATTGCACAACAACTATCTGGCATGTCGTTTACACCTCAAAACACCAACTTTTATATATTAAAACTGGTAAGTGATAAGTTTACTGGGTTTCGTTAAACGACGTTCTTGCCTGCCAGCCAGTACTTATATATTCATAGAAGAAAATAATCTGCGGGCCATTAAAGTTTAGCGAAAATCATCAAAAACCCTGGCGGTGGCTGGCTTTTTTTTTTTTTTTTTTTTAACGCTGGCGGGGAAAGAGTTAAAAAGTGTTTTTAGTTTTTTAGCTGTGACTTTTTGTTTTCCCTTTTCATTACATTATTAAAAGTTTTTTTTTTTGTTTTTTTTGCCTTGCTTCACCTTGACTGAGGTGGCTTTTAATGAGACTCAGTGAGCACTGAGCACAAAACTCTCTTATTCAAGATGCGCTATTAATTTACACTCAGGTCATGTACCCTGTCTGTCTGTGTGGCAGAGTGCAGCTGCAAACAACACTGCTGCTTTTCCATTGCACTCTTATTTCCCCTTTTCCTCTCTCTTTTTCTGTCTTTTTCTTTATATGCCTTTTTTTTATATACCTAAAAGCTCATTTAGTAAGGTACACCAAGGGACGATGTGAGTATGAAAACAAGCCAACATAAGGTTGAAGAATAAGAGAGTTTTGTCCTTATGTCATGATTGATGTAAGAGAGAGAAGAGATAGCGTCTCTTAATTAAACGTTTTGTATGACACGCCTAAATTGTTACATCATTCCCCCAGTAAGGATATTCAAAAATTGAGGGCACAACAGCTTGTCACTAGTCACCCTCCTTTTTGGGAATGGGGGTTTAAATGCACTATTCAAACTTAAACGGTTGTAATTTCAAGAATGCTTTGTAATATATACCTAAATTTGGTCTTGTTTTAAAGGAAACTCTTCAAAAAATGAAAGAATGAAAAAGTTCATACAGTAAATCAAATATACTATATTTTTATTTGATTTTATATGAAATAAAATATATATTTTAAAAAATATATTTTTACTTTAAAATTACTATAAAATCAAAGCCATACATCTAACCAACCAAGTTGATATCACAAAAATTGAAGTTCCCATGAGATTTTGTTTAGGCGTAGTACCAAAATTAGCCACCGGGTGACATAATTCCTTTGAATTTAGTTGTATACATTCTGCCTTAACAAATTTTTAAAGTTATGTCCAAATATAAATTCTGTCACAAAATTTTATTGCTTGTTTGGGTTAAGAAGAAATCCATATAATCCATATCCATAATTGAAAGGATCCATGAAATGTGTACCTGTAGTCGACATTACTCATGATCACTGCTTGTCTGAAGCTCAAGTTCAAAATGATTTTGATTCAAAATTCAAGTCAACTTTAAGTGTTAAAAAATGTACAAATATTAGAGTGGGTAATGATAACATACTATATATGTGGACCTGAATATTTTTGGTACTTCATACAGTACGTAAATTATTTTTATTTAGCTGTTTACAATAAAATGTTACAAGGAACATATTCAACACTTCCATAAATATAGTAGACTAAAGGTTTCATTTATTAAATATCTCTAGAGCACCAGCTGTTGGTTGATGAATGTCATATTCATACCAGTAGTGCAATTTAACAGATTGTAAATATGCTGAGAATAACAGAATGTGTAATTATATCGCAGTTATTTTAATTTACATACATATTAAAATAGTCTACAATGATACCAGGCCAAATATGATTAAACAAGTACAGTCATAAGTTAATATAATCCCCTATCCTCCATGGATCACAAATGTGAATACATTTTTCAGAATTCAGGTCACTTGGCACTGGTTATTTTTAACCTCACCAAAATCCATTTCCACACCACATGTAGTTAAGATGGTAGAATATGTAGTGCAAACATTTTATTTATTTATTTTTTCGCCAGAGTCATGCATATAAACAATTATTTTGCATTAAAAGGCATTGGATATCCATAAAAGACATGCAAGTATAAATCTCCCAACCCTAATTCATACCATCATCTTTCATGCAGTTCTGCAGGCTTGCTTTAATCACCATAGAATGAGGCTTCAAGTACACTGCTGTTGTTGTTCATCCTCAAAGCCTGAACCTCTGGGGAAATGAGGCACTGTGTGAGCGGTGGGTGGGTTAAAATGGATTCTTCATAAAGATGTCAGCCTGTAGGCTTCAGTCAAAGCATCTTTCTATGGGAGGGGTGAAGACTCAGATGTACTCAGCACCTGGTGTGTTTCCTGTGGCTCAGAGAAAGAAAGGAAATTTTCATCAGACTCAAGCAATGTACTAGAGTGTTTCTTGCTAGACAAAGATAACTCTAGATTTAATTAAATGTTTGTTTAACATGTATTTTGATCTTTGTTTGTGACACTGCTGATGTAATTGGAATCTCGTGGTTTGTCGTCTCCATTGAAACTTTATGAAATTTTATGAATGCTTTAAATCAACAAGCTCCTCCTAAATTACTGCAACAGTCATGTCTGAAAGCATGATGTTGAAAGTCAGCAGTCAAGTTCTGGAGGTAAAAAATCACATTCATTTTCTCTATAGGGGAATTGATTTTTTAACAATAACTTAAAGCTTTAAGAACAGACCTACTGTGAGTCATGAAGTGGTTAATCATCAGTATAAACTTGTTATTTGTGTTTTTATTTATTATATATGATTTATCTGTGCATTATTATAATCAAACTAACTTCCCCTCCCTCCTGACATCTCTTCTCTGATGACGTGTTTAATGGCATGGAAAAGGGAAAGCCTGTCACTCTCATGAGATCACACCAATAGCAAACCACAATAATCTAACTATCCAACCAATCCTTGGTGGACAAACTCAAATCCCACGCCATTTTTTTCTCTTTTCACAAGCCATTTTGCTTGGATATAATTGTCACAATAAGGAAACAAAACTCTCCCTCAATGAGAGGATTTAAACAAGCAAATTGCACCAAGACAACTCAAGTGCCTGCCCACTCCCATGAAGCACTGCGATTGATGTAAAAGAGCATGCATATCTCGCAATAAACATTTTTTTTTCTGTTATGATGCATATTTTTTGGAGGTGCACTCTTGTCAAAAATTCATCGGTTACTCTTCCTACATAATTTTGTAGCAAGAATTGTAGTTTATTCCCTCATTAAGCACACAGTTTTGTGCATCAGTTTGTAATGTTGTGATTCTTTTTCAAATTCTGTCAGAAATATTAGCCTGATCCACTTGTGGTGATATTCGGATTTTCAGATAGGATTACTTTTCAAAAATCTCAACGACAATTCTTATTGGAAAGAAATTAAAGCTTAAGTTTTGGAAGAACACCAAAGTCCCTACCGGTAAAATTGTTTTTGGATGAAATGGTTAGGTTATTATAATTTTTTAAATTATATTACATATTTTTCTTTATCAAACAAACTGGATCTGTTTGATAAGATTTGGTCTTCCCTTCTCTGCTACCTTGATAGCTCAGTTTAAGTTGTTAGATTGTGTTAGATGGGCTGATTGTGCAGTACTGGTTGTCCCATAAGTGTGGTATGTCTTTTGTTCCTATGGTGGGGTGGGTGGTAATGGGAACTGTTTTTTTTTAGGCTTTTTTTCTTTATATTATTTATTTTTATTCCCTTATTTATTTTATGTTGTCTTTATGTTTATAATGAGGAATCATAAAAAGCGATGTAACAATGATTGTCAAATTGTTGGATTCCCTAAAAACATTTTAAACACGTGTGAGGGACCAAGCTGGCAGACATGAGGAGAGACAAAAAATGTATATTTTCAAAAATATAAGATTTTATTTCCAAACACAAAAAATAACTATTTCACAAAAAAAGAAAGTTCTGGGCCCATAAAAGAGGTCAACTAAACAGAACTTAGCTCAGGTAACAGAGGTTGAACAGAACAAAACCGACCTAACTAAACTGAGACATGGGGAAACTTATATAGTGGCTGATCAGGCCATTCTGACACAAAAGGGGTAGAGAAACACATAATATATAAACAAACCAGAGAAATTACAACACATGTCAAACCAATGCTATTGTATATGAACTAAGGACAAAGCAATCAAATAAATCATAACCAAAATATAAATAGCAAAGAAAAAGAACAAAACTCAAAATGTAACACTCTGCCACCCCCATGAAATGGGCATACATGGTGCAGTCCAATTAGCCATTCCCCTACTTAAACAGCTGAGAGTCAGTTGCAAATCCTTTGGCCTGTCATCCAGCCGGAGACCCCCAACAGCAACTCCCCAGAAACTGGTAACTCAAAAGAAAAGGTATTAACTTCACAGAAAGTAACTTAAAGATAATAGACCTGAAATTAGCTGAATTAACCAAATTAACTAAATGTGTGCCAAACAGAAAACCAAGTCAAATAACTAATAAAACTGTTTTTAAAACTAAAATAGGTGTATGTGTCCAGTTATTTATTTTGTATGTAATGTGCTCAAACAAATAAAAGTTACCACCGTGAGTTGAAGTTTCCATGTGTGGCTGCTAGTGCGGCCATCACACACGTAATGTTGTGATTCACCTTATCGCCGGTTGATTTGGTTCAAGGCTTTTTTAGCTTTTTGTTTTATTCCTATGGGAAAAATCATTTGAAAAATATGTTTTGTTTTATTATGCAATACGCAGCTAGTAATTTTCGTGTACAGTACTCCTAAATTAACTGACAGTTGATGTAGACCCAATATCGAGGGAGGGCTCAATTTCTCAAAATTCATGTACCTTGTGGCACACTGCAGACTCATCCAAACACAATTGCCACCGTCTTGCGTCTCATGTATTGTTTGTAGTGAAAATGAGCTCATAGGACTTAAGTATTACTAATACAAAATTCTTGTTGCTAGACCAATTGATTTGTACATGATCTGGACGTTTGTTTTCTTATAGCAAAAGCTTAAATTATATTGTAATATCTTTATTAGATTTATCTTGATAATCTTGTCTGGGTTTATTTTGTCAGAATCACCACAAAAAATAATGATACCTTACAAATAGTCTGTCTAATCATTATACAACAAGTGTGGAATGTGGAAATCTATTGCCAAAGTGTTTCTCTTTAGTGCGCTGTGCCTTGGGAGATTAATTACGTTTCCTTTTAGTCAACCTTAGGATCCAACAAGCACAGGCCGGCCTGCGTGAGTGGACACTGTTCCGAGATAACAAATGGTTTTGTCGACCTGATTTAGGAGTTAGAAGCAGGCAGAACGTGCTTTATCCTGACAGACGTCGGTGTGAGGAACGGGGGTAATTAATATGGAATGCTGATGAGAATTCTGACAAGTTCTAATAAAAGAGGCTGAGTGGTTTGAAAAGACTTGAGTGCCCAGGAGTAATTACTGAGCTTTAAACAGCATGGAGAGCAGAGTTTAGTGTGGGACTGTCACTGTCTTCATGTTTAATAGAATCTTCTCCTGACCCTCCCTCCACCATTGACAGGCCATTTATTACAGCCAGCTTTCTGGTTCAGCATGCCAATAGCTGCACTTCACTTCAACTCTAACATATTTTAGAGATTTTCTGAGTAGATATGAGTTGTTTCGCAGACTTTATTTTTTGGGTCGGCAACAGTGGCATGAACCTTGGCTCTTTTATGAATTATGATTTTTACACTTATGCCGAGGGCATACAGACAGGAAAATAGGAAGACAGATATTAAAGCAAATGTGTTGGTTATAAAGTCATCTCAGAGGCTTGAGAAAGGAGGGAAAAAATGAAACATGTCTCTACTGTGAACAATGTAAGAAATGTGGTTATGAAAAAGGGAAAGACTAAATGAGAGCTCTGATTTCTTTCTCTCTCTCTCTCTCTCTCTCTCTCTCTCTCTCTCTCTCTCTCTCTCTCTCTCTCTCTCTCTCTCTCTCTCTCTCTCTCTCTCTCTCTCTCTCTCTCTCTCTCTCTCTCTCTCTCTCTCTCTCTCTCTCTCTCTCTCTCTCTCTCTCTTAGGGACATTAGTCTTTCCCTTGTGCTTTATCAAAAGACAGCTGCAAAAGAGTCCCTTGGCCATGTGCATGTGTCTAACACACACACATTGGCACATGTACAAAGCTTGGTAATCTTTCCTCTTGTCACCTAAGAGCTCCCTTTCAGTCCTGTCTCCATGGAGACAGCAAACTGTTTTGTGTCACATATCGTTCAGCCTCAGCAGTCTGTGTGTGCGCAACTAATCCTGGCCCTAGAAATGATGTCCACTATAATTACAAAAACTTTTTGTCTTTTTTCGAAAAATAATATAATATCAGAAGTAATTTCTGAATTATTCTTATGTACTCCGCAGATGATTCAGTGGAAGGTGGTGCTTAGTGCTGAATGACACTCTATTGAGGTCAATATGACATCTATATTGCTCAGAAGATCCAAACGGCTTGATATTAATGAGAGTGATGATAAAAAAGTGAAAAAAGTAGTGAATGGATTTTTTTTATAATCATTAATTATAAAACATTATACTTATACAACATTATAATTAATTTAACAGCATTTGCTGATATACAGTTAAACACCATCGGGATTTATTACTAACCTTGGATTTAAGCTTGGCATTTTTTTCTGCATTTTATTACAGCATTACACCAGTAGGTGCCAAGCAGGTGATTTTCTTTATAAGTCAGTCATTGAATCATTTACTCAAACGATTCAGTCAACAACTGTGTCTCATTTGTCAGCAGCATTGATGCGGTCTCAGTTCAGAAAAGTAACCATTATTCCAAAGTAATTTATGACTCGCAAGAAATAATAGTCAATTTTATAATAGTTGCATCTGTAATGAGACATTTCGTTGCTACATTTAGCGCTGATGAAGCAAAATGGATTGAACAAATCTTTTTTACGAATTCCTTCACACTTTTCACTATTTCATTATAATATATATATATATATTTTTTTTTTCACAGGTTGTCTGTTTGAAGATGTGGTATGTGAGTCATATGAAGTCTGCATCAACGGTGAGTCGTAAAAAGATTACATTTTCCACCAAGTATTCTTTTCATTTGAACTGCAAAAAATAGATAAAGTCTCTTCCAAAACGAGCTGTCACATTGTACCTGTTACGAGCTGTCACTCTATTACCTGTTACGAGCTGTCACTCTATTACCTGTTACGAGCTGTCACTCTATTACTCTATTAGCTGCACAGAGTGTAACTATCTTTAATTTTTTTGAATGATCTCATGTTAAGATTATTTTGTCTTATCATACTGACACTTTAAAATGATGCAAATGTCGTTTACATTTTTTTTATGTTTAAAAATGTAAACATAATTGTCGCAAAAATAAAGTTCAGAGATGGAAGTAAATGGTTTGTGTGTGTGAGTACTCAGTGTGCTATTAGTGAGAAGTTAAGTATCAAGTTAATCTAATTTTTATTTTATTTTAACAGTAGCCTATTTATTTGTTTAATACAATCTAATCAAAGTTTATTTTGAAATTATGTTTTAATTAGGTTTAATTGTGAAATCCAACCAGTCATTTTCCAGGCTTATCTGCACTGATGGGATGTAATTGTATTTTGTAAAGCAAGACAGTGCTTCTCATTGAATCTTGGAAATAAGGAAAACTTGAATGAGGATTGATTATGGATGGTATTAGCCTATTGTAGTAATTATAAGCTGGTTTGTCCATTTTATGAAAGGAGGCCAGGCAGTAACTGTGTGACGTCGTGCTTACTGAGAGCGCTTGTAAATCCCCTTTGCGCTTCACTGAAGCAAGAGCCATGAGATACACTGTTTTGATCGACAAATGTTTCACGTCTGATAAATGGATTGGCTCGAACAGGGGCCCACATGGGGACTGAAGGGGGTCTGGGAGGATTCAGCCTCTTTGCTCCCTTAAGGAAGCAGATGAGTTCTTCCTCAGTGACTGGCCAGTCGCTGGTTTAGCAAACGTTTTTATGGCCGCCACATAAACCTTGAGCATGGATGGGATTCTGCCCTAATCCAGTAGCTCTTGAAGGAAGGAGAGAACTTCCAATAACCCCACAGTCTAGGGGTGAAAAGCCTCGAGCTTTGCACCAGCCAGAAAACACATACCATTTATGTATTATTTTATTTATTTGTTCATTTGTCAGGGACCATGCACAGTTCAGGCTCTGTACCAGAGTTAGCTATGCAGCTAATTTACATCTGTGGTCCCTGGGAAAGGTCAATAAAGACAATAGACAAACATTACTCACATAAAAACAAAAGTACAGATATATAATACATGTTATAATAAAGGTCAATGATCATAGTTGAGTCTCCAACAGCCAACTCTTTAAGGACATTTTAAAACTACTGAGACTTGCACAATCTCTAATTTAATGTGGAATTAAGTTCCACATTTCTGCTATGGAAAACGAAAAAGCTGATTGACTGAATTTAGTCTTCCTAAATTGAGTGTAATAGTCAGCTCTTACAGAAGCCCTGGTGACCCTTACATTATCTCTACGAAATGACATACATTGCTTGAGTGGGGGTAGTGCAAGATAATGAATCAATTCATACATCAGGCACATATCAACAAGACTTAGAAAACTGTCAAAGGTTAATCTCCAGCCTTAAAAATAGCAGTTATTTCAGCTGATTTCCAAGCATTGGGAAAAAAACTTTGTTCAATGGATAGGTTTACCAGGTGAACAATTGGAGTACAAAGGATACTTCAGAAATGCACTATCACAAGCAAAAGCATATTTAGCCATAGAGTTCTTAAGTTTGCCTACGATTTTAATTATGGAATATTCTGGTACTTTAGAGATGCTAAACAGTGGAAGATTATAATTTGATGGTGTAATGACCTTCTCTCTTATACCAAAACATTGTGCCAGTTCTTGAACTGAATCTATAAAGTAACTTTTAAACATCTTTGTCTTTAGATAAAATTCCATGTACTTGTAAATAAAGCCAAAGTGGAGCCACAAGTAGCACTGAGCATCCATTTTCCCTGATTCGTTCCAATATCTGAGGCAGGAGGGAGACAGGAGAAAAGGCACAGAGAGGGCAGTGGGGCCAGACGTGGGCCAGCACAGCCTGCTCTTGAAGAAAAACTTCAGACAGTGAGCATTTTCTTGGGACGCAAACAGGTCTACCTGAGCTCTGCAGAATGTCTCCCACAGCAGTAGGGCCGCCTGCGGGTTCTCCTGCTGGAACATTGTGGACATTCTGTCTGTTCCCAAATTTAGGTGACCAGGCGCATGTGCTGCTCTCAATGAGCACAGATTTTGCTGAGCCCAGACCAGGAGGCGTTCCGTCGGCCTGTAAAGGTTTCGGGACCTGACGAGCAGACCAAGTCGTGGTGATTTTTTTATCTGGGGACAGAAACGGCTCAGCGCGTTGTTGACTGCCATCATTTCCAGACAGTTTATGTGTAGCTGCTTCTCCCGTTCTGACCACTGGCCAAAGAACGGTTTGCCCTTGAGATAGAGGCATCCGTGGACACCACCTTCGAGGAAGTCTCCAGGTTTACACCGGACTAGTACCAGTCGATTGCTCTCCAAGGTGTCAGAGCTGTGGTGGTTTTCTGATCGACCTTGAGGCAAAACAGACCGGAGGCCCATGCCCAAAGTGGTGCTGGTGCTTTTAGCCATAACTGCAATGGGCGCATGCGAAGCAGACCCAACTCGCGCACTGATCTGAGGCCATGAGATTTTCTGAAACCTTTTGAGCAGGACTATAGTGGCGCAGTGGAAGGATTTTGTGATATGCTGAATGTTCAGTCTGCGCTTTAGATGCAAAAGCTTGTCCCACAGAAAGATTTTTTTCAGACGGCGCAGTGAGAGCTTCGCTGAAGAGATGAAAATCAGATTATATGAGCCCATCAAGCTGTATTTATAGGTCCAGGCCATGCCTGTCTTGGCGGGGGCCATGACGTAGTGGGTGCGAAGCGCCCCCATTGGATCTGACGTCACCCAAGGTCTCTCCCGATAGGCTGCTGTAGTTGCCGCAGGAAAGTCAATAGGCACGCGAGCCATCTTGCCCATGTCTGCATGCTGCCGCAACGCATTTTACATTAATTCAAAATATCTTCAATATCTTATGGAAAAGTGGTTTTCCCCTAGTGTAAGATATTACGCAGTACGAGAGAACCTCTCATAAAAGAACTTCATACACAAATAACAACAGCACCACTTCAATATTTGTAGTGCTCCTTTATAGGAGTTTGCATTCCTGGTGAGACAAGCATTGATCTGTTGTCATATCTTTATTTCAATTAAAGGGTTACTCCACTTTTTTTGGAAATAGGCTCATTTTACAACTCCCCCAGAGTTAAACAGTTGAGTTTTACCGTTTTCGAATCCATTCAGTCGATTTTCTGATATTCAGAAGAATATCAGTTACCAGACAGTTTCTGGTCTCATTGACTACCAGTATATATTTTTTTCCCACTATGGTAGTCAATGAGACCAGAAACTTTCTGGTTACTGACATTCTTCTAAATATCGAAAATGGTAAAACTCAACTGTTTAACTCTGGGGGAGTTGTAAATTGAGCCTATTTCCAAAAAAGTGGAGTATCCCTTTAATACAATTTTGTAGCAGTCATTTGATTTATTTATAATATTATGTAAATAAATATAAATTTCATGCAGCATGCTGTTTATCTTTAAAGAAATGGTGTGATATAATGTATGCCATCTTTATATCACCCATCGACCGCCCTGATATCAGCATCAACATCTGCCATCAAAGACTCCATATCGTTTGAACACTATGATATTGCATTGCCAATTAGGTATGTAATGTCTTACTAACAATGTTGTATTGGCTTAACTTTCAGTGAGATCTGAAAATGAACTAATTGCCTCAACGAACGAAGGCCTCAGCAAATCCAGATAATCTACTGAATTTGTGGTTCTTAATGTTACAAAAATGGACTCCTCTTCTGTGGTTAGTATCACTGCACGGTGAAATCGATTTTCTGCGGCGATCCGTGTTGTCTATCTGAGACTCATTATAGTATTGGTTTTAACATCTTTGAACAGCTGACTGGGTATCTGAATAATTTTGTTCATTGTGGCTGTTGTCTCTCACACACAACCGCAGCCTCCTGTTCTGTCATTATCTGCCCATCTCATGACTTATACAGCAAACCTCGATTTACCAACAGACAAGAAAAGGAAAAGGAATTCAGGAAAAAAAAAATCTGAATTACTATCGATTTGGTTGCAACGTTGTGTTTCACCTGTTTCATCGATTAGAATAATTGCCTCTGCATTGTCAATGGGAGACATGCTTCACTGCCGCACTCCCATGAGCTCCATTTGCATCCTCATGACCCGCTCTCTTATTGAAACAACCATCAAGGAGGAAGTCATGAGTTATTGTTATTTGTGAATCTTTGGCTATATTACAGCAATTCATTTCAGATCCTCGTGCATCTTGAGACAGCAGCTCGGTTGAATATGGGTTTAATGTGATGGGATAAGAATCATAACTTGAGAGGAGGACAGGAGACATTTCAATAGTTTTATATTTTATCCATTAAACGGTAAAGCAGATCCAATGTCCTCAAATGACTGGAAAGGCAAAGACAAGGTTAAACACACTTTGTACTGAAATATTGTTATGTCTCTTCCAAAAAGAAGCTTTATAATGTGTACTCATGAGGAAATGGAAGATACAGTATGAGAAAAGAAAGCCTTTTAGCAAGTCTGGTGTCGACAATTTACTTTTAATGGCACTGCCTCAAAAAAGAAAAAATCTTCGATAAGAGAGAGAAGTTTACTGTAATATCTCACTTTTCTCTGTTCTGCCTTCACCAAATGCACTGACAGACTACATAGATATATTGTATGTATGTGCACAGAAGTGTGACATAGTTGAATATAAGTTTTCTAGTTACTATGCATTTGCATTTTTCCTACAGTTTGTTTCAGTTCAGTAGTTTCAGCGAATTGTTTAAAATGCCATCTGCTTTCTTGCTGTAAGGAAGTAGCAGACTCAAGTGGATCCATTTGCATGATTCACCCTGGCGCGGCCCAGATACGCTACAAGTCATTGAACCTGCTGCAATCTGGTTGCAGCCGTTGATAGCTTTATTTCTGTTCCTTAGATTTTTTTAACTTATGAACTATGCTTTCAACTGCGTCTGTAGGAACCTTTCGTGCCTTCACTATCTTTTTGTATCCTGTTACTTGTTTGTGAAAGGCAATGATATCTTCTCTTTACTTTTTGGACCATTCTTTTGACTTAGCCATATTTCTAACATACAGTCAAACGTGACAATAAACCTAACCAGTTCAGATATTTAATGTGTTCTAGCTCAAAAAAACCTGGTGCAGCTAATAAAGCCCTTGATTACTTGCCTCAGCTTAAGCCTAGTTCACACTACAGGATATTAAGCCCGATTTATGCCCGATTTGCAAATCGTTGAGCTCGCCGACAGGTCAGGGTGTTATCGCGTGCAAATCGCGGGGGATTAGCGTACGATGAACGCTTGCCATTAATATGAAAGAGCCAACAACGCAGCGAAAACGCTCGCAGCCTGCTAGATATCCAGAGCCGCCTCGCGACTCAACCTCAGTGATGTCATGAGTACAGCCAATCATAGCAACCAATCATTCTCTTTTTTTTTTTTGCATTTTTTTCAGCGCGGATAGTTGCGCAAACAGTGTGCAGCACTAGTTTCTGTCTGACATCCATATTCGTGTGTTGTGTTCTCTTCTGCGCTGGGTATTGGCGCACATGCTGTTTCGCGTCATTTCTGGTTCGTTTTATTGCTGGTTTTTCGTGACAAAATGTGGTTTGTAGACAAGATAGAATCGTTGGGTGACAGAGTTGTCAACTCGTTATTTATTTGATTATTTTCAGGATTTAGACCATACCATAGTACTGAAACAGCTCTCATTAGAGTCAAAAATTATTTGCTCTTATCCGATCGTGGTTGTACAGTATCTGTAGTGAGTTACCTCCTGTTGTGGATCAATCACGTTGTGTTGTGTGGTGTGAACAGCTAAACAACTTGAACACTCCTGATTTCACTGAGAGCAAGTCATGTAGTGTGAACCGCACAGTTCAGCCCGACGTTTTAAAATCATGTAGTGTGAACAAGGCTTTAGGTGTGCCTGAGGGATTGTATTCAAGGGGTTTAAAGGGTTAGTTTATCCAAAAATGAAAATTAAGTCATGAATTACTCATCCCCATGCTGTACCAACCCTGTAAGACCTTCATTCATCTTCAGAACACAAATGAAGATATTTTTGATTAAATTTGAGAGGATCACTGCTACATAGGCTGCCCTCAAGAGATTTCCACAACGCATGCGCGAGATCTGAAGTAGTTGAAGGAGATCGCAATTCTCGCGCATGCATCGTGGTAATCTCTTGAACTCTCGTCTCAGGTCTGCAAGGAAGAAAAGGAATAGTCGAATAAAGTCGTTATTTTTGTTTGTTTTTTCACACAAGCATTCTCGTCGCTTAAACTTATCGTTGAGCCACTGTAGTCACATGGAATATTTAAACATTTTCTTCAATGACTTTCTGGATCGTCAAGTTTCGATCCCTTAGGCAGCCTATATAGCAGTGATCCTGCTCTCAAATTTAATCAAAAATATCTTCAGTTGTGTTCCAAAGACGAACGAAGGTCTTACGGGGTTGGTACAGCATAGGGGTGAGGAATTAATTACTTAATTTTCACTTTTGGGTGAACTAACCATTTAATATTTTTGATACAGCAGAAGTTAATTTAAGAATTGTTTTATTTGCACAGACGTGTTCTTCAGTATGCAACAAGATCACAATGTAGCTATATGCCCCCACTCATTGACACACCCAAATTAACCAAAAACAGGTAGAATATACAAAGTAAAAGGTAGAATCACATGCTTATCCACTTTTGTTGTGTATCTATTGACATGCCCTTGTGGGCTGCTTTATGTTGGTAAAGCGACAACTAAAAACCTGAATCAGAAAAAATGATGACAAATCATCAGTCGCAAGGCATTTCAATTCTGCGAGTCATGATGTCAATGTCAATATGCTCAAATTGGTTATATTGTGATCTTGTTGCACACTGAAGAAGGCACGTGCCGAAACGCGTTTGTGCAAATAAAACAATTTATGAGTGCGGCCTCTCTCCTGTTTTATGTATTAACTGGTATTTCTCACCATATTATTTTAACGTATTGTCATAATTATAACACACATTTGTTAGTAGCGCAAATATTTTTTACCATTTAAGGCACTTTGTTATACTTTTAGTTATTTACCTAGTGTGGCTAATGAGTCTCACACATTCTCAGAAAATAGACCTCCTATAACTGTATATATCATTATATTATATATACTAATTTAAGCCATCATCTTGAATAATGGATGTAGACCGTATTTACAGCTCATATAGACCATTTGTTGAACATGTTCATTTCCTATTCATCATCCTATATATAGGATGGCTGTGCTGTGAACTTGCAACAGGAGTGTAACAGTCTCCCTTTTTGCTTGTTAAGTCTCCTCCTTGTGGTAGATCACAAGAATTACAGCACATTAAGGTTTTAGTATTGAATTACATGTTGTCATGTTTAACACTGTGTGAGAGAGAAATATATATATTTTTCTTTATATAAGTCTGATACTTTGTCAAAAACTGAAGTACTAACTTTGTGTTTTTACATTATCATTTATTTCTTTGAAATATTTAACAGTCATTTTCAGTAACATACTAAGCAGTTTCAGAAATGCTGATGATTTGAATGTAATTGTGATTTAATTGTGTATAAGGTCAGTGTGGCCAGACATTTGTCTCTCTGTGGCCAGATATTTGATCAAATGACAGAGGAAGATTGAGTGATCCAAACCTTCTCTGAATAAGGTCAAATGTTGTGAAATGTCAATCTATATTATTCATTTTCACTTCAGCTCTGATCTTTCAAAAGACATAATGGCCACAATATGATCATAGAGCGGTCTAGGATTTTGTTGACGACGGACCGGCCAGGGGTCTCAGAGATGTTATTAAGCAGTATAAAAGAGCATTTTGCAAATGAGTGACAAAGTGCAGAGTTCTAAAAGCATATCATTTACCACCTAGAGGGAAGCAAATTTATCATGTTTGATATATCAGACTGGCTGATAGATTTTATATAACCACTCAGTCTATTTCCCCAAGGCTCTGTTTTATAGTTGTACAGTGTAGAGCTCGAGGAATTGTGGGAGAGAAGCAAGCGCAGCCGAGTCTATATTTGAGTGCAATGACTGTAATTAGAGTGTGATTATTCCCGGAGACGGCTAGAAAAAAAAAAAAAAAACAGCCGACAGTGAGGGAGGTTGCTATGGAAACCGACACGGAGGCAGTGAAAAGGTCCGTTCGCTGGTAGTTATGTCATGTATCTGGTGTGTATGTAAAAAGTTTGGACGTGGCAGGTTTCAAGTCAAAGAGTAGGATGTTTTGCTTGCGTTAACCGAAGCTGCTTCTGAAGACTAAAGCTTTATTTGTCTCGATTTAAATTGAGTTTGGTTCCTCTCATTGCATTTAATTATTTTTGTTGCTCTTATTCTCGCTTACTCTTCCCTATTGTGTTCTAACATGCTCATGTTCACATATTAGACAAATACCATTCTGCTAAAGACCCGCATGAATCCCATAATATAGGCTACTAAAAGTGAGCCATTCTGGAATTTTCAATGGCAGAATTATTTGCAATAAAACAAGACAGATTGAATTGACCGTCTGACAGAGTTCATCGCGTCATGGCGCACTTATATATATATATATATATATATATATATATATATATATATATATATATATATATATATATATATATATATATATATATATAAAATCGCTTTTACATGGCGAAGGAACACTTGTGGTCATTAGTATTCCTTGTGAGGACCACGGCTATACCCTGCATCCTCCCTGTTCGCCCAGATAGCCATTGAATTATGAAGCCAATCTGAGCCATGGTTTGGGTTGCCTAGCAACAGACTATTGAGTGGCACTGGGTCCCTGGTGATGGGGAGATAAACAAGGGGCCAGATAATGTGTGTGTCTCTATATAGGTGCGTTACCTGATGGTCTGTGTGCTTATCTTGAAAGTGTCAAGAAAGAAAGAAAGAAAGAGAAAGAAAGAAAGAAAATTCCCTAAACCCCAGTGGTTGTTATGACTTATGATAAATAAACGCATGGCCCTTCAAGCCTAACATGGGTGGGCAGGTTTTCTGTTATAATTGTCACTATCACAATCTAGAGGAACATCACTGCATTATACAGACTTTGCATATTTATTTTGCAGACATTTAATTTAATTTTGCTCAATAAATCATTTATTGTGATTGTCATACCTGATTTTTTGATATTTGCACAACATTATGTATTTTATGAGGGTGGTTATGCATACTGTATGGTGGTTATACATACTGTATATTATTATTATAGATGGTGATAAATGTACATGATGTGGTTGTAAGAGGTGTGTATTTATTTTGCAGATCGGCTGTTTGGTGGGTGTCAGAGTTATTTGGGGTCAGTTCCCTACACTTACGACGTGACTCCAGCAGCTGTGAAGCGTTTGAGGAATGCTCTTCAGAAGTTGGCCCACAGAGGTATCACTTCTCTTTTTTTTACCTGCCTGTTTTTGTTAACCTTTCTACCAGCACTCTTGTGTGCTTATCACATATCTCATTTAATTGTTTTCTTTTCCACAGTGTAAGATACATTTCACTGTTGAAATTGTTTATGTATTCAGTCCATTGTCTGTTTTTTTTAATTACACATCTCATTGTTTACCAGCTTCCCTGACTTTTTAATTATTCAGTTCTTATCGCCTGGCAGTAACTTTTTAGGCTGTTAACCTTTTTTTTAGATCTGACATTGGCTTGTTGACTTTTTATCTCACTTCACCTGTTTATTTACTACCAATGACCTTTTTTGCCTTTTTATCTACTGTAACAAAACCGTGAAGTACATGAAAACATTTATATCTTATAAATACTTAGACTACCATTGAAAAGTTTGGGGCCAGTAAGATTCATTGTTACAGAAGATTTATATTTAAAATAAATGTTTTTTTGAAATTCCTATTTATCAAAAGTCCTGGAAAACATTTTATCACAGTTTGTACAAAAATATTAAGCAGCACAACATTGATAATAATAAGAAATGTTTCTTGAGCGTCAAATTAGCATATTAGACTGATCATGTGACACTGAATACTGGAGTAAATTTAGCCTTGACATCATAGAAATAAATGACATTTCAAAGAGAAAACAGCTATTTTAAAATATAACGATATTTCACAGTATTACTGTTTTAACTGACCAAAATTTTTATCAAATAAATCGCCTTTGTTATGACTGTAAGCTCGGTTCCCTGAAGAGGGAACGAGACACTGCGTCGATTTGACGCTAAGGGAATGCTTTGCGTGATGATGTCTTGAAGCACATGTAAAATCAGTCCAATGGTGTGGAGGAACATCAGAGGCGGGTGACACCATAAATCAGGAAACTATAAAGCCTGCCCAAACATAGCATCATAGCATCAAACTAGCTTCTTAAGGTCTGAGCAAGACGTTGTCTTTCAAGGGAATTCATGTTGCGTCGATTGACGCTAAGGGAATGTCTATACCAATGCCACCATAGCGAGAAGTGTTTGTCCGGTGTGAAATCATAAGAGCAGCATGAAAGCACCCAAGACCCTGGTGTAGAGTTCAAGTCCAACGAATAAAATCTGGCGAATGCATGCGGTGAGGACCTCTCCAGAACTGTACCAACCGGGCAGTTAACTGGGTCCAAGTGATGGTCTCTACACCATGAAGTGAAAACTCTTCATTCCAAGGCATAAAGTTTCCTTTAGTACTGGATTGTAGAATGGTCTCTACAACCTTGGTTGAGAGACCTGGCCCTATGAGCTGGGCCCCCTCAGAAGCCAAGCCCACTGGTTCCACAGTTTGGTTAGAGCCCTCTGCTTGGGACAGAAGGTCCCTTCTGACGGGAAGCTCCAGTGGAGGCCTGTCGAGGAGAGACACTAAATTGAGGAACCAAACTCGGGCCCAGCCAACGTGGGGAGCAGAGCAATCCGGGGAAAAGCATACAAACGTAGCCTTGGCCAGGTCAGTACCATCGCGTCCAGTCCGGGAGTAGCTGGGTGCGTGAGGGAGAACCAGAGTGGACAGGGAGGCGTCTTCTGAGGCGCAAACAGATCCACTTGTGCCTGTCCGAACACCCTCCATCACCCGGGCCTCAGCCCCTGTCTCAACATGATGTCTGCTTCAGTATTCTGGGCCCCAGGGATGTAAGCTGCTCTGAGTGACAGCAGCTTCCCCTGAGACCGCAGGAGAATTTGTTGATTTATATAGGCGACCACCGATGTGTTGTCTGTGTGGACCAGCTCTTTCATGTGGGCGAGGATGATATCTCAATGCCAAACCGCCAACTGATGTGACTGAGCTAGAATCAACCAACCGTCATGTAGTTCATGATGTGAATACCCTGCAGACGCAGTGGTGCCAGAGCTGCATCTACGCATTTTGTAAAAGTGCGGGGTGATAGTGCTTGGCCAATTGGAAGAACAAATGGAAGATATCGGTATGAATTGCCCCCAAAAGCAAACCTCAGGAACTTTCTGTGATATGGAAGAATGGAAATGTGGAAGTATGCGTCCTTGAGATCTATCGTGACAAACCAATCCTCCAACCTGATCTGTGGCATGATTTGTCTCAGTGTTAACATTTTGAACTTTAGCTGGATGACTTTAGCTTCTTTGGAACTATTAAATACTGACTGTAAAACCTGGTATCCCTACTGGACTGAGGTACATGTTCTATAGCTCCTTTCTACAACAGGGTTTTCACTTCTAGTTCCATTACCAGAATTGCTCGAGGCCTACCACAGTGGATAGGACCCCTATAAACCTGGGCGGGTGAGACCTGAACTGTATTTGATGATTCTTTTCTATGATCTGCAGGACCCTACGAGAAATATTTGTCAGTCGGTTCCACGCTGTCAAACATTCTATTAGAGGTACCAGCCTCTCGATACAGGTTTCTGGATTTAGTTGTTGTTGAGCAGTCAACCCGTCACCATGTAATGGCGAACCAGCAGGGAATGACTGAACTGACTGCTCTGGGAGGAGGCAGGCATCGAAAGACCAATACTTTTCCAGGTGGATCCTGAGATATGTGCTCGTCGGAGACCACTGTGCCCTGAAGCACATGAGATGAACGAACACTTTAAATGAACGAAATGACTCGTTCATTTTAATGAACGAGATCGAACAAGCGAGTCAGTAAAATGATCCGAACTTCCCATCACAGTGTGACATCAAGTGACAGTCTGTGGTGTCAGTCTTGTTTAGGCCAATAACTGAAAAGGTTCACTCAGCATCCGAATTTGAGTGTGGCAGGCTCAACACAATCTGGACAACCTTTGATAATTTGGGGATGAAATGCCACTTAATTGCGTGATTTGCCAAAACGTAATTTGTAGCATGAGCCTATTTTTATTGAGCAATTAACAAACCCACATAATTAACGCACGTCTGACAACGTTTGCAACGTTGCGGCCTCCACACAGCCAGCAGAATCTTTCTGTCTCAACCACAGCCAGTTGCTGCTCCTTTCTGCTGCTTCAGATAAGTTCTTTACTGTGCGACACAACTCTTGGCCACTGAATCCGACATCTCTGAGGAACCGGGTTGTAGAGTGTGCCACAAATCCTCGACAACCCACTTCCACTGGATAAACCTGGACTCTCCATCCTCGCTGTTCTGCTTCAGTGGCCAGTTGAGCATACCGCAGTTTCTTCCTCTCATATGCCTCATCTACCGCATCCTCCCATGGCACTGTTAACTTTATCAGTTGAATAATGAGTGCTGATCTAGACCAAAAAGCAATATCTGGTTGTAGGTTAGTGGTGGCAATCTCAGGTGGAAAAATAAGCCGTTGATCAAGATCAGCCAGCATCTTCCAGTCCCTAGCCAATTGTCCTGGGCGAGAATTGGTGTTAACACCTTTTCTTGGTGGTTGCTCACCTGGGTGGAGGAATATTGTCTTTTGAGTGTAATGTTTTGCTAGAACAGGTGGCAACTTATTGGTCATGCTACGCTTACCTTCCAATGCTAAAGCCAAACATCACAGTACTTGGTCATGGCGCCAAGTAAACCGACCTTGGCTAAGAGCCACCTTACATCCTGTCAAAATGTGCCTTAATGTGGCAGGTGATGAACACAAAGGACTAAATGCTGGCCAGAATTATGAAAATCTTCCAAACTTCACTGACAGCAGTTTCTGGTTTTGTCAATGTTCTTAGCTAGTAAGTTTTATTTATATAAGTAGACCGTATATAGACCTCGGTAGAACCGTGTCACAATCAGTTGCAGAGTTCGTCAATTCAAGTCAAAGCTGACACACAGCCTAACGTGCACTCATCTTTTGTGGCACGATGTTGCTGTCTGTCACATGGACAGATGAAAGAGAGTGGGATGAAAGGATGAGACTGAGCACTCATCCACTGCTCAGGGGCTTGGAATTGGACATCTGAGGGCTTTCGTGACAGAAAGGTTTCTGTAATACAATGTGTTAGCAGGACTAGAATGTACTATCACTGATAGAGGAGAACTTCTGCAGAGATGTGAGTCTTAATCTGTTCAAGCTGAACATATTGTTTGAACAGACCTCTGATATACACACACCAAACTCTGGGTACTTACTGTGTTAGAAGTGTTGAATGTGTTGCAGCTTTGCTAGAATCTGGTTTCACCACAAACATATTGTGTTTAAGTAAAAAGCTTAGTAACACTGAAGTGATTTTGACGCTCAATGGGCTGATCAGTGGGTGTTTGTGTGTTTCACTCTCAACTGTTTATCTAAACCAGTTCATTGCAGACTATTTCCTTTTAAGCTCTTTCAATTCATAGCCAAACAATACATTATATATGTTACATAATTTACATACAAACTATACTCACCCTATAATAATTACCTCTGGTTTCACAGACAAGGCTTAAGCTAGTCCCAGACTAAAATGCAAGGTTGAGCTGTTTTTTAATGCCATATTTTCGTTCTAAGGCAGTTTATAGAAGCTACTTAAATGTCCTAATTGAGCAACGGTCGGATGCTGGCTTAATCTAAGTCCTAGACTTTCAGTCAATCATTTGTAATTTTAATTCAGAGCATTCAAATTCAATTCAGAGAGTACAAACAACTAAAATAATACAATTTACAAAACATTTTATATGAAATAGATCTGTTAAACTCATTGGTAAAAGGAATGGATAGCTCACCTAAAAGATGATAATCCTGTCATTATTTGCTCACCGTCACATCCTTCCAGAACCGTATGACACAAGATATTTTGAAGAAAATTGGGGTCCAAAACAACATGGGACCTGACTGAATAATTTTTTTTTTAAACCATTCTTCAAAATATATTTTTATGTTTTGCAGAAGAAAGAAAGTCTTACAGGTTTGGAAAAACATGAGGATGATTTGGTGGGGTGTAAATAAGAACACCAGCTCATGCTCTGCTTTTTTTTTAGCGCAGTTTTTATTCAAAGCAGCTTTTTGTGACGCCAATCAGAAAACAGGTCTTATTGTTGTCAATTTCCAGCATAGCCATTTGGGGGCAGCATGCTCCATTCTGTCTGTCTCTGTGAAGGATCTGAGCTGTTAATAGGCTGCAGAGGCTTGCTCCCAGCTTGATCTTTTCAAACAGCCATAAATGAGAGTTGAAAAGCGTGGAAGGCACGCAACCATCTTTGGGTAAATTACCAACATGGTAATGAATATTAGAGAGCCAGAGAGATGGCCGACTCCAATTACCCAAGCCAAATAAAGAGAGAGGGATCAGGAGGATGAGATGCTGTGTTCAGCTTCCTCTCTCTCTCTCTCTCTCTCTCTCTCTCTCTCTCTCTCTCTCTCTCTCTCTCTCTCTCTCTCTCTCTCTCTCTCTCTCTCTCCTTTTTTTTTCTTTTTGGATGCAGATGGTGTCTGAAACCTTGGCTTTTGATTGACGGGCCGTGTTGCAGTGTTTTTATTTTAATTTCAGAGCGCTTTGCGAGGGAGATCTCAGACTTCTTTAGATGTTCCTCTTTGTGCTTTCGTGTGTGAATGAACGGCTGTGTTGTGCGCATGTTTTATGTTTTTGTGAATCCGTCTATGAAATTATGCCCAATTCAGCAGGCAGATGACAAATGTGTGAACCATTAAATGTCTGCAGTTATCTTGTTCTCTGATCCGTGTGCATTTGTATGTGTATCTTTTGAGATAATTTTTGTGTGTTTGAGATAACTGATCACATTCGCCTTGCAACCATCACATTACACTCCGTCATACTTAAGGAACCCTTTACTAGACAAACATCCTTCCACGTTTGTCCTCACAGGAGAGATGTAGATAGGCAGATAGATGTTGAGAACGTCAATGCCATCGACTCGCAATTCTCTTTATCAAGCGTTTAGAGTAGCTGTAGAAATCGTGCAATATGTGGAGCCACCGCCGCACACCCTGCACAATGTCATTAGATCGATGCCATTGACCGGATGGCAAGAATGCTCTCTCTTTGTCAGACGGGTCCATTACGGCAACTGACAGCCCTTCCTGCTGTGAGCTGCCCCATATTTCATGCCATTGTCTTTAGAGGTTCTTCAGATTTCCCGGCTCCTGGATTGGAACATTATAGCCTGCTTGTAATGCGTTGTGCCATCTCTTTGATCTTCAACCGTGGTCAGTGTGTCTACAGATAGTGGGAAGTTACAGATTTTCCTGGAGTAGACGGCTATTAGTGAATAGAGAGGGACAGATAGGAGGTGATAGACAGACAGTTTGGGATGGAGCAGCTGGAAGGGAAGGGAATTAAGATTTAATGGCTGAACTCATAAGTGCAGGAACACATAGTGGACAGCTGAAATACCTGAGAAATTATTCTCTGACATAATTTAAAGTTATTTGTTCTTCAAAGTGTACTTTAAAGTGTAAATTGAAACACCACAACCAATTAATGTGTAAATTAAAGTGCTCAATATGTATACATTTAAAAATTTCTGTATTAAAATGCATTAAAATAACATTTATTGGGTTTTTTTCTTCAAAGGTAGCATGTTTTTAACAATAACTGGGTGATGACGTCATAAGAGGGAGCGCGGGCGGTAATGCTGCACTCACTGTGTGTTCGGGTTGTGGGAGAATAAAACGATTTGCGGTACTCCCGCAAACTAGAAATATCTATGAATAAAACATAAAAACGAATACATTTTATTCATCTGTTTCAGAAAAGCAAAAAGAACGACTAAAACAAAATAGAAAAAATTTACAGGCCAGAGTTTCTATTTTATAACATGCAGCGTTGAGCGATGTAGCCAATCACAGACATGTGTTGATTTCTAGGAACGCAAAGTCCAACTGACTTCCCTCACCGTTCAAAACTGACTTTTTGTTCAGTGATGAATTCTGTAACGTTACACTTTGTTTGTTATAATCCTCGAATTATAACAAACAAAGTGTAACATTAGATATTATGAAAGATTCATTGATAATAACAGAGATGTGTGTGATCGCGATTAACTTTTTAGGAATTATTATGGAAACGCACTTTGCGCGGAGTCATGCCAAACCATGCATAACTGTAAGTTTGCCTGCTTGTTTTTATATTATAACACAGTGGTTTGTGTGTTAATGCTTTAATAACAAATCATTTATCAGGAGGATTTATGCTGATGTGTATGGTGGTGACACGTAGGCTTGGAGGTACAGAAAAAAAGGTTTTTTTTTTTTTTTTGCGGGAGCAGGACAAAACATAAATCATAAATCAGATGTACGTACAATACCGATGTCCAGCAATGGATTAAATAGTCAATTATGTTTAATTTGTCGTTTAATGAGATCTAATATGTGTTGATGGCGAGAATTTTCATGTGAAGAAATGCATAGATCCGACGATGATATACATGCACTTTTGTTTATAGTAGCCAGTTCGATGCTATTTTGTGTGTATAAGACAAAAGTGTATGAAGTTATTATAAAAGAAGTATAAAATTATATGTAATCGCAACGGCAAACTTCAGCTGCTGTTATCAGTGTACAGAATGGTTTTAACACAGTTGCCACATGTACACCCAAAGCCGCTGACACCCATATGATGGCTGCAAAGAAGTTTGACAATTAAGGCTTGAACAGGATGTTGGAATGGTTGGTTAACATAATGTCACTTTGATCTAACTTTGTATGTACTGGCAGGGTAACGTTAGAGTAACTTAGTGAGATGTACAAACGCTATGTGTTTACTGATGTATATGTTCTCAGTTTGTAACAATAACCATAACGCGTTGTTCATAATAAACGTGGGATTATGAATTATTTTGAGAATTTCCTACATAGAAAACATGCCGTGATGTACCCTGAGTGTAAACTTTAGCCCACATTCATTGTGAAGCGTGCAAGCAATTTGCAAAGATTAATATAAAGGTTAATAAAATTTTACACTCACTTCTTCTGGAGGTGCAGCAGGAACACAAATTTTTGGTACAGATTCTTTTTTCAAGAGCAGCTTCTTAGCAAAACCTACTTTATACTGACCCTCGTATATAAAGATGTCTGTTGAGAAAATATTCGCGAATCACGCAAACATGTAAGCATTGACGTTGATCATGGGGAATATTCCCTTCAAATACAAAACTCAGCCACTGCGTCTTCAGCAGTGGAAGGGGCGTCCGACTCTATGATGTCACATGGTCGAATGGCTCGATTTTGAGGCTCGGGAAAACATATAAAGAGATTAAAACAAAAAGACACTGGATAGATTTTTATCATTCTATGATAGTTGTGTACAGGGAGTGCCAACACACATTTCAGTACAATCAACTTGAAAAAGTGCATGTACCATTTACAACCAGCACAACTCTTTTCAACATGTTTCTTGAGCAGCAAATCAGCACATTAGAATGATTTCTGAAGAATCATGTGATACTGAAGACTGTAGAAATTATGCTGAAATTCAGATTTGCTATCACAGGAATAAATTGCATTTATGTCTTTTGACAAATAACTGGCCTACAATCCATAAATCTATTTTGCAACCTGTCCTGTACTGTACATGTAGGATGTGTTATTGTATTCAGTCTGTGTTATTTAAAAAAAAAAGTTAATATGCAGACAGGCTTCTTTGTTTATTTTTTCACGTCTTATGCCATGAACCCCACATTTTTAAGATGCAGAATTGAAATAATTGAACTTTGAAAAATGTTTAATCAAGATCCCCGTGTTCTCTTCCACACTAGATAATATACTAACTACATACAGATACTCTTTTTTCCCTCATACATTTTGATTTGACATGACATCTGTTACATTCTTAAATGATTGTTTTTTTTCTCCAGAACAAGGGGGGGGGGGGGGGGTTCAGGTAACACAACACGGGGTGTATGAACAGACACTGCTGCCATGAGATGTGTATAGATGTGTAACATTGCCCTTCAGGCTTACCAGTGACCTCTGGCCCTACCATCATCCCGGAAGAAATTCCATGTTCAGATAGAAACTCAGCGAAGCAAACTGATTCACCTTGACACATGCATTAGAGCTACTTACTCCCATGCCCTACTGAGAGATGAGACATGGGAGAGCAAGAGCGTGAAAGACAGAAGCCACGTTTCCATCCAATTGGTGGTGATGGCGCAGTGGATAAGAAACATGCCTTTGGTGTGAGAGACCCGGGTTCGAATCCACTGTTAGACATCAATGTGCAGTGTTGTGCAAGTTACTTCCAAACTGTAATACATTAGGTATTACTTGTTACTGTTATTTAAAAGTAATTCATTACCTTACAATATTACTGTCCCAGAATTGTAATGCGTTACATTACTCATGTATTACTTTTGAGTTACTTTCACCAAAATAACTAAGTAGAACTTAACTTTTGGGCTGTAACGATATGCAATATGAAACCGAAATCACGATTCGCCACATCCACAAACCTACAGAATCGCGACACACCTCTTCCAACTCCAGCGTTATTCTCCTTACCGTCCAGATCCAATGCTGCCTTATCTTTAAATTAGGCTATTAGTATTATTTGAAGTTAACATTATAAAATACGTAGACCTACACCACAAAACTAGTTGAGGATAAATTATTTAAAATTGGGGAAGTCCAGCATTATGGACATGACATTTGCAGTCAAAACTTGAAATAAAAATTCTCAGAAAATTCATGTATTGAAACGTATATAGGCTACTTCCTTAAAGGACTCCAGACATTAGACAAATATCAGTCTCTTTTTTTATTTTTAATATTAGGGAAAAGACTAAAAAATAGGAGGCAAAATACATTTTTTGTAATTCTGTTAATTACACTGCGCTAATCGGATGAGAAAATGTTGGCTCTCCAGTCTCCATAGAACTTAAAATATTCATTTTATTTTAGTTTTCGTGTTCGCATTTATGAGGAAAAAACGATGTTACAGACATGACCTCTCTGAACTGGCAGTAAAAGACTGCTTTAAAACTTTCACATAGTCTGTTGCCTTTAAGAAGTAAAAGCAGACAATACACTGTAATACAACTGTAATACAAGCCTCACTGAACATGTAACGAGTAAAATATTACTGAAAATTGATTAGTAATGCCTTACACTGCGTTACAGCAAAAAGTAATATGTTACTGTAATGTATTACTTTTGTAATGCGTTACTCCCAACACTGTCCCTGAGCAAGACACAACACCAGTTGCTCCAGAGGCGTCCACTTCATGGAAACCCTTTGGTTGAAGCATGTTTTGTCCACTTACATCTGTCTTTGTTGACACCTGCCATGTGTGTGCAAACAGAGTGGAAATACTGGGCAGAAATGAACTAAAACTACTTCTGCTATGTTTTGTGGTGTGTTGCAACCATAAAATGACCAAAAACATAATGGCAATTCAATTACTTATACGGCAAATAACGTTTCCATCAGTGTTTATCGCATAAGCGATAGTCATGAGTCGATATTCATGAATTTCAATCGATTATTACCGTTTCCATTAGGCATCTTTCATTCAATATCACTTCATTCGGATAAAAACGTGTGGATGGAAACATAGCTAGTGAGAAGGAGAGCACGGGATAGAGGAAAAAATGCATTAGTCACATTTGTGCACTACATTTTTGACATAACACTTAGCTTCTGCTAAAACCCTCCAATCCATAACACCTGGTTGTTTGCGTGCAAGTGAGATGTTCGAACAGCCTTTGGAAATTTGACAAATTTTTAAAATATCCATGTGTGGAATAAAATAGTATAATAGCTTTTAGATGGTCAGTTTGTTTTAGATATTGTGATTTGTGACCTGTAGGTCCAGTATTTTAACATCATTTATTTCACATTGTAACCTCATATTTAACTTTAAAGCTTGAACTGAAAAATGAAAGACAAGGCGAATATTGAACTGGCACACTCTGTGAAAGTATGGTAACTAGCAGTAGAATGAAAACACTGTTGTAAAACTTGCAAGTGTCGTAACAAATAACATGAAAACAAACACAAATAAACAGGAGAACACAAATGAATTACAGTACAGTACAATACAACAGAAATAATAAGGCAACAAATTAGATTTCAGCCCCCACAATGCATGCTGGGAAAGTGCTATACTCTGCCAAGAAATCTTTGGTGTGCTACAAATGTATTTATATGTGGTGTTTATTTAATAGTGTGAGAGAAGCACTTTATCTGACAGATCAGGGTATGAAAAACACATTTGATTGGTACATGATAGCCAGTATGTAAACCCTCCAACTTACTAAGGAAAGAGTCCTATATATTACTTACATTTCTTTTTTGCACACTTTAAAGTTAATTGTAAAACAGGGACCATTGCATTGTCAATTGCAAATAACAAATTCTTGGTAATTTGTAGAATCTTTGGTCATCACTGCAGAAGTGCATGTGTCCTTGTGCATATTTTTATGTATCTGTCTTTTGAAGGAGTTTCACCGTACTCACGGTAAACAAGGTGCCAGACAGATACAACTTGACAACTCAAAAAATAAATAAACTGTCCGCACACTTGAGTCCTTTAAGCAAATTTAATAGCCAAGCTTTTGGTCACAAAACCATCCTCAGGGCAGTGTGCGGACAGTTTATTTATTTTTTATTTATCTGTCTTTAAAACATTTTATCAAACAACCCTGCCAATACAATTCACAATATATAGCAATTACTTGCACTTAATTTTAGCGAATATTATTATTATTTTTAATTCCCCAGAAGTGGTTTTCAGTAAATGTCAACAGCTTCTACAGAGCTCTCGGCTGTTTCCTTTTACATAGAGGGCTCATAAATATCTAATTATTATTAAATAGGCCTATAATTATCTTTCTGCATCTGTTGCTTTGCAGCAAAGTTTACATCATTTGGCATGTGCTTCACTTAAGACAGAAAGATAGTCTTAATCTGACCAGAAGCCCTCCCTTGAGGAATTTCTAATTTCTTTCTGTTTTTGCCATATTCTGGGCAATGATGATGACTGTTGCAGTAGATTGGGTTGTGTTGTTGTGTGTAGGAAGCAAAAGTAGTTTAGATTACCTTTTGTCATAATTGGATAGGGAATATCTCAGATCCTTGGTTGTCAGGATAAGATACTAATAAAGCTTTCAGGGCTTAATGGAAACCAAATATTAGACATTGGCAAATACTAAAATCTGTTAATTAATCATTGGTCTGTAATTGTTAATGGTTTTGTTACTTTTTTTTAAGAACAGGGCGAATGCATGCAGTAACAGGGTTGTACATAAAATATTTTTGGTAAAATGAGTTAATGTCAAACAGTTTTTTTGCTACAGTGAATAAAGACTATACACGGTTTACTGCTTTTTTTCTTTACATGATCGTGTTTATCGGGTGCAATATTATGCACTTATTTTTCATAAATTTCACCTTTATTGCAAGCCGCTTTCTCCTCTGTCATTTGAACGACCGGTGCACATCCTGATTCTACGAAACCACTCCCTCAGAAACAGGCAATGGGCTCAAATTGGTTAGTTGGTGTATTGGCAAAACTATGTAGTGCACGTTGTCTGGAAACTTCACGGCCATTACCTTTACAGGCGAAAGTTGCATGTGCTCCGGTCAAATGTAAATAATGGTGTCAACACTGGGAAATAAAAATAACACACTTTCGATGACATGGCTACAGCTCTCATCTAGAACTCTTCCTCTTCGAAAAAGCCCCCCTTTTTTGTATATTCCAGAGGTAGAATTGATGTAGAATTGATGTAAATTTTAGATTTTTAAAAGACTATATCTCTGCTGACGTTGAACTTTCAGCACAGCAATTTTGCAGATACTGTTCATGCACCAACAGCAACATTACACACTGAAATTGCAATCAACCCGCCCTTTAATCTATTTAAAATGAGCCACTCTTCATGCTAAATTCATTTTATGTTAGATAATAATTTATCAAACAAATCTACTTGATCTCACTACGAAAAAATATTAGATTTGTGCCTCCAATGTTTAAAGTAATGTGAAATGTGCAACCTGACTTAAATTAATTAGATCATGAAGATACTATGGAAATCCAATATAATCCAGGAAAAGCCCACCTGCCCCCCTGTCTAATTTATGCTATTATACGATCACAATAAATTGGGCAATTCATGATGAACAAAATTTAATCAATGTTTGTCAGCTTCACTAATTGGACGGTGGTTCCACATTAACTTATGCACCTATTTGCGTATTGACCTGCACAACCAAATGCAGTCAAAACAAAGATTGAATGGCATGTCTGTTGCTGAATATTTGAAGATCATGGTGTTCTTTTTATAAAAAAGAGAAAAGAAAAGCAGTAGATGTCTAGAACAACCCCCCACCACCATCACCCCACAAACATTTTATTTATTTATTTGATAGGAGAAACATCAATGGCCAGGCTGCTAATTAGTAATAGCACATTATATCAGGCTCCATACAATACCTAATGAGGTGGACCTTTGCTGAGGCAAAACAGTGTAGTGCTTGTGGGTGACAGAAAGGTAACAACATTGTAAGTTTCCGAGAGTAAATTCTGGTGTAACACATAAATGCTTAGCTGTCCTTGTGCTTGCCATTTCTCTTTATGCTGTTCACTTAATATTTATACAGTGTTTTCTTTTAGTCAGAGATTTGAAAATAATGTTTGAAAATAATTATAAAATAATGTTTCAGTGTTATATTAATCCTCAAAAAGGTGCAGTATATCTAATGTGACATTCTCTCTTCTTCATTCAACATGCTATGAAGTGATGTATAGAATCCACAGATGGTGGCAGATGATATTTAACTGAAAGCCAGCTAAGCTGAGCCCCCACTGTAAGGCTCTGTCTTTTGCCTTTTTTAGAGTTATATGTAAATAAAAGAATTGTATTGTTCAGTCCCCCCTTCTCAACCCATCAGGTATTCAAGAAAACAGATTAACAGAACTGAGTGTTGGAGGCTGTTAGAAGGCTAAACAGGTCACATCTATAGGGGCTTAAGGATATCTTATTCAGATCTTTATTCGTTCCTCTGCATCTGTGGCTGGTTAATGGCATTCCTCCCATCCATCCATTTTATCACAGCATATCTGTGTCCCTTAGTGTGGTGAACAATCTCAAGTATGTCTGATTGGGTGACATTTGCATGAAAGCTGATTGAACACGTCTTTAGAATGCACAAGATGGGATTTGTTTGGTGTTTTTCTATTTATCTTTCTCCACCCTGGAATTCAGAAGTGTTATTTTATTGAGACAGTGGGTGTGAGATGGTAGAATATGGATCCTGACCTGATCTGAATGCAGAATTAGATTTGATGTTGACCAGAAGTTTAGTATTTCTCAGAATGTGTGATTTTTGTTTTTTTTTTAAACAAAAAGGCAAATTCGGGTGAATGAGTGAAGTGCTTTCATGAGGTACCTACACAAATTCTTCAGATTTCTGTCTTTAGTCTGCAAGAAAAGATATGGACTAATTAACGCGAATACTTTGAATATCAGCGGAAAGTTATTTAACATTCTGCTGGTGGGCAAAATGAGCAGTAGTGTAGTGGTCTTTGTAGTGTCAGCTATATACTACTTTATGGTTCTTTCTGTCCTTTTATCATAGGATATACTTGGCTGGATGACACAACTCAGGAGGTAATTTCAAAAGAGCTCTCACAACTACCCAAGGTTCCTCTTGGAAGATTTGCAAACACCTTTTCTATTTACAATGGCAATTCCAGGTGAGCTCCTAAATCCTATGTTGTGTTACATGTCCATGACTATAATGTGTTTATGGAAACTTTTTTGTAGTTGTTGGTGTGTTCTTATATTCATTCATGTGGCTAATGCGTTAATTAATATTGATAAATGTAATTGATTATAGTAAAAGTGATAATCCGATATGGACAGGTTTGTAATCTAGGCACTTTTTTTTTTTTTTTTTTTTTACTGAAATCTGTTTATTTTGAATATTACCAATGGGATCAGGAAGCTAAAGGCTCAGAAAGAAGAAGTGATCAGGACACTGCAAAGGTACCTTCAAGGTTTCCTGCCTTCTGATGTTGCCTCCTTCAATCAGAGTCCTCAAGGGCAGCAAGTGCTTTGGAAGGTAAATCTCTAACAATAATATGAATAAGGCTGTATACTTAAATATCACTTGAAATATAAGGATGCAAATTGGCTATATGAAAGTAGTCCTTAAAAATGATTCCTGAAAGTGCTTAACTTCAGCTTGGTATTGTAAACAAATGGACATAAACGACTATGCATATA
This sequence comes from Pimephales promelas, assembly GCF_988280905.1. Taxonomy (NCBI): domain Eukaryota; kingdom Metazoa; phylum Chordata; class Actinopteri; order Cypriniformes; family Leuciscidae; genus Pimephales; species Pimephales promelas. The sequence goes on along the minus strand of NC_142769.1, from coordinate 29,237,833 downwards.
CAGTATGGATAGGTTTTTTATTTTGAAAAATATATATATATATATAGCAGTTTGTAAATGCATAAGTATTTAAATGCACTTCTAAGTAATAAAGTGATCTGCACTTCTTTAGACAACTGGCACATAGCTACTGGGGACATTTAATGTGAGGTAGAACCTGCTTGATACCCATACACCATGACCAAACAGTGTTCTTGATGTTGTGCGAGTTGAAAAGTTCACTGCACTATTGAACATTAGTATCCTGCAGTGCCTTTGGAGCCAGCGTGTGTGTATATGGTGGTTTATTCATCGAAGCCCACCCTGCTGTTCTAAAGTCAGTTTGGCCTTCCATTCTGCAGGGGTGGGAATAATATAATTGTTTTAAATAATCTCTCAAATAGAGCAGAACAATATGCAGAGCAAAAAGCGGGAGGCTGACACTCATTGGTTGTATTTCCATGCACTTTAAAAATTATTACCTTTGATCAGCAACAACAACATTTCCCTAACAAATTGGTACTATTATGCTTGTTATCATTTTGGGAAGAGGACAAAATGTTTTACAAAATTCACAATATGATGTTTGTTTGTTTTTTAATTAGTTTTCATATTTTCATTTTACCCCCCCCCCCCAGTACAAGGGAAATGGACCCCATAATCATAAGGGTTTTATGCAGCTCAAAGAGAAGCCTCCTTCACCCCACATCTCCTTCCTACAAGACCGACCTGATCTCCAGGCCATTGTGGAACAGCCTCCCCAAGGTCAATCATTCTTCACTGGGTTTGAACAGGATCGTACTGGAGTCCCTCTTGCTGGGCTTCAGCGGTATCAAGCTGGGCCCATGAGAGCACAAGATCCCGGTAAAGGTCAAACACAGGGAAAGCTGCGTTACTTCAGCCTTCAGCGCACTCCTGCTACCAAAATAGAAAAACTGCCAGGAGCTTCCAAGCAGCCTCCAAAGCCCCAAATCGAAAAATTGTTTTTCAAATCCTCAGCAAGCAGCCCTGTTTACAAGGAGGCCCTGAGTTCAGTAGATGGTGAGCTTTTTCTCTATATATATTTAAAAAATATAGTATGTTGGCTGGGATGAGTTTTTGCATTTTAATTATCTATATTCAGGAAATGTGAAGTGATTGTGACTGAAGGACTGACGAAACATTGATATCATTATGATAAGTTCTTTCCCAAAACGTGAAGCACAATTATTTAATTATAAATGATCCTAATCTTAAAGAGACTCTGAAACAGAGGTAGAGATTAGAAACAGTCTGACTCCAAATGTTTTATGTCAGGTGCTATACAAGTTAGAGCAGGATGATTTTTGTACACTTGCAAAAGAACTTTATAAGATAGTTTTTCTATTTTTACTTTTATTTTCTATCAGAGAACTTCATTGACGGAGTGGTTAACCAGCTTGGCCGTCAGAGTGTCAATGTGGATACTTTAACCCGAAAAGACCTGGACCAGCTCTCCAAGGCCATTACCCAGGCCCTGCAGGTGGTTGATGGAGTGGAAGGAGTCAAAGGTAGAGAAGCCACACAGGAGGAAGTGGAGGAAAAGATGGAACCCAGTCAAGAGTCACATCAGGTGGAGAAACTAGAAGACGGCACCACACATAAAGGTAGTTATCCCTTAATAAAGATAAATATTTGATTAGGTCCTCGTTACATGCTTTAAAACCCCAGTTGCAGCCCTGATGTTTTGAAAATTTTGATCAATCAAGAGCCATGATCTTTACCATAATTTAAAATTCTGTTCACAGAAATTCAAACAGAAGAAACTGGCCTTAAATCGGAGGACAAGGTAATTTGTTTATGCAAAAATCCATTTGACAATGATATACCTCATTGATGTAGTCAATAGAATTCCCTTCGTACTTTTCTGTTTCCAGGACAAAGGTTTTATCAGCCAGCTGCTTGAGTTTCTGGATCATAACTCTGGCCATGGATCTGCTCGTCCTCCCCAAGCAGAAGAACCTTTTCTGGGGTACATCAACCAGCCAAATGCTGGAAGCCCATTGAGAGCTAGTTTGGAGAACGTCCAGAGCCGGACAACGCAAAAAGACCTGGACCTGATGAGAAAGAAAATGGAACCTGACACTTTGGATATAGAGCCAATGGCGGACGCTGAGGTAGAACAGTGGATGCACGGTTCTGTAGACCCTCCGGAAGTAAAAGCTGAGGTTCATCCAGGAAAAGTGCCACAAAATAATTATGTGGAGAAAGAGGAGGTGGAAAAGAAAGGTGTGAGAGTGGAGGTGGATATTACTTCATATTCAAGTCCACACGACGGAGACTTTGGCTACATTATTACTGAAGAGTAAGTAAGAATAGAAACACTTTCAAAGACTTTTTTGAGTAACATGATGTTTGCACTCTGCTGCATAATGAGCCTCTCACACAGGTGTATCACTGGGTACCAAAGAATGCGAAGACAAAAGAAATATATTTATTTGATTTTTTGGCCTCACATTCTTTTTTGTGGTACCCAGTGGAAAAAGACCCATTTTTAAAAGATGTTTCAAAATCTAACTTTTAACCAATTTTGTAGAATGAGAGAGAGAGAGAGAGAGAGAGAGAGAGAGAGAGAGAGAGAGAGAGAGAGAATTGGTGAGAGAGTGAACCTGAGATATATCCAAATGAATCGATATTCACACAAAAAATTCATCGATTTGAATCAAAATTGGAATCAAATTAAATCACAAGTCTGTGTCAATAACCAGCCATAATAAAAACCTTTTTCTAACGGTAGCTGCTTTACATGTACATGGACCCTATTAATCCAATTGTGATTGGACTTAGTAGCACAGTTGAATTAAAAAATTCATATGTAACCATGTCAATTGAAATGAATTGGCCAAATCCAATTAAAATTTCATTTGGATTGTAAGGGGTGGTTTAAACATTTTCTAATCCACTTCTAAACGCTGAAAGGACTGCACATGTGCACTGAAGTAGAGATTGTGTAATGATGAATGATGCTTTGAATGAGCTGTTGTTGTTGAATGAAGTGTCATAAATGACTGTCTTGTCATTCTAAAATCCTTCCAATCCTTCCCCTAATCGTCTGTGATGTGGAGCAGGACAACGTCCCACCAGTCCTTGTTTCACATTCTCCTCCACAGACGCCTGTTTTTGGGTGCGGGAATGGGCATTTTTACTGCCTTATAAATATAAGCAGTGCGGCACAACGGTTCATATGCTTGTTGTCTTCTAATCAGAACCCGAAATAGATAAATATATAGTCTGCTCTTCGGCAAACTGTATATTTGTGCAGTGTGTGCATGTCAAAAAACACGCACATCAACCCAATCACTTCAATATGAAGTGTTCATGTAAACTCTAAGTTCAGAGTCATCAATCGGAATTAATTAATTCTGATGAAAACTAAAGATGTTGGATAAAATATACTATTTTATGTTTTATAGAAACTTTAAGTACATTGATTTAACCGAGTCATCTGTGGTACATGATTATGGTGTTGCTTAAGTTAAACTGCCATATCTCTGTCGGATTGAGCCTTTAACTCATTGTCAAATTTCACTCTTATGTTTCCATGCTCAGTTTGTTACTGCATTCCATACTGCAATTTGTTTGGTTTCCCTCAGCCGTCCTCTTCATGTATATTGGTGTCAGTGTGTAAATTGTTGTGTGTGTTGTGTACAGCACATCCCTCAAAACGAAAGATGATGGTATCCACAGCCACTGCATCTCCAATAACTTGATTTATCTCACAGACACGCCAGGTTTTTGGCTCCCATTACTGCAGTCCCATTTAACTTGGAGTACCTGAAATGCATAATGTTACGAAGTAGATTTAAAAGTGTGTAAGTGTGAATTAGAAAGGAGTTGTAGGTGTAAAAAGGCATCAGCAATACAGCAGAACTCATGTTCAAACCCCCCCCCCCCCCCCGCTTCCATTTGGATGCTTATCATTCTTTAGGCTTGTGTGCAAGTTGCTTTGTGTGTGTTTGCACGTTTTCTGATGTGTGAGCGAGTGTCTGTGTTTTTAACTCGGACTGGCATGTCCATATCATAAAGAAATCACACTTCACAGGGATTCCATTTACACCTTATTGTTTGCCTTATTGCTGGAAAATACAGGTGATTTATCAAAGCATGCAAGCCACCTGTGTCCTATTCCCTATGTGTTTTATGTGCTGTGTTCAATGTTTCAATATTGAATTGTATATGATATCCATCCATCCAGCAGCACCAAGATCTGTATAGTTAATGTTTAAATGATCTCATGTATTGCCCGAAGACCACACATTTTAATAACTATTTTATATTAAAGGTGCAATGTGTAAAACATTTGAGTATCAGATGTAAAGCTCTTTGGTGGCCATTAGGTCTGTGAAAGAGCTATAAATGCAGCCCATTTACCATATACCATCTATTAAAAGAAATGCAATCTAACATCCATAACTATGTTTTCAGTGGTGGATAAAGAGCTTACTTAATAAACCGTAATGTTTTTAATACCTTAGAATGAGACATTTATAACCGCGGGCACCCCCTTCTATGAAGGTCGACATATTGTGACGTCATGTTTCTACCATAGCCGAACGTGAATAAACAGTGCAACAGAGTGCGTTTCGTCACTACCTTGAAAGAGAAGCAGCAGAAAGCTAGAAGCCATAAACACTGTGAGTAGTGACTTTTCCCTTGTCAGTGGTGTAAAATATGTAGTTGGATTGTTTCATGTAAATTAGTTATTGTCCCTCGCTGTGTTATGGCTTTGCTACAGTATGTGGGGATAAATGTGCTGGTTACATTCGTTAGACAGCTCATTAGGACTCTTGTCATTGACCGTAAAATAGTAGCCTATGTTACAGGAATCACCAACCCATCGATCGCGGTTGACAAGTCGATCTTTGAAGCATTATAAGTCGATCACAAAGAGTTTTCAAAATCAGCCTTTATCCATGATGTGGTTTTAATGGACTGCGTTTCAGAAACAGTGACAATGTTACAAACTCTTGGGTTACTCTGGCTATTCTTTGTTGTCTCAGACGACGATATGTTTGTCCCGTTTTAGCCACCATAGCCTCTTCGAAAGGGAGGGGTGAGCAGTGGGCTGAGCCACAACTGAACCGCTAGATGTCGCTAAAAATCACACACTGCACCTTTAAGGGCTTTTTGTTTAAAATGTAAATTGTTCAACTTAATTCTAAGAAAAATGTTATTAATTTCTGCAATCCAGATTAAAAACCTATGTTTTAGCCCTTAATATTAGTGTAACTATGCTATGGACATACATCATACATCAAATGAAGCCGCTTGTTTAAGTAGAAATGTCGGTAACACTTTATAATAACTACACGCTAATAATCATTAGTTAAGCATGAGTAAACCATTAATTCATCATTTATAAAGCATTAATAGACATTAATAAGCAGTTCATAAATACAGCTATAAATGCTTTCTTCTTGATTTAAAAGCATATCTATAATTTGTTTAATAATTTTCATCCTTTATTAAAGATCAATTTATCATTTCTAAATGAAGAATTGCATTTTTTATAAACCAGTTATTTAAGAGTTGTCTGTGGTTCATACGATTACTTAGAGCGAGTAAGTAAATGATTAATAAACTATTTAAATGTACATTCATACATCTTATTATTCAGACATATAGTGATGGTTACTTAATGTGTTAATAAATGCTTTATTAACATGTATTAATGCTGTAATTAAGGATTAATTTGGGTAGTTATAAAGCTTAGTTATAAAATTTAGTAGTGGTCAGTTAACTATTTTTGTGACCTAATCTAAAGTGAGGACTAGTCATGCCTTGTAAAGCATTTTTAAAGGCTGTTAAATATTTCTATGTTCTGTATCACTGTGTTGTGTTTGTTACATTTTACTGTTTAGAAGATTGACGAGTCTTTAAATCGCCTTTAAAAATGCTTTACAAAGCATGAATAGTCCTCACTTTAGATTAGCTCACAAAAATAGTTAACTGACCACTAATAAATGCTTTATAACTACCTGTATTTACTACATTTACTTACACTTTCCAAGTGGTCTTATGAATAACTGACAACTCTTAAACAACTAGTTTGCAAATAATGTTATACTTCATTAAAAAAATTATTAATTGATCATTAACAAAGTATGAAAATACAATCATTAAACGCATTATAGATATGCTTATAAATCAAGAAAAAAGCATGTATAGCTATATTTATAAACTGCATATTAATGTCTATTAATGTTTTATAAATGATGTATTAACTGTTTACTCATGCTTAACTAATGATTAATAGCGTGCAGTTATTATAAAGTGTTACCGAAATGTCATATTACTGTTTTAAAAGACTGGACTTTTGATTTCACCTGACCAACAGTAAAACAGGTTGAAAACATCTTATAGACTTACAGTAAAGAAGAGACCTGCAACCACCCATAAAACCATATCACCACATTTTCTGGTGAGAATGTACAAATCTAGATAATAAATTTACCTATTTCTCTTCTCCTTTTTGTCTTTTTTGTCATAGTTCCCTGTCCACAGATCAGGGGCTGAACCTCATGGAGCTCTTAGCTGAAAGAGTCAGCCTTCATGTAACAGATTTTCTACAACTCTCGTAAGTACACTCACACAAACACACTTTTTAAAGGCAGTCTCATGCTGGTCAACACATTAATGGCACTAATGGAACACTCAACCTGTGGTTTTGTTTTGAATTTCCATTTCGCAGTATAGTTTGGGCTAAGTACTTATTTTCAAGTGAAAGCTCAATGATTATGAGTGTGTCTTAATTATGTGCATACAAGTTCAAGCTTTATATAAATGGTTTAGAGAGAGAATAAAAGAGAATGCATCTCTGAATGTGTAGGTGTGTGTTATTCTGACCTGCCTGCAGTGGTAAACTTCAGTTCAATTACAGCACATTTCTGATGATAGCCAATGTTCTCCGAGTGCACAGATTAAAGACAGCGTTCTGCTTAATTGTTTAGAATGCAACAAATGCTCTCTGCCATATCTGTATTTCCGTGTATTTTCATTTATATTTCAGTCACGCACTTAATAAAGTGGAGCTTTATATACAACGATAAAGGAAATACAAATATTAATGTAATTACTAATTTCTTGCACTTTCTCTTTCTCTCACTTTCTCCATATTTATATTGTTTTGTTTTTTATCAATACGGATGAATCAAATTTTCAGGTTTAGCTTTCTTCTTGAAACAAAGTATGTACCCACATAAAAGTACTGTAGTTTTGCGGTCGTGCGGATTATAATTACCCTAAGATTTTTTTCAAAGGATGCAATAATTTGATCAAAAGTGACAGTAATACATTCATAATGTTACACAAGTTTATTATTTTTATATTTTAAAATATTTGTGTGTGGTTGACCACTGTCTAGGTGAGCTGTGTCTGTGTGTTTTGAATTGTGGCTCATATCTACACAGGTATATTTACACAGGTATCTGCTAATGTATCCATTGTCAGCTTATGCTTTTCATCTTTTCTCAGAAATAATGGAAAGGTGTACTGGATGATGCGCACTTTTATATAAAACATTATGCCATGATGTCTGTATTATTTTGGACTAAAGAAATGACGGCAGAAAACCACAGTGCACAAGCAGACTATTCTGTACAAATTCAGCACACACTCGCTCGAATATTTGTTCACCCAAAGGCGGTGCTGCCATGTTTGGGCTTTGCGCTGTGTTGCCGTTACATAAAGAGTCAGTGTAGCACCTCTCTGAACTCCAGACATGACGTAAGGGCTGTACTGTGAGCAGACAGTAGGGGGCATAGAAAAACACACGCAGTTGTGGATTTGCAATCAGACGGTCTTGTTCTCTTATACACATTGAAACATTAACAGATGCACATTCATTTACACTTATTCTACCTCTCTTCTGTTGTCTCACTCGTTTATGTATTCCTCTACACACACCCCCACACACAGTCTACCTATCATCTCCATCCCACACTCTCCCCCACTGTGCAAAAGAAGCTGAACAGAAACAGTACCGTTACATTATAGCTTCCCTCCCTCTGTGTACTGGACGTTGGTGGCATTTTACTAATAGCTTATCAGCACTGATGGTGTTATAACCGGGAGTCTGGGCCATTGTGTTTATTTAGCTTTGGCACTCAGTGTTTTTATCGAGAAATTTCCAAATTATCTAGGAAAAGAAGTCTAACAGAGGTGTGTGTTCCGGTATACAAAAGAATGCAAAATATGGAGGGAAATTGGTGTAGTGAAAGTAAATACAAGTGGAGTGACAATGTTTCCAGGGTGCATGTGTGTATTTGTAAGGGGGAATTATGTTTTTGTATATTAAAAAGGTAAAGTGTATGAGGACACTGGTAGGCAAGACAATGTGCAAGGTGTTTTTTTTGTCCCATTACACAGACAACAAAAATGAAGACCTGTCATACCTAACTTCAAATAATAATTATGTATAATTACACACACACACACACACACACACACACAAATAAAAACCATACATTCATTACGTTACATATCTAATTCTTAGCTCGTTTACCATACAGCTTTTCAAAACAAACAAACAGTTAATCTTAAGACATTTATTCTTAAAACTAAAGGTTTCTCTTAAATGTTTTTTTTTTTTAATTATTATTATCGCTATGCTGTTTCTCATATCATCTGTTATTCCCACTATGGATATAATTTTTAATAATGAAAATGTGTCTTGATGGGTTAACTTTAAGCTATGGTTTACAATTATTTAAAATATAATATGAATAAAAGAATACACAAGAAACTAGAAGCACTATTATCTCCAGCAGATATCTGGGTATCTGTGTGTGTTAATTCTGCCGAGGATGAGAGGTTGCCTTTGGCCACCTGCTGACGTGTGAATGGGATTTTGTTCTGGTGACAGATCCATTCCTCCAGTCTTTCACCTCTCTTTCTTTTTCTACCCTCTTCTCATTTTTTTCTCTCTCTCTATTTGTGACCCTCACCTCCCCCTGGTCGGTAGTGGGAGCAGCTTTAGAGCTGCATCCCAGATAAATACATCTGCCTCGGAAGCAGGAAACAGGAAGATCCCTTGTTGAACAACTGAATGTTTATGAGCTAACCATCAGCTTTAGTCATCTTAAACAGATAAACAGATATGTTGAGATGAACAGTAGCTCACCTACAGGTCTGTTTTGATGTCATGGTGGTGTGCCAGACATCAGTGATCCTTCTCTTCCTTTGGCTGAGTCTGTGTTTTTTAAAATCGTGAAAGGAAGGGTGACAGTTTGTTGTCAAAACTGTCAGTTTTGAGTATCCATTTCCTTTAAAGGAACAATTTGCCATGAAATATTAAACTTCACAGGATTCTCTGTTAGCATTGATAAATGAATGAGGAGTGCTGCTCGGATCTCACACAGACAGCTGTTTGGCTCAATCACAAATGCCATTTGTGCAAAATGCCATCGTGCATTTGCACAACATTTCTGGATCACCTATTCAAACGCTGCAAAGAGATTAATTTACAATGCATTGAGCCTGTGAGCATTTTTTAAAATGAATGATTTCTTTTACTTTTTTTTATTTGGACCTGTTTGAGTTCATCTACTAAACATTTTTAGACAACTCTAAGAACATCAGGTTTCCTGTGAGGATTTATTTCATGGAGGAAACACTTGTCAATTTATGTCAAAAGTAGAAAGGGAAGCTAACGGCACAGATCTGTCATAAGAAAATGAACCAAAACGCAATATTCCCCAGTGATCTGATGTTTTAACTGTGCAGTTTGGATACTGCAGTTGACTGTGTCTGCAACAATGTATTTTTTAAATTACACCCACCTTTATTAGGATTATTAGGAACACCATACTACTGTGTTTGACCCCCTTTCGCCTTCAGAACTGCCTTAATTCTACGTGGCATTGATTCAACAAGGTGCTGAAAGCAATCTTTATAAAGCAATTTTTATCTTGCAGTTGATGGGGATTTGTGGGATGCACATCCAGGGCACAAAGCTCCAGTTCCACCACATCCCAAAGATGCTCTATTGGGTTGAGATCTGGTGACTGTGGGGGCCATTTTAATACAGTGAACTCATTGTCATGTTCAAGAAACCAATTTGAAGAGCTTTTTGACATGGTGCATTATCCTGCTGGAAGTAGCCATCAGAGGATGGGTACATGATGGCCATAAAGGGATGGACATGGTCAGTAACAATACTCAGGTAAGCCGTGGCATTTAAACGATGCCCAATTGGCACTAAGGGGCCTAAAGTGTGCCAAGAAAACATCCCCCACACCATTACAACACCACCACCAGCCTGCACAGTGGTAACAAGGCATGATGGATTCATGTTCTCATTCTGTTTACGCCAAATTCTGACTCTACCATCTGAATGTCTCAACAGAAATCGAGACTCATCAGACCAGGCAACATTTTTCCAGTCTTCAACTGTCTAATTTTGGTGAACTCTTGCTAATTGTAGCCTCTTTTTCGGCATACGTCGGTTGTAACGAGTGGTTACTTTAGTCAAAGTTGCTCTTCTATCAACCTGAATCAGTCGACCCATTCTCCTCTGACCTCTAGCATCAACAAGGCATTTTCGTCCACAGGACTTCTGCATACTGGATGTTTTTCCCTTTTCACACCATTCTTTGTAAACTCTAAAAATGGTTGTGCGAGAAAATCCCAGTAACTGAGCAGATTGTGAAATACTCAGACTGGCCCGTCTGGCACCAACAACCATGCCACGCTCAAAATTGCTTAAATCACCTTTGTCCCATTCTGACATTCAGTTTGGAGTTCGGGAGATTGTCTTGCAAGGACCACATCCCTAAATGCATTGAAGTAACTGCAATGTGATTGGTTGATTAGATAATTGCATCAATGAGAAATTGAACAGGTGTTCCTAATAATCCAGGTGAGTGTATAAAACATTATGTTCATGACTCAAAGCTGCAACAATTTTGTTCATCACACTCATTTCATACTTCGATCTCTCTTCTTACTTGTTTTTTTCCTTATTGTCTCATTTCGCTCTGTCTCCTGCATCTCTCAGGGTTCTGGGTCCAGCTGTAACCTTTCGAGTGCGCCCCAATGCTCGAAACATCAGCACGTCCCAGCTAGCCAGAGTGGCAGGTACGCACAAACACAGACATGCACACACCACTCGTTCCACTACTGAGTTCTAGTTGCTATTCTGATCATCTCCTGATACATTGGGGAAGATCCTCTCATTGTGCCACGACCTTGATTGCAGCATTAGTTATTTTAAAGGTTTAAACCACCATTTTACACAGCCATTTTACACAGTTCACATAAGAAATTTGCGCGCACACACACATGCAAGAAATCAAACAAAAACAGATCCAAAATGTCTAACTTTTAGTGAATTGCCTGATGTCTCCAGGCCTTGTGAAATCACTGTTATATGTATAATAAACTGTGTATGTACTATATTGTTTTAGTTTAAATGAGTGCGATGTGACGACGTCATGAAATTCATTTGTCTCTCTTGTCTGGTGGTGTTTTGTACCAGTATTTATTTAGGATGGGATTTGCAAATTGTTCCCAGTTTTAATTTAATTTTGTTTTTCCTTTTTTTGGATGAGTAAAATAGCAGTGATGCATTCCTTTGTGAATCATGGTATATATCATTTATTGTAGATATAAAAGTATCGACCAATTCCAGGATTGGACAAAATCCAAAATTGATTGATTGACCCTTTAATTTGAGGGGAAATTTTAATTGCATTGGTCCCACCCACAGAAATTTGTTGTTCATTTATTTTAATTAAATAAATGCAGGATTGGACATCTTTCAAAAACAAAAACAAAATCTTACTGACCCAAACTTTGGAATGGTAGTATTGGTTATTTAAAACAAAATGTCTATAGCTAACATTAAACCAGACTGATCTGTTTGTAAGGTTTTAAAACCTTCAAACATCTAAACTTTCAGGCAATGATTTTTCTACTCAACATGGTACGTTTTTATTTGAACAAATCTGGTTAAAAATGTACACTTATTACAGTAATATTCTATGAATTTCTTTGTCCCCCCACCCCCTGTTTTAATTTAAATTGCAGATCTGCATCCTGATAGAATAGTCATTTAAAAAGCACTCTTGATTTAATGCTGAATGCAGCACAGCCCTGGAAAATACTGACCATGGCATCTAATTATGACTATGAAATTCTAAAACAGTTGTTTTGCATTACCGTTTCAATTTTCATCATTGGTGTCAGGAATTCAGCATTTATAAACTGGAACAGAATAGACTTCCGTATTGCATCCCTTTTTTTAAAGTCACAGTTTTAACATTTAACTCTCAGGATTTCATATTTGATCTTTAATGCACAAAAGAAAGGGCAAAGAATGAAAGGAAAAACAAAAGGAATCTGACATAAGGTCTGGATTCCCTTGATCCTTAATAATTACTTCAGGGAAAACAGATTCATGTGAATTTGTCCCATGTCTGTCTGTGCTCTCTGACAGATACGCAAGAGATAAGACAAGAGATACTTAAGGGAAAGAATTCACAGGAACCTTTTCAAACTGGACTTGAAATACCCTGTTGTTTTAAAAATTAAAGCACTCTAGGTATTTGTTGAAACTCTATTACAGTTTGACGGTCATTATGGGCTCTTTGTTTATATCTGCCACTACAAATAATTTTCACTATCGCCCGTTGAAATAATGACATATGCAGCCAACAAGCCAGTACTTGAAGTGTCTTTAATGAAAATGTTTATTTTTTTATTATATATTATTTATTTGATTGTCAGTGTTTTGACCTTGGTCATGGATGCGCTCATTTCAGTTCTACAGATAATGCATAAGTCTATATGTGTGTGTTGTCCTTCTTGTGGCTGGTTGTTGGAGTCGTTGGACATCCCACCCTTCTAGACCCAGTTCTGATTGACTGTGTGTTTGTGTGTGCAAAATGCAAATGTGTTTTGTGCATGTTTCAGCATCTTTGGGAATGCGCTCCAGTTTTGTACAATTTTATTTGGTGTGAATTTCGACTTTTATTAAGTGAACGTGCGTCTGCACAAGTGTGTATATCTCCAATCTGTCCTCCCTTTGAGAGTCTCTTGTAGCATGTTGAGAGAGTTAATGGCTGGGCTCGTCAGACCCAAATGTCAGACAAAATGTTAAGTCAACATGATCAGCCGCTCTCACACAGCAGATAAATTATGAAAACCTTGATGCCTGAATACCAATTTATTACTTTATTTAAACAGAGCGAATCTCTCCTCACACTTTATTACTCCTAAATACACACTGCTCTTTGCACCTAATCGTTTATTCAAATGTTTTGTGCCTTTGACATCACATACACCCCTTACGTATTTAAGCAACTTCACAGTATATTTGTGGTCAGTGGAAAATAAGGTGGAGTGTTGAGGATTATGATTGGGTTGTAACTGTTGATATGTTTATATGTCCATGATTTACATCTCTGGTTTGCCTAAATCTTTCCAGAAGCAGTGTTTTTACATTTAAAAAAACAAAACAAATCTTGCTTATTTAACTTCTCAAGTGCTTACTGCAATTTCCAAGGGATATTAGAAACTTCTATTAGCTTGAATGAGTTGAATTTGGGTCTTGCTAAATATTGTGCAAAAACCTTAATATATGTGGCAAAATTGGCCACTAGCTCAGCAGTCTGATTTTTAGAAGCACTGAAAGGCGTCAGTCTTTTGTGCATGTATGGAGCTCTTTTGTAGCTCATTTCTAAATGACACTGAAAACCCACATGTAGCCTACTGTTGACCTGAGCACATTAGAGAACATTAGATCAGCCTGTTAGGCAAGAGTCTTCCTTTATATATCCCCCCTCTATTCAGACAAGCAGAATGGTGAATGTTTTCATGGGTGTCTGAAATGAACATGTTCCACTTATCTAGTTGTATTCCTCTGGTTCTGCCACACGCATCTGTCTATGACAGGAGCTCCCTTGTGTTTTGTCTTTGTTGTTGTTGTTGTTGTATGTCATACAAATGTGTCAATTTATATTTAACTTCATGTATTTCCCTTTTGGGGACAAAAAAGTCCGCCTGTCTGAATTGGATAGTGTAAGAAGAAAAATAAATACAACTACATTACCACAGTACTTAATGAAAAGCTATAGATAAGATAAACTTTTGTATAGTTTATTCTCAATCGGGTTAGTATAAAACATGCATTAATTATTTTCTAGCCACTAGCCAGTCATATACCACATTACACTCTGTTATTGGGTAACACATCATACTACACCTATTTATAGAAGATTTGCAAGTTTTGAGTAATAGTTATTTAATCATCAAGCATTACATTATTAATATATCAAAATACAAAGAGTACATCATATAATTAAAACATTTTTTAAAGTCAAAACTGTCTGTGCAAGATAAGTCATTCACCCATTTTTCCCAAAGGTTGACCTTCACAATTTTGTAGTAGAAATCTGGCTTGATAAAATACATTTATACATATGCAAACCAATGAAGAATATATATGGCAAATATAAATATGGAATATGAAAATGCACAATATTGATGAATAAATGTTGCAAATTCTCTAGAACATGTAGTTATTGTAATGTGTTGTTCTTATTTGTTTGAGACCACACACTCTCTCAAAAGTTGTTTTGAAATTGTTTTGAAGTAACCATGGCTTCACAAACATGTAACCATTAATTATCTCTGACAAAAAAAAAAAAAAAACAGATCACTTCCTGCCAAACTATTTCCAGTGAAGGAGCCGCAGTATAGATATTTATATTATGTAGGGTCTATGTATATGGCAGGGATTTAATATTCTGATGCAAAGCTGTGCTGAAGTCTTTCAACTGCTAGCAGCTCAGCAACTAACTGAAGGGCTTTATGGGGGGTCTGGGGTGCATTCATTAGGATTGAGGAATTTGCTGTTGTACTCTATTCATCTGTAAAGAAAGCTTTGGACAAAAGACTGGATATGGTAATCCCTGCATGGTCTCAAAACAAAAGATGAACCCCTGCTCTCTCTCTTTCTCTCTGTGTGTGTGTGGATCCTTCACAATCATTTATCGGGCCATTGATTCATCCATAGTGTTGATGAAATGGCACCCTAAACTGCACAGTGTAATCTTACAATGTGTCATCTCTCTCTTCTCATCACTCTATATTTTCTCTCTTTCTAAAATGCTCTCTTCCTCCTCTCTGTCTGTCACATTTAAATTCTGCTTGTCTCCCACTTTTGCTTCTGCTCATCTTTGCAGTCGTAAAGTTAATTCATGTAGCTTATTTTTTTGTCTTTATACTTTGTCAAGTGTCCGCTCTGTCCTCTTTACTAGTGTCAGAAAGCACTTAATCTTTACTCTTGACCATAGATGTCACCAGAGACAATTTATATCGAGACATGCCACTTCCTAAATCCTCAATACAACTATATAGGGAAAACCTGTAGGGAAAACCAAAGACGGTGGTTGTATGCACATGCCCCACCCCTCCTGCTGGAAAGCCTATCATCTGCTTTTAATAGTCAAGTCGGGAACTATCGTCTGGTTCCACTGATGCGCACAGTTGACGTTTGCGACAGAGGAGATGAACCCTTGCGCATGCGTAGTAAAAGTATAACCTGTGGGGAAAGGGGCGTTTTAAACCTTATTTTGATGTTATCTATTTGTTAAAACCGCACGTTTACTGTATCTGTTCTATTCATACTATACATCCCTAAAATCAACAAAAACAGAATATGCCTCACATTAAAGTATGTCTGTGCTTTTTTTTTTGTTCATATATAGCAACTAAACTGAAACACTGAGATTGAAGCAGGAGTATCTCCAAAAGAGCACATCCACTCACTCACACTCACACACACTAACACGCCTCCCACACAAACATTCCACTTTTAAGTGGATGAAGCACAATGCATTCTGTTTCATAAAAAAAAAAAGCTTTTGCTCCTCTATCACAGGAAAATCTACACTGTCGCATGTTCCCTTTCAGCATATGAATTTAGATGAGACCATTTTCTCTTTTTCTCTTTTGATTGATATGCAGCATTATGAGTTTAATATCATCTGATCAGAGCATCATAAAAAATGCACCAGTGTACAACAGACTTTAATGAAATCTCACACAAAAGACAAATGATGAAGCAGAATGCTCCTTCATGAAAATGTAGCAGTTTTCCATGAGTCCATTATGTTAGCAATTATAACATTACCTAACATGTTTGGAAGCTTGTTTAATACCTTAACTCTCCCACTATAACTAACAGGTGATAAGCCTGATATTAGGCTAATATTATAGATGTGTGTTGGGTTTTGCTCAACATGATGTTAAGTGGACCAGTGCATCAGTGGACTATGTCCTCTATTCCAGATGAAACCTAAAATAATATGTGGAGGACACAAGATAATTTAATAATCATAATATGAATGACAGTGATATGATATGATGGTGACATAATATGAATCTATGAACCTAACTTCTAATTAAACAACCATCGATTTGTGCACAGTCCCCATGGTATACTAATAATAGTATTAAGGCTTTCCTCTGTGTACACATATCCTGACGAGTAAAATTTTGGCTGTATTATTTTTGTCCCCTTCTAAAATTGCTCTTGAGAAATATTGTTTATTTTCCCCCCAACTGTTAGATGAAATATACACCTACAGTATGTATTAATGTGAACAATTGTGTTGTGATTTGTCTCACAAATTGTAGATTAACATTGGCATTATTATACCAGTTATTGGTTTTAAAAACTAGTAGGTTTAAAGACCCCTTGTGGTGAAAATCAAGTTTTTATGTTTAAATGTCTATGTGGTGTTTTTAATATGCTTCAAGTGGGTGAATTATATATATGATGTATATTACGATGTTATGATGAACTACAGTAGACGGCTTTTGATGTTCTAAGTTGTTCAAAGTGTTTCTAAGGATGCTGATTTTTAGAAAGCAGCTGTCTGACTTTGAGGTGACGGACGGGAACGGAGAGATGACCATTTGTTGTCAGGCCAGATCTCTAGGGGAGATCTTGCGGGTCTCTGAGGGGTTGACCCCGGTGGTGTGCCCAGGCCGTGAGAACCCTGGATGGGTCCGAGTCTGTACATGTTAGGGCAGATGAAACATGGATCACTAATGGTCACGTCCCGTCGGGCAAAGAATCAGAGCCACTGTCAAGGCCATCTAGACCTGCTACCACAGCAGAATTGAAGAAAGAGACAGGGATTTCAGTTCATGTAAACAGATAAAAGAGAAAAAAAGAGAAAGGGTGATCAGTATGTCAAAAGGAAAAAATATACTAAAGGTTAGAAAGGAGTAAGAGGAATCGTGACCTGAATTGCTATTGTTCATAGGTCATGACCTTCTTGAACAATAATGGCCATGCTCTCACTTTAACATAGGTCAGAGTGACAGTTTGGTACAGCCTCATTTATTCCTTTCTTTATCTTCCTCTCCCTTGCCCCTCAGTTCACTTTGAGGAAGTTAAACTGAACCGCTGTCTGTTTAAGAGTCTGGTTACTTCATCTGATTTGTACTCCCTCAATCTCATGTTGTCTTTATTTTCCTGCTGACATTTCTTCACATCCGTCCACATCTCTGACATCTCTGCCGTGTTTACTTCCTCACCCACTCATCCCTTTCTCTCTTGCTCTATCTTTTTCTCTCTGTAATTGCAGTAGTGCGGTGCAGGGGATGCTCGTCTGCGCTCCAGCTGGGCAGATTAGCATAGATCTCCCACGCAGACACAGTTGACCTTCACTCCACCAAACACTTGTCAAAATGCCAGCCATAATTACCCTGGCCTCTCCAGCTAAAGTAATGGCTTACATATACCTGACTCACTCTTTGCCACCATTTGGATGTGAAATATATGTGAGCGTGTGTGTGTGTGTTGGACTGTATCTTCTCACTGACCCTTTGAGCGTTTTATGAGGGTTATATGAGTTTTCAATAATTCAAGTGTAAAATAATTCATATCTCATCAGCATTTGACAGACAGTCCAATAGCATTTTCCTTGAGGATTTCGATTGACTTAGCTATTTATGTAATTGTCAGTGTCATAGACCATTTAATGTAGATTGTGGATATTAAGAGTTCAGGGTTTGCATTGTGCAGCATAAGTGGAAGCATGTTCCATTTTTAGTGTATTAAAGCCCTACCAACCAAATAATATAATATATTTAATTTATGTGTTGCTTCAAAAAAACATGGTCGAATGGACATTAGCGAAGAAACTGAACAAAGGAATCTCCGCATGCCGGGAGACGGGGGGATCTCAAAGTACCGCTTGGCCACTCACCATCGAGGGTAGTGGGGGCAGAGCACCAGCTCGTTTTGGGCAGAAAAGGTGCCTTCCATAATTTGGTAACTTCTTCATGCCCTTAGAAGGGTACTGGGTTGATCAGCGTGTGCTGCCCCAAGATACCAATCATCATAGCTGTCAACATTGAACATTGAAAATAAAGGAGATTTCCCGGAATCCATCCCCAAAATAAGGGATTTTTTTACACGATTCTTACCCACAAACTTAAAAAATAAAGCACTAATCATTAAAAGTCTAAAGAGTTTATAACTAGCCTACATATGTATGAGAGAGAAAGAGACAGTGTGTCATTATTTAAATATATATATATATATATATATATATATATATATATATATTACTAATACTAATATCAGCTTATGAGGTAAACGGAGGTGGAGTTAGTGGTGCTTCAGAGGCTGAGTGCTGGAGAAAACATATCAGGGCATTTAATACAGTTGGAATTCAATGTAAATTATTTAATTTTATTGGTAACAGCCTAGTGTCTTATTATTAGCGCAAAATGAACCTAGGGGTTAATAACACATGGGTACCAAGTCAACCATTCTCTGAGATGTTTTCATGATAATCGAATGTACCCAGTTTTAGCTCGAACCACAGATTAGCTTATAACTCTAGTACTGTAAAAAATAATCAGAATTTTATTGGTAAAAGACATTTAAAGTGGGTAATCCATCAGCCGGAAGTTGAAGCTTTGCGGGAGCCGCCATTTTAGCAGAACTTCACCTGCTGTTAGCATCCCATTGACTCCCATTCATTTTGGCGTCACTTTGACAGCGAATAACTTTACATCTGAGGTGTCCAAAGACTTAATTTGTCCATTATTTATTTCTAAAGAAACACAACAATGTATAAAACGCTCCATTACTTTGTATCTTACGTTATGGCCCAGTAGATGTCGTTTTTGTGAAAAAATAGGCTAACGATTGCGTCATCACTACGCAACTTTCTGTCACACAATAGAGACATTACAGTATAGACAGGAGGAGAAGCTTGCAGGCAATCTTTTACTGTCTATGAGGCAGTCGGGGGGACATGGAGGCAAGAAGTCGACAGAGAAGCCTTTTACTGTCTATGGGAGAAGCCCATACATAGAGAGTCCATAAAAGCAACTGGACAAAATATTTCAACAACGTTTTGGCTTGGCACAGCTAGAAGATTTACAACTGTCAGACTGTCATCATGCTCAGTTTGAGCCTGCGCAAGTCGCTCAGACATCAGACAGGAAGTGCAAAAATCGGGCTTCAGTCTTCTCCGTTGAGATCAATGGGGTCGCTCTGTCCATTTATTTTACTGTTAATGGGTTCAACTGGTCGAGACTGTTTTCCAAAGATGGCTCCTGCCTGTATACGCAAAGTGTATAAAAAAACAAAAACAAAAAAAGAACTTACAAAGTTCTCAATGCTTTGTTTTGCAGGTAGGGACCCTCATTGTTGGCAGTTTAATGTTGGGGCTTTTGAGCCTTGTTAGTGGTATAAACTAGCGATTTTATTTTTACTTACTCTATGCCCCATAAACTAGCGTTATAAGCTAATCTGTGGTTTGAGCTAAAACTGGGTACATTCAATTATCATGGAAACGCATCCCAGAGAACGGTCGAATTAGTACCCATGTGTTATTAACCCCATTTCATTTTGCGCCAGAATTGTCCTTTAATAGACCTCTTTGATATACAATTTTGAATACAATTACTCTTTATGGAAAACACACACTTCTGGTGTTGTTTAAAAACCAAGAAGGCATGGCAACAAATATAAGTCAACATAATTAATGATCATGCACAATAAATGGCTTTTAATGAATGAACACAGTTTTTGTCATCGTTACATTGGCCATCAGGGAGCTTGTACAGTTTGTGAGATGCAGTCATTTAATGTCTCTTCATGTCCTCATTAAATAGGAACTGAATCACAAAAGTGTTGTTTGGTGTTGACTGGCTTACGTTCATATTTTTGTAGCACATTTGAAAGCACATTTGTCTTCAAAACAAAACCTCAGATGTAGAACGACACCCTAATTTTGGCCCACTGCCACCTCTCTGAGTTTAGTTAATTCCTGTCCTTCTTAATTTTCCCTCTATCTCCCATCTTCCCTTTCTCTAATTCCCTCCTCCCCTGCTTTCTCACACTCTGCGTGTCTCTGTTCCCCTCGTTCGCCTCCCACCCCTTTCTCCTTCTCATCCTTGACTGCCCTCCTTGGTTGAGCGCACTTAGTTCTGTGATCAAAAATGTCCTCTTCCATAACAGGCTGTGGATGAGTGAAAGACAGAGAGGAACAGAGGGTGATAAGGTTTTCAAAATATGTTAGAAAAAAATGTATTAATAGTTATTTAAAATAAATAGATTTTGCTCAAATTTTTTGGATTTCTGTGTTTTTACATTTTTATATGTATTTGTGTTAAGAGCAGGAGGGGGCCTTTTCCTCTTTAATGGGCAAGCCACAGTCTCAGCTTCTCGCTGGATGGCACATGTCAGTCAAACGCCACTTCAGGCTCCTAGTCTCTTTCATTCGCTCTTGAAAGGAGAAAATTGTATTTTTGGGTGAAGTTAATCTATATGCTACAGTTCTTATATTACAGTATGAACTAATATTCAAAAGTTTGAGGTCGGTAAGTTTTTTTGGTAACGCTTCCTTTTACAGTCCAGTTACCCATGTAAATAGTATGTACTTATTTTAGTAACTACAATTACTGGGTAATAACTAGTACTAACCCTGAACCTACCCCTAAACCTACCCTTGTTCCATGTACTTACCTTATCTTAGCCAGTACTTTCTAGGTAAGTACACTGTAAGTACTGTACTATAAAAGGAAGCGTTACCTTTTTTTTTTTAAATGCTGTTTAAAGAAGTCTCATTCTCACCAAGGTTGTTGAAAACGTTCGTGCTGCTTAATATTTTGTGATGGATTTTTTTAAGGATTCTTTTATGCAAATGCAATGCAAAAACAATGCTAATGTCTTTATGATCACTTTTGGTCAATTTAATACATCCTTGTATTTAAAAAGAAATATATTACTGAGCCCAAAGTTTTGAAAGGTAGCTAATGTATATTTGTTTGAGTTCAGTTCAACTGAATTCTTTTCATTATATCTTCAAATTACAGTATCAAAATCAGTACTGGGGTATTTGTTTGAGATTACTTAAATGTGGAAGATAAAAGAAAACCTTCCATCAAGTTTGTTAACCTGTGATTAATGATGAAAATATGAGACAGTTTGTCACTCAAAAATGCCAACCGGATGCTTTCTCTCTTTTTTTACCATCAGCTGGTTAATTTGAACCAGTGCCTGGCTGGGTTGCCGATTTCTAGACTATAGCTATGTGCTATCATGTAATCACACTCACAGTGATTTTGAGACATTATGCAAGCCTTTGATTAGGTAGCATGCTGTCCTCTGTGCATTTGGATATGTGTCTAGGCTTTTCTCACAGTTAAAATCCTGAGTTTGAAAGTGTGAAATTTGGTCCGTGATTACAGCAATGTCAGGGCGTGCTGTACTCTGGGCATACTGTATGGCATCTCGATTAGGGCCCTGGGGGTTTTGTACATGGGGCTTTATCCAGCTTTGAAACTGAGAAGTGAAGTGAAGGAGAGAAAGAATTTATCGGCTCTGTGATATTTTCTGTGTCAAGGCCTTTTCTACGGTGGCCGAGAGGTGCAAAACAAATCACAATTATAAAAACAAAACAACAAGTCCGAAAACACAACGACAATTCAGAAAACAAAATAACAATTCAGAAAACACAACAACAAATCTGAAAACAAATTAACAAATCAGAAAACACAAAAACAAATCTGAAAACAAATTAACAAATCAGAAAACACAACGACAAATCTGAAAACAAATTAACAAGTCAGAAAACACAACGACAAGTCAGACAAAACGGAAAAGGTAGGTATATGTGGCGAATTGAATACTGATCGCTGATTGGACAAGACATCTGTCAATCAAGACATACAGGCAGAAGAAAGATCGATTCGCGTGTGCATGTGTAAATATTAGCTGTATCGTCTAGGCTAGGGCTATTCAATTGGCGGCCCGCCAATCATCTCCATGCGGCCCGAGAGCACTCCAACCTCCCCCTCCTATTTTCTGGTGGTGCGGCTAAATTTGGTTTGATATGCGCGTGGCCGCAGTGGCGCGTGCAGCTGTATACCCACTGTGTGTGTACCACGAGCGCTCCGACTGACCTGAGAAAAACGTTTTCAGTCCGAATATTTCAGCAGTTAATATGTGTGTCCCGTATTTCTGTCGACTGAACCAGCGATATTAATCATTCGTTGGTTCGATTCCTATCTCCTTTTCACGAATTGGCCAAACGCGCGTGCATAACAGTAGGAAACGATTCGGATTCGTTCGGACCGTTCTGTCACTGAATCATCTGAAGCGGTTTCTCGGTCAGTAAGAAAAAATAGAGAACAAAATACCGCTGGTTTCAGTTTCACTAGTTTACTTTGAACTAGGCAGCGCGGTCCAGTGGATAACCGAACGCAAGCTTAAAGGAGTTGCGTTTACTAATAGTGGTAGGAAGATTTTAATTTGAAAAGTTTTGTTCTCCATAATATCACTAAATTAGCCGGCTAAATAGACAGCTAATATTTACACATGATACACATGCGAATCAATCTTTCTTCTGCCGCTGGCGCAGTCTGCTGTACTTTCTGTATGTCTTGATTGACAGATGTCTCGTCCAATCAGCGATCAGTATTCCATTCGCCACATATACCTACCTTTTCCGTTTTGTCTGACTTGTCGTTGTGTTTTCTGACTTGTTAATTTGTTTTCAGATTTGTTTTTGTGTTTTCTGATTTGTTAATTTGTTTTCAGATTTGTTGTTGTGTTTTCTGAATTGTTATTTTGTTTTCTGAATTGTCGTTGTGTTTTCTGACTTGTTTTTTTGTTTTCATAATTGTGATTTGTTTTGCACCTCTCGGCCACCGTACTTTTCACACCAAATGCAGAATAAATTTTTGACCAAAGGTCTGTTTGGACTTAGGCTGAAATGACTAGTCTCTGGCCTACATGAAACCACAATTCACTACTGTACAATAGGTGGCGCTGATTGAGAAACGGACCACACAGGAAAGCATGAAAACTCTGTCCATACTTTAATAGGCCTGTCAGCAGAGATGGTCTTATTATTGGCAGATATGAGGGTGAACTCAGAAATCAAATTTTCCTTGAGCTTTTACATCTAAGAGGTCATCATATTATAAGAATATCCTGTAAGTTTCAGAACTGAAAACGTCTTTGTTAGTCAAATAAAAGTTTTTATTGACACCAGCCTCAGCAAACGACTCATTTTTGAAAGTGGGCAAGCTTTTCATTCCAAGAGCTTTTATCTCATTGGCTTTTTCTGACAACAAATATTCATGCTTGGTTTGAATGGGTCCATAGGAATCCATAATTTCTATTCAAAATCTCATCGGCTTGCTCAAACATATACAGCAGTCAGTTCATTGAGAACGTCACACCTTCTTGGATCATGCGTTTATGCAAGCTCATTGATATCTTCAGACAGTTGTAGTCCAGACGAGGCAGTCCCCAATCTGTGGCAAGGTGACAAGGCAGTAAGCGCTCGCTGTGTCAACACAGATTTGTGGAGAGGAACTTCAAATCATTGGCAGCCAGTTCGACAGCCGGCCAGAGCTCTTGGGTATTGGTGGAGGCTCTGCCCGTAGATGGGGATTAGGAGAATGTGGGCAATGTTTTTGTTTGCTAATTCTCTCAGTGAGGTATTTGTGGAAAACAAGCATGAATGATATCAAGTTATTTCGGCTTGATGAAGATGAAAGTGGCAAGTGTGAGAGATTAAGGAAAGTGACAAATGAGACAGGCTGTCAAAGCAAGAAAGAGAGAGACAATACAAACAGTTCAGCAGAGACTGAGAAAAGGTAAACACACACACAAAAAAAATGTTTTACCCATGATGTCCAATAGAGTTTTTGGGATTATCATACAGTATGTGCAATAAAGCTGTAAAATATCCATATTTAAAACTAAATCGACTAAAATAACTAGCTTCGCTATGTGGAAATCAACAGGTTTGGAACAACTTGAGGGTCAGTAAATATAATTTCAAGTAATAGTCAGTAGTAAAGCAGAATAAAGAAGCATATCTTTATTTTAAAGGGCAAGGAGTGATTTTCTTTTTGATCATTTTTTTTCTATTTTAGTTTGATTATAAATGACACAATACAGCAGCAGATCTAGTTGGATGCATTCACACTAATGCACAGATCTGTTTTGAGGTTTTGTCCCATCTGTTTACAATCAATTAAGACATGATAACTGTTTTTATTCATTTTGTAAAATCAAAAAGGTTTTGTGCATTGTGCCCTAAACCTCACATCAGCATAAAAAAAAAACCTTCAGGAGCCCACCATGCATAAGAGAAGTGTCTGACATCAATTGTCACATTCAACAGGTCCGTGTCACTTGGTATCATCTAATCTGTTTATAAATCAGCAGTCTGCAACCTTAGCTACTCATGCCACCACACAAATAGGAATGAGAAAGATTAATAATATTAACTTTATTTTATTTTATTTTATTTTATTTTTTTTATATATAAATATTGAATTCCCCCACATTTTTTATGACAAATGACCTCTTGCAGTAATCCTTCTGTATTATCAGGCAGCGGATAAACATATTCAACCCAGCATACATTTTTAATAATCTGTTCACAAAATGTAATGACACTCAAATTAATTAAGGAAAGAGTTTCACATTAAATGATCACCACATGATGCACAAAAAAATTGTTCATTCATGCTGGGAAACAGAGTCCAGCATCCACCACTGCAGAGTAAGTGAATATAAATGGCACTAAATGACAGAAAGTTTATCAACCCCTGCTATAGATAAACATAGAAAATATTAACATGAAACAAGGAACAGGCATGTGTTTAAGTCATAGTTGTTTCTCCCTGATTTTTTGAGTGTTTCAGAGTCTTTATTTTGGCCTTTTCGCGATCTTGCGTCCTTGTGTTCTTGTGTTCTCATGTTCTTGTAATACAAAGAACCAGTGTAGTACTCGAGACTCGGACTCGTCTCGGACTCGGTCTCGAGACCATATTTTAATGGTCTTGGTCTTGTCATGGACTCATGTCCATTTGGACTCGGAATTGACTTGTACTCGAACATTTTTTCTTTTTTTTAGGACTCGGAATTATTCCCGAGTCCACTCGAGTTCAATTAAAAATATTTTTCATGATTATTAATGTATGATAATAAAATATTTCTTTAAATTGATTGACACGCCCAGTGATTGGTGATTTTCTAGTGTGCAACTGCGCATGACAAATTGTAATTAAATTACTTTTAACACCACCTACTATGCGGCCTTTTTACCCTAAACTGATCATATTTTTAAACTCTAAGTAAATTCAGTAAAAAAAAAAAAAGGATTTCTCTAAGTAAATAAAAGTAAATTAGGTAATCAACCCTCACTGGTCTCGACCTCGACTCGGACTCGACCGTCTCTGGTCTCGGACTCGACTCGGACTCGACTCTCTATGGACTCGGTCTTGACTCGGACTCGACTCTCTCTGGTCTCGGTGTCGACTCGGACTCGAGTGAGGTGGTCTCGACTACAACACTGTAAAGAACTGTCGAAGTTCAATTCCAATAAGCAAGAGGATGCATGAACCGGAATGTGTTCTTTATACTGAGGAATGCAGTTTTGAGAGAATTGAACCATTAGAAATCCCAGAAGTCACTGTGGGCAGACCACGTACAGAAGCCTGTAAGCTTTAAACTTCTTAGTTTCACTTAAGATATTCCTCCTGCAAGCTCCCAAATATGTGACTGCTTGTGAAAGTAAATGTTTATCATTTTGTTTCACCTAATTTTATTAAAGTGAAAAAGATCTGGAGAATGTCTGCAGTATTTTTATTGGCATATTAAAAGAATCTTAACACATAAGTACTCATACGTAGCATTTAACATACATATTCACTTTTACAGAAACACAAATAATTAAAACCACATAAACAATGAAAATAATATCTATAATATGTAAATGTTACACTTTATTTAGGGTTCAATTCTCATTATTAACAAGTTGCTTATTAGCATGCATGTTACTGGGATATTGGCTGTTTATCAGTACTCATAAAGCATAATAATGCTTTATTTTGCATGAATATTTGTTGAATTCAAATTGTACAAGTAGGCTACTTAGTAACAAATGGGATTTTTAAAATAGTGAAGTACATTACTTAACTTAATTTGTACTCAAGTACAAGGAAAATTACAGACTTAAAAAATATACTCATAAAAATACAAGTACATGAAAAAACTACTTACAGTAATCTGAGTAGTTGTAATCCGTTACTTCCACCTCTGCGCAAATCTTGGTGTTCTTGGAATTGAGAAACCGCCTTTGTCTTTGTTATTGGTCCTTTCCTGTATCTCAGCTTGCACAAAATGGTATTGCCGGATTTTTAGATTATTAGAATCATTATTTTATTGATTTGTAAACTTCAAGATTCTTATGTAGTAGTTCAGTCCTGATTAGTTACACAAATTCTCAGATCCATGCCAAATAGGTATGATTATTTATAATTAAAAACTAAATAATTTTATTTTTGCCTGCGAAGCTTTGCCCATTTCAAAGACTATTCCACTCCTCACTCCAGAAAACAAAGTCAGCTGGTTTCTTACAGGAAGTCTGTCAGGAGGAGGGCGATCTGATCTATTACAGCCACAGGAGGTCTTCTACATGCTGGCAGAATGTTCTAGTCTTCCTCACACTGCGGCTCTCTACGCTAAACAACACATTCTTCCTCTTCTCCATTATTCTCCTCTTTCCTCGTCTATCACGGGCCTCTACCGCTTCGTTTTCTTCTTTCTTTGCGTCTCATGGATGCCCTCAGATGGCAGGCTCTTGATGGGAACAAGTAGTGGAAAGAATTGATTGGTCAAGGTGAATGCTGATTGTAATTGCACAGAGCCTTATTTGGTTCTCCTGCTTGACAAAATCAGGAAGTTATAGGCTTTGCTGCTTCAGGGTTTCTGTGATTTCAAGGTGGTTTGGCTTTGCTGGTTTGTATTTAGCAGTAGTATACCTCTGATTTAACATTGCATTGTCACGCTGGATATTATTAGGCACTTGGGAAATATGAATATTCGAGAAACAATTTAATGACCTGTTTGCACAAATTACTGGTAACTGCCCACACCATTTTTATCTTTTCAAACAAACTACAATATACAGTTTCTAGTAATATTCTTTGATATGTTTACATACAGAATTAATAGATTTGGCGGCCATTTGTTTCTGAGTGATACATATTCTTTATTGAGAGGGTTATACAGCTACATGTATAAACATAATATTGCATTGTATTCATGCCCAAGCTCCTTCTATCTATTCAAGACTGTTTGTTTGTGTCTGCACATGTGTATATTTTTTTCTTTTTGTATAAAGGAAAAGTGTGTGTCCAAGATGCCCTCTTGAAAGCAGCAGTGTTCTGTCTCACTCACTTGTGTTTTGTGAACACACACAAAGATAGTGAGAGAGGGTGGAAAAACAAAGACAGGCACCCTTCACTTCAAAGCAAGCGAGTGACATTTAGGGCCCTCTGTGTTCAAAGCCCCCATTTTGCTTTTGTAGCTCCTCTTTGAGTATAATTAATATATTTCCTCTTCTAAAGAACGTGTTGGATTAACACACAGCTTCAACCAGTCTTTACCTATTTCATTATGCAGCTGCACTAAAAGAGAAATTCATGAAATCTTTGTTAGATTTTTTTTCCTCCTCAGTATTTTCATTAGAAACAAGTTAGCTTAAGACCATACCTGCTACCACAGAGGCAGAAAAAAACATAAACTGTGAAGAAAAACTGACTAGTTTTATATTCAAGGCAGTTGACAGAATGACAACTGAAATGATTTTTGACTGAGAAAAATGCCTTTATTTCAATGACATTGTCTGTTTTCATACAGATTTCACATCCATTGTGTTGATGTGAAAAGCTATTTGATCAGATTCTCAGTTTATCCTTTGGTTTCTCATTAACTCAGCTGTCATGGCGTCTTCTATCTGCTTTTTAAGCCTGTATTTCCCACTATGCCTTTTTGTCTCCAAATCAACTCATCAGGCTTATTGTCACAAGCTTTTGTCTTGTGGGTAGTGGCATTGCATCTGAAAGTTTGACCTTGTTCAGTTATTTGACCACAAATAAGGAAAATAGAAAAGATGACAGGATTATAATGTCTGTGTATTTCTTAAACAAAAAATTACATTTTTAATTGTGGTCATCAATTTCACAATTCCACATCGATTCCCAGTTTCGATTGCAGTGAGGTTAAAACATTTATATATCAAACATATTTAGTCTGTGTCTTTAGGGAAACCGTTTTGTTGCAGCTGATTTCTATGAACAAAAAAGAACAGCAGCCTAACAGGTTTTAAAACCCTTGGTTGTAAACCTCTTGCAGAAAATGTGAATAATTTTAACAAAATAAGAGGTATCATACAAAATGCTTATTTTTTTATTTAGCACGGTCTCAGATAATATATTTTACATAAAAGATGTTGACAAGATGTTTAGATATAGTCCATCAAAAAATAGCAGATATATATATGTATACAGTATAACTTTATGTTAAAGTTGTCACTTTTTGAGGGTTTGCAAAAACGCACAGTTTTGTGCCTGGCCCTTTAAATGTAAATGAGCTGCTGCAGAAGGCAGGGTTTCAAGAGCTTGTGTGTGTTAGCAACTGTGATTACCCCTTTAATACTGTGTCGTTACCTGGACGTAACCATGACTGTTTTTTTGTTTGTTTTGTGATGGTTGTTCTTGTGTCCTTGTTTGTCTAGTTAAGACTAGTTGTCTAGTCTAGTCGGTTAAACTGCCGAATTTTCAGGACCTGGAGGATTTTTCTGAAGAACATTGTTCCGTTTTCCAGGATATTTTGCATATTTAAAACCTTTCCAGCAGTGACTGTATGATTTTGAGATCCATATATTCCAGCCCGTTCTCATCCTTTAACGTCACATAGAACGCTATATGCAAAAACGGCGCTATACTACGCACATGGCACCCTTTATCGTTAATATAACACGCGAACCCAAGACGTTATAAATCCTTTAGCGCGAATATGACACGCACACCCTACCCCACACCCAAACTTAGCCCTCACAGCGCGTGTTATATTAACGATAACGGGTGCCATGTGCGTAGTATAGCGCCGTTTTGTCATATAGCGTTCTATATGACGTTAAAGGATGAGAATGCGTTGTCTATTCGCACTGAGGTCAATTGAGGGACTCAAATTATATTTGGGAAAAAAAGTATATTTAAAAAAAAAGACACATTTGGACAACGTCATCCTGTTTAAAAGTTTTCATAAGGGGAAATTGAACAAAAGAACACTTGACTGACAATAACAAACTAAAAGTCAATGAAAATGAAACTAAGATCAAAATAACTGAATGTTTGTGACAATGACACAAACGGCAGCAGGATTGTTAGTCTGCTGTCACTTTTAGACTTCACTCAGGAGACCATATACTTTTACATGTGCATTTTCTTTCTCAACTCTTTATGTTCACTTAAGACGAAACCGACTGTATATTTTGACATAACTTTGTCTGTATTTTGTTCGTTCAAGTGCAAGATGTGTACAAGAACTCAATTCAGTATTGCCTGTATGAGAGGCATCTTTCTGTGTGTGCGCAAAAACAGCACACGGCTTGACTGATTAATTCAGCTCTCTTTCACGTCGTCTTGTGCTTGAAAATGGTTTGAAATTACATTATAATGCACACACAGAAATCATTTAGTGGAATAGAAATCCAACCCTACTAATATGAAGGGTTGGGTATCATTTTTTTTTTTTTTATTCAATACCATTGCCAAATCGATACTTTTAAAATGGTACCAGTGCCTGAACCGATAGTGAAAAAAGAAGAGAACCTCAAAACGATGGTAAATGACATTAAAGAACAGCCTTTTTATTGAAAAACAGTACAACAGAAAATTCTTAAAATTTAATACATACAATTTTTAAAGTAAATATATAAATATAAGTAGTCTATACAAAAAAAAAAAATTACATAGCAAATTCGAAATAAAACCTAAGCCACCTTACCAAAATACAATAATTTAACACTAAATAACACCAAAGTAGGATACTAACAACAGCAAATTAGTCTGTATTCTTGTTATGCTACAAACCAGCTCTAAATTTCAGCAATTGTTTTCACATTTTTTGCCTTCTCGGGCCAAATATGACACCTCTCCTGACATAGTCTGTGTGTCCACCAAAGCGTTTTTAGGGAGCTGAAAGACGCCTAGCTTTGGGCGCCTGAGAGCGTTCTGGTAGCGCAGCGTTTTTTAATTTGAGACATTTTGTTGCTATGATACAGAATATCCATAGCACAGTTTACTTGTAACTTTCGCAGATAATTTGTTTCATACAAAAAATTTATTTTTCATCCATTTTGTTTGGTTAGCTCTGCCAGTTGATGTCGTTGTACAGAAAGAATGTTGTGACAGTTGGTCAGTGTGGTATTAGTCCCGCCCCTCCTCCACTGTGATTGGACGGCTGGGTAAAAAGTGACAGTAATGAGTGCTGCATTTTACCCAAAGTTGAACATTTTTTCAACTCTCGCCGACCAGTAAAAACGCCGCTTTAGCATTTTAAAAAACGTTCAGCGCCTCGTTACACTCATGCCGTTCTAAAAACACAGTGCTTCCATTAAAAACATACGCCAGGAAGCGTGGAAAAACGCTTTAGTGGACACACGGCTTTATTGCATGTCCAGCACATTATTTTAAAACGCATCACTTTAAATCTTTAAACCCATCGTGGAAGAATAACGCTGTCATGTTTACAACTGTGACAATTAGCGCTCAGGATCAACAGAGGGCTGGATTTACAAAAGTATGTGAAGTTCGCTGCTCTATTGTTGCAGTAAATTTCCACATTCTTAAATGAATCATTTATGAGATGTACGTCGGTCTGTTATTGTCGAGACAACGACTTTACATTTCCACACTAAACATAGCGTGGAAATAAAGTTAAATGTCAGTCAGTCCTTAGTCCAATACATGTAAGTGAATGTGTTTTGTCATTTAAGAAACCTTTATTATCATGATATATGTTAGTTGATCTATAACGCACAATGGGCATTAGTATGCACCGCAGTTCAGAGAATTGAATCTGTCAGATTTAGGCCTAACGCATCAATTCATCCACTTCTCCTGAAATACATTAAAGTGGCTGGTGAAGAGTAAAAGATGGTAAATTGTATAGTTACCTACACAATGTGGATCTAAACACATGATCCATTTATAATGGAAAGGATTGTTATTGACGTTTCCATAGATATCAGTGTGTATTTTACTAATTATAAATGTTGTTTTGTACTTAGTAGTATGTGTATTTACATGTCTGAAACCTAAAATAAACCTTATGTGGTTGAAAACAATGAATAGTTGTGATATATGATAGTGCTGAGCGTCTGTCTCTCGGGCTCAGCGCCAGCCAACAGGCGAATGCAGATTTGAATATAGAAGTTGATGATCACATGATCTGAACATTCTAATCACACTGGTGCGAACAATCATATGCGTCAAAGGGTTAAGGGTCCTGCTTAAAATTGTCTAAGGTGCTTTCACACCTAAGCGCTTGTTTCAGAATCCGGTGCATTTTCCCCCTTGGTTTGTGTGCGTTTGGACATATATGCAAACACAGCAATTGTGCTTGGATTCGCACCAAAACAATCGCTCTGAGATCGCCTGAACAAGATGGTCTCGGACCGATTGCAAACGAGCTCTGGGGTGGCTCGCTTGAGGTGTGAAAGCAATCCGACCCAATGGACTTATTTCTTTCTTTCCTTTTTTTTATTATCGTACTGTATGCAATTTTTCTTAAAGTCACTGCAAAAATATTTGTATCATATTCAAAGAGAAAAAAAATTTTGTATTCCATTTACGGGCCACAATGATGATCATTACATTTTAGATAGCACTTCCCTTTTGTCCTCAGCATCATCGTCCCAGTCTCTGCCTTTAAGTTAACAGGGTTGCTTGATTTAAAGCTTTGAGTAATATGGTTACTCTTTAACCCTGCAATTCACATTCGATGTAAGTCATCATTTATATCCTGATGAAGATCAAAGTTCCTATTGGGGATGCGTCCTAAAATGCCAACCCCTAATCTCTCAGTAAAATTGAAAGTACCCCGGTGTACACCCTTCAATAAAAGAAAAAACAGAGAGAGTAAGAAGAAAAAGACACAGAAAGAAAAGTGAGGGAAGAAGATAATGCCTGGAATGAATTATGTATCACTCCTAGAGGAATATCGCTCCTCTTGGTTGGCTTCTCTATCTCGCTCTTTAAATCGATACAGACTCACTGTCATGGGTCACTACCCAGCGTGCACCAGGGTACCACTGTGCTTCCAAAGTAAGCTATCCCCTGCTCACCCATCCAGCCGCTCTCATGGTGATAAGTCTGCCATATCTGAGCCTTAGCTCCAAGAGGACAGACTCTTTCAATTTAACTCCAATATCCGCTTCTGATTGAGTAGCGTAGGCCGAGCGGTGCAGAATTCATATATTCATCGCTCTTCAAGGTTTGCGTGGGGGCTCTTGGCCATGGGGAATGCATCGAGAGCATGTTATTATAAACCTGCTCTGAGTGAGACATGTCATGGTGCCGCATCTGTCACCTCCATATTGTGAAAAGTAGCAAAGATGTCCCCATATTCGAATTCGTTTTTTTCCTAATGATCACATTCACGACAGTGTTTGTTACTCTTGAAGATGCACATTGAGAACTATTCCAGCTTCAGAACAAGGTCAGTTCAATCAACACAGTTTGTGGCACAATGTTGCTTACTGAAAAAAGTAATTTCCACTTGTCCCACTTATTCTTAAAAAAAAAAGGAACATGGTTGCTGGGTTACTAGTGGGGCACTAACAATGGTAATCATAAATGTTAAAATACTAACTGTAACACTAACATGATTTTAGTGTTAAAAATGCTTGCTAACCTTTTTTGTGTAATGTTATATCCCTATAACAACATAATTCCTAAAATTACCATAAATATGTCAAGAACAATTTAACCATATTTCATTCTGTATCTATTTTGACTCTGATTTTAGTTATTTTATACAATTTTAGATTATAGACTTCAGATTATCTGAAAATGGCCCAATTTACTTCCATTATAACCTCAACCGCAGTGCTTGATGCGTGATGTTGTATCTTATCCATTTTTTGTCACGCATTAAGCAAATGCAGTCATACATAATATGGTCATACTTCCTGGTTCTAGTAAAAACTCTTTTTGAACCAACTGGAGTTTGTTTATTAACCACGCAGGGCATCCACCCAGTAGAGCATTACAATAATCTAGCCTTGAGGTCATTGACACATGAACTGGCTTTTCTACATTTGTCATTTAGAGAATGTCATCATTATTTATATTTACGTCTTACTGTGAAAAAAAACAACAACAACAACAGTTTTTAATAAATTCTAGAAATGTGGCTTTCAAGTGAAAAATTGCTATCAAATAACACACCCATGTTCCTAACTGATGACAAATACTATACTGAGCAGCCATCAAATGTAAGAGAGTATTCTGGGTTATTATGTGCAGAGTTTTTTTTGGGGTCCAACAATTAAAACCTCCCTTTTTTTTTTTTTTTTTTTTTTTTTTAGAATTTAGTAGTTGGAAATTATTAGTCATTCAATTTTTTATAAAAACACAACAACCAGTGTCTCATCATTTTGTTCTCACTTATCACGCAAGTGTGGTTGAGCTTATAATGGAAGTTAATGGTACAATTTTCAGATAATCTGAAGTATATAATTTTATAAAAGCACTTCTTAAAGATCACGACCATGTTTATAGGTACTCTTAAATATGTGCTTAAACTCTAATGGAAGTGTTTGCATAAAAGCTAAAAAATGATTAATAAAACAGTTCAACCTCAATTATCCAGCCTGTTTAAAGGAAAGGTGTTATTTGCTATACAGTCAGACAACAGTTAATGAAAAGGTATAAATTCTGTCACAACACTGTGATGGCAGCGTTCATATTCGTAGCCTTACACCAGGGCTGCACTAATTACCTGCCTGAAGGGTGCTGTGGAGAGAGTGGCCCTCTGGATATTTTTCTACTTCACACAACACTTCTCTTTTCCTGTCAACACACTGGGGACACATCCCTCTCTCTTTCCCATTCTCGCTCTCTGGCGCTCTTTCCATCCATTGCTTCGGCCGAGGAGGTGTCACATTATCACCTGAAGGTGTAAACAGCCGAAGAATTACCTTTTCCACACAGATTTCTCATGTACACACATACTTATAGCGCACACACACACACACTCAGGTACATATATACATTTTCTCTTGTCCTGAGATTATGCTCACAAACCCTTTGCTATCTTTCTCTCCACTTTTGCACCTCCCTGTCCTTTCTTTCTCCTGGCTGTCTCACTATCTTTCTGTCTATTTCTCTCTGTCCATCTCTTTCTGTATCTCTTTCTTGATCTGATGGGCGGCTCACCGAACTCACAGAGGTGAGAACGTTTCTGATGTTGTCAGTGTCTGTCCTTCACTTTCAAAAAAGCCTCCTAAATATCATGCTTGCATAATGAATATCTTATATATTTTCTCATACCGCATACACTATCCTTTTCCTGTTTTTTTTGTTTTTTTCAAGTGTAAATGTGTTTACTGGGTGCTGGATGCACAGCTCAGTATACATTTATGTTTCCTTACCTAAAAGTATATAAAATTATTGTTCTGTTGTAGTATTCCAGAGTTAAGTTTTGAAATTAATTTTGAAAGACAATGTCACTGATTTTAAAAAGTAATTTGAAAAAAAATAACATCCATTTACCTTGAATTGTCTTGTATTTGAGAGAATAGCTGTAACATTAATCATTTACTCAAAATTGTGAATTTTTTTCCAATGCATACAAGTTCCATTACAGCTAAACAAATTTTCTTTATGCTTTGTTCATGCTTAAATGCATTATGCTTTAATGAGAGTAGCTATAAGCTGTTTCCACAATCGAGGTATGTGTAGCAAAGTTGTGCCATAGATGCCAGGACATTGATTTTATAAATGGGGGTGCTGTCTGCAGCTGGCTGTTTGTGTGTTCACCGTTGTTTCCCATTGTGTGCGTGTTTGTATTTGCTGGGGTGTAGTTTGCCTTTGCCAGACTGTGTAAAGCTCCCGCAGTTGCTCCATGTGGTCTCTCTACTCTCTGGCAGAATTGCAAGGCCTGATGTTGGCAGTTCTGCCCTGCCAACCCCAGCAGCCCTCATCCAGACAGAACACTAGCCACATTCATTACACATTCCATAAGACACTTGCCAATGTCACCACTGCTACATGCACTGGAAAAAAAAAAGCTTTATTGTTATAAAGCTGCTCTTTAAACGATTTAATCTCTTCTGACGTATCACAGGGAATTGTTTAGTACAGAATCACAAGTTTTTCTGTTTCTAACAACCAAAACAATTCATTTCATTAAGATCTTGTAAAATGTTGAATGGCTAAACTCTGCAAAAATCTTCTTCAGGATTTCCGTCCAGTGCAAATATCTAAACTAATCAAGATTTATAATGTCTTGTTTTCTGAAAGATTTTTTTACACCTAAAACAAGAAAACGTAAGATGAATGGATACATGAAGTTAATTCAAAGGGAAGACAGCTTTTTTTTCAGGGAAGGATCAGTTTAAATGCTGCATAAAATGACACTTATCTGACACAAAACAGAAGTTATCCTCTCAGTCATATAGCAATCATATCCATATTTATCAAACCCTCTGACCATTTCAATCCCTTATTAGAAATATTTGCTTTGCAGACTAACATTTATCTAACCCTTTAAAAGCTTCCATTCTCACTATCTTTTACATCTGTTTAAGCATGTGCTTATACTGTACTTAAGCTTTAAGTGCATATGTTTATTGTAAACCCTGAATAAACTTTCAGCCACCCACAGTCTGTGTAAGAGGTAATTTTAAGTCTTTGCATCTTGACGACATGAATCATCCTCTCTTCATCAGATCAGACATAAATAGAGATATACACTTTTTGAACCTGACTTATTCTCGACTCTTTGAACCTTTAAACAAACTTCTGAGTACTTGATTCACAGACAGTGAAAGGTGATGAATCTTTTAAATGGATGTGTAAAATATGCAATCTCTATGTTATGTTCTTGTGCAACTTTTATAAATGGAGTTTTAACTTGCTGTGCTGTCAGATCTATTTGAGGGCTCAGTCAATGTGACTTTTGCTGTAAATAAAATGAGTCTCTGATTGTTTAGTTGTTGTGACTAAGTACAGGCTTTAATGTTACACATGCTTTCATTTCTGTGCCAGTAGAACTAAACTGATTTGCAATCGGTTTGTTTATGTAGCCCATTGGATTTTGAACCAATATCCTTATTGAATATTGAAATCATTTATAATTTATTCCATTGATGGCAAAGCTGATGAATAGATTCTTCAAAAGATCAGCATTTACTCTAAATATAAATCTTTTACTCTAACCTTTGATCAGTGTAATGCATACCTGCTTCTGAATAAAAATGTTAATTAAGTAAACACTAATTAAACTATCTACTGCTACTTATCTGCTAATTTATGTCATTTTGTTTGAATTTAGCTTTAAGTTTATGTCAAAACATTTACATGCAACCTATTACTAGTTAAAATATTAATATTAAATCATTACATTTTGCTTTTGTAGTTAACCTCATTTGACAGAACCTTTTTTGTGATGTCAATTAAGTTTTTGTAAAGTAGAGTGAGTGATATTTCAACAGTACTTCCCAAGCACAGCCGGGGTTTCCAAACTCAATTGTTTTCCTTTCCTTTCTCGGCATATTAAAAAGCAGAGAGAGCTCAGCTTTAGAAGTTCTTTGTTTTAAACAGGACTTTCTTTATTAATAAAACTATCACATCTGCTCTGTAAGGCTGTGGGTTGCCGCTGAGCTTTTATCTCTCCTGAGAAACAAAAGGGGAAATTAAGCTCTGGGGCGGCCATTTTCAAACTTCAGTCCAACTAATGACTAACCATGCAGAGCTCCAAATCTGTCTCTCCCTCCCTCCTTCTAGCTAGACTTATCACTGTGCCGTATATGATAACATATTATTAAAATTTCTTCTCCCAATATTACAGTTGCTCATTATTAAGAAGTAGCAGCTGAGAGGAGATGAGAGTACAAGGCCAAAATGGAGGGAGGCGTGTGTTATGGAGGCAGAGGTGGGATGTGTTTGTGAACCACAAGGTCATGAAAGGATTCAGTGATTAATGCATTTTGTGATGTGTGTGTGGACGTGGGTGGGTGGGTGTTATGTTGTATATCTGATAGGTGTCATTTTCAACTACACCACTCTCTTTTTTTCCGCTCCTCTCTCGTTGCTGCTTTGAGTGACGCTGTGTGTGATTTTTAATGACAGCTGGAACAAATGGGTTGTAATGAGGTGACCTTGCCGTGTAGACTGTTTGCCTCACCAGTTTCTCTCTCATTCTCACTCTGGCCAGAGGGCCATGGATCATGCGTTTGAAGTTGTGAGAGGACGAACCAGCTGCAGGGATAGGTAATGAAGCTTTTGGTTGCCAGTTGGTGCCAAGTCACTGATGCCTATAGCAGGAAGTCTTTGTTTGCTTTGAAATAGTTTGTGTTGTCCATGTTGGTCTTTCTTCCACATGCTTCTTTGTTTATGTAAAATGTATTATTCTGAACCCTTTGGTACAGTACATATGGATGCACAATGCATATGTTTGAAGACAGCATACAAGGCGTAGTTCACAGAAAAATCGAACAATTGGCGCTTTCCACTGCATAGTACGGTACGGTTCGGCCCAGTACGCTTCGACTCGGCACGGAACAGTTCGGATCGCTTTGCGTTTCCACTGCAGTAGTACCCCTTCAAAGTGTGTGGGACTGATCGTTATTTGCGCGCGCCTCTACTGCCATGACATCATCTTAAAAGCACCACATTTTCAAACCCACAACACAGGAACAATGGAGACTATCGAGGGAATGGTGTTCCTGATTCTCGGTATGTGGTTGTTTTTAACTGCTAGACGGAAAAATGTGTTTAAAATGAGGCTGATGGCAGCAAAACAAAAATACTGCTAAAAAAGTGTCTCGTGTCTCGTGTCGCAAATCCAATGACGCTAGTAGTGACGATTCTGTCTGACCAATCAGTGATCTGCAGTGTTTCACGTCACATTTTAGTACCGGTACGGTACGCTTGGAACCTCAACAGACCAGGTACCATTTAAAGCGACCTGAAGCGAACCGTACTGTACCGTACCATGCAGTGGAAAAGCACCACAAGTGAGACGTACCGAACCGAACCGTACCGTACTATGCAGTGGAAAAGCGCCTATATATTATCATCACACACACACAAACACGCACACAAAAAAGTTTTGTGAAATGTAGAAGATAAGCCACACAGGTTTGGAACAACATGAGGATGGCAGAATGATCAACTTCCCTTTAAGGCAGCTGTCAAGACCATATAGATATTTGGACATTACATTGCCCTATCAATTCCTAGCTAGCATCAGTTAGCATCAGATGAATCATTTATTTAAATAACATGTTTGCTGCATCAAAATTTATTGAATAAAAAGTTAACTGTTTATTACTGAAATACAGTGCCAGTAAAGCTGCTTATCTGTCTGGACAGAAGTCAGGATCTAAGCATGTGAAAGCATATTCACACCCCATACTTCCTACTGCCTTACTTTTAGCCAAAATGGACATCCTCCCGCTGTGTCTCAGGGCTCCCGCAGGAAAAAAAAGCTGCAGCTGGCGACCAGCTTGCCAGATCTCACTTCCTGGATGTGCATACACTTGGCTTTGGGACAGAGAAGCCATCAAATTAAATGAATTTTCATTGATTGTTTCTCAGTGATATTTACTCTGATGAAAGCGATTATTTTTCATAAAAGAGTTGATTTTGACTTAATATCAAAAGTGATATTATTTACAAAATGTTAATTTTAGTATTGTGAATTTTCTTGCATCGAGTGCAGTTTTTCAAAGGGATGGTGATATGAATGAATTACTTTCAATGTATTATTATTATTATGAATTTGAGAATGTATTTGTATTTGGTTGGTCCCCCATTTACTTTAATGTCAGCAGCACTCCAGCTGACATAAACTACACAAGTATGTGCAAAAACTTTGGATCTTTTTTTTGTAATTTATTTATTATTATTATTATTGGTTTTTTTTTTTTTGTAATTTAAAAACTTTGGATCTTGAATCATGCTGGAGAACATGGTCTCCACTGTAGAACAAATATCTTGATTCATTTCTCATTTGTTTTTGGTGGAACTTTAATGGGTGCTGTGGGTTCAGTACAGATAATGCATATAAAGTGATGTTATTTTGGAAAACAGATTTAACTAACTAAATAAATGTGCCTTCATTTACCCACATTTTCTAATTTATGGAGGCTGCGTCTAGGATCCACATGTTTCTCAAGACAAACTTCTCCACTAAGCTTTGAACCCCACTGTGTACAGATAACTCATTAAATGTTTCTAATCATTCAGATTGGTAATTGTAGCATTAGCACTGCAGGATGACTAAAAGATAGCCTATTAGTGGATTAGAATATTATGCAAATTATATACAGGTTTTACCACTCATTTTAACATTTATTTATTAAAAAATATTTATAAAGTGTAAAGTTATGGTAAATTAAAGAGAAATCATTTGTTAAAAAATTACATTGTGCTTCATGTTTTTCTTTGGATGCCATCAACATACCTCAGCATCAAAATAGATGCTTTTGGTAATGAACTATAAATGGAAAGCACAATTGTAAAAAAAGTTATTTTAATCTAGCTGGAGTAGTATTTCATTTAGTTTGAAAGGAGGGGGGACCTCTCTGGGGTGCCAGCTGCTTAAATCAGTGTGAAAGATTAGCATCACCATCTCCTCTCATTTGACATGCCTATATACACAGTATTACAGAAGTCACAACCTATTAATCAATGTGTGTGTAACAGAGAGAGAGACGTAGTGTTCAAGCTCTTTCTGATGCGTCAGTCTTATCTTTGTTTTTACAGTTTCTCTATTTAAATGCCATTTAGAGTTTGAACATAAAAATCTGACGTGAAGTTAAGGGGATCATTGTGTGTATCAGTTAGTGCTCTGGAAGGTGGGTGGATGCATGGTCTTATTTGTGTGTATTTGCATGATACACACAAATACTGCTGAATTTGGTTGGTGGTGATGTA
The DNA here is from genome assembly GCF_988280905.1 of Pimephales promelas. Taxonomy (NCBI): domain Eukaryota; kingdom Metazoa; phylum Chordata; class Actinopteri; order Cypriniformes; family Leuciscidae; genus Pimephales; species Pimephales promelas. The sequence continues at coordinate 29,197,318 of NC_142769.1, read as the reverse complement.
TGAAATGCACCATATCCAACAACAGCCTTATCTGAGACAAAATCATATGACAATGAACACACAAATCCAAGGATCTGAATACAGCCGTCGGCTCTAGAGTCATTAAGAGTGAGCGAGAAAGATTTCATTCTATTTCAGTGGTTGCTAGGCAATTTTAGGCCAATCAGGAAATGCATCCTTACCTCACCTCCCTGCTAGACCAATCAGGTATTGATCACAACAGATGATAAGAAAGAGGAAAAGCTAATAAATAATCCAGTTGGACGATGCGTGAAATAGATTTCAAAGATTTTTTGCATGGGCATTTGGTTGTTAATAAACAGATCCTGACAACCATTAGTGTACACTGGAAATAAGTGTTGACAGTTCAAATGACCAACGCTCTCATGCTGCACTGATACAGCTGTAAAAAGCATAATGTTTCACTGAGTCTTCTTTCTTTCTTTCTTTCTTTCTTTCTTTCTTTCTTTCTTTCTTTCTTTCTTTCTTTCTTTCTTTCTTTCTTTCTTTCTTTCTTTCTTTCTTTCTTTCTTTCTTTCTTTCTTTCTTTCTTTCTTTCTTTCAAGAAGTCTTTTTTTCATTTCATGTGTGATATGTGTGACTACTAATACTAAATTAAGGATAATTTTTTGGCTTCAATATCTCTTCCGATACACTGTAAAAAAATATTTTCAAGATTTGTTATCACAACATATTTTCTTTTGTCAAATCAACTTTATAATAATTTATTTAGTTGAGAACTTATTATTTTGAGTTTCTGATGATTAATCTCCTTCATTGTATTAACTCACTTTTTCCAGTTCAATCAACTTAAAATTTTAAGGCAACCCAGGTTACTTACTTTTTTAAGTTAAACCAACAATATTTTTTTTACAGTGTAGTAATCACAACATTTTTTCTTTTGTCAAATCAGATAACATATAATTTTGAGTTTCTGATGATTAAATTATTCTCCTTCATTGTATTAACTCACCTTTTCCAGTTCAATGAACTTAAAATTTTAAAGGGCACCTATTATGGAAAATTCACTTTTACATGGTGTTTGAACATATATGTGTGTCGGCAGTGTGTGAGCAAAACCATCCTAGAATGATAAAAATCCACCCAGTTGTTTTTTTTTTACAATCTCAATAAATCATATTCACTGTCTCAGAACAAGCTGTTCTGAGATTCAGCTCTTTGTGACGTAGAAAGTGAGAGAGGGGTTTGATTGACAGTGTGGTTGTGGCATAGAACCCGCCCTCGGTGATCTGTACACATCATCCTCCATTGTTTCAACGACAGCCTAATGTCTCTTGGAAACATAAATATTCTGTCGTGGGTTAATCCTGTTGTTGTAGTTTAAAAGTTAATCCTCAACTGTTAATCATCATCTACTGTTTGCGATCCAACGACACATCCAGTAACAGTGTATTTTATGATTTTTGAGCAAATAGTCTTTTCAGTCAATGTCAGCCAATTCAACAACAAATGCGTCTAAAGTTGTTGTCGTCGTAGGATGTCTGTGTAGGCTATATAATTTAAACCTTGTTTGTATAGTGTGTAACCACACGTTTATATATATTTAAAGATATTGTAATAAAAAATGCATATATGTTCTTGTTCTGTTAGTTAGCCATCTCCTCACATTTGACACAGAAGCACTTATATGACAAGTAAACATGACGCCACAGGTCCCTCGCATAAATGTAATTTCGCTTGTACGTAGCAAACTTATCACAGTATGTGTATGTAGTTTCATAAAAAATGTGCCAGCATTAGTGTTGCACATGCCCATCATTTCAAAGGGGACGCGATTACAACGCTAAGTACATAAATGTATCAAATAACCATACCAAAACGTACTGGTCCATTCTCATTTGTGTTTATTATTCCGTTCGTCACCTGGGTCTGATCAGAGATTATTTATATATTCCGATTCAAACGTACGCTGAATGACATTCAAAACAGCGGTTTCTCTCAGTCTCTCAGTACCGACTGCCATTGGTATCAAGTTACGCCCTCATCCAAAGGCAGGGCGGGGATATGCAGCTCATTTGCATTTAAAGCCGTATACCTCCGAAACAGCTCATTTTTAAGCAGGCCCCAAAATGACATTTTCAAATGGTTATAATAAATTTACTGTGGGGTATTTTGAGCTGAAACTTCACAAATACATTCTGGGGACACCAGAGACCAATATTACATCTTGTAAAAAGGGGCATAATAGGTGCCCTTTAAGGCAACCAGGTTACTTACTTTTTTAAGTTAAACCATCAATATTTTTTACAGTGTAGAGTAAGCTAATTTACACAATATGCTTGCGATTCCCTTTCGCTCAGGCTTCCACCCAAGCTCAGGGATATTTATCACACCTAGGTGTTGTGCAAATATGCTCCTAAAAATAGTGACTTTAGTCACACCTAAGTGCAACACGCAACCAGGACATTCAACCAGTAATGCAAGGATGATTCTGTTTGTCTTGCAAATTCTTTTGACCTACACTCAAAAATAACTCAAATTAAGTTTAATAAAAAGTTCCGGTCTCATACTCCTGGGGTGGTGATGGCGCAGTGGATTAGACACATGCCTTTGGTGTGAGAACAACCCCTAGTTGTTCCAGAGGCGTGCGACCACTGACATATATAGCAATTGTAAGTCTATTCTTATTGCACAATTGTGTTGAAAAGTTTTTCATCATTTAATCAAGTTCGCTGAAAAAGCCATTTTTTTTTTGAGTGGGAGTTCTATAAATAAAAAGTAAGCAAACATGGCTGCTAATTCCACTTATGCACAATTTCAGAGGAAAATAAGTAATCAAGTGGACACATTGGATGTAACCTTTACATTCGCTCAACATATGGATTCAATATCCTTCACAGTTTCTTTAGTGATTGTGTATTTGGTTGGTTGGTTTGCAACTGGCAGTTTCCTTGTTTTGCTTATGCCAAATTATGATCCGGACCTGCTCGCTGCTCTTGGCCTTCAGAGCTGAACACCATTGATGTGGCCATGATCTTTTGAACAACGTTGATTCTAAAATGTTGCAGTTCTAGCCATTTCATATATGATCACTTACCTGCATCTAACTCTGACTGCATATCGCCAGATCACTGCTGGATTAACCATATCAAATAACTGACTCTTATTTTCTGACATTTCTCTGGGTGAGGCTGTTTTTCGAATATTTTTTTTTCCCAGAGCAAACCGCTCAGATCTGCAGGCTGAGATGTGGCAGTGAGATGCTAGACACAGTCTGCGTGGCTTGTTGCTAAATGCTCAGCTGCTCGCTCAAACACCAGCTCTTTGTTGCTGCACCTCTCATCTGTCACAGTCGCTTCATCGTATTGTTTCTCTACCCTTTAATCTCTGTCTCTTTGTCCTTCTTTCTACCGTTCCATCTTCATTCAGCACCTATCTCCATCTTTCCTTCTCTCTCTGACTTTTCGTCTCCCCCTCTCTCTCTTTCTCTTTCAAGGTTTCACTCTTTTGCTTACTTCCTCTATCACATCTCATTTTCTCTCTAATATTCATTGGTGGACTCAGTGCAAAAGGTTTCTTGCTTTGATTTTATTTTATAGGCTTATCAAAAGCAGACCAGGACAATGTCATATTACCATTGCAATATACAAGGATTGGACGCATTAGTGCTGGAGGAAAGATTGCTCACTTTCGAAAATGAGTAGGGGGAGAAAGCGGTTTAAATTTGTGCCTGGTTTTCCTCCTGAGACAACAATTCCTGTGACCATGATACAAAGGAAGCATGTCCATCATTTCATGTTGACCTAAAGGGTTGAATTAAAGGATCTGTATGCAAGAAATGTATTTCAATTAATCATATATTTTCCCTGATATGTCACTAGACATTAAGAAATCATGTTCATTGCAATTATATCACTGACAACAGTAGTCCGGCCAGGATATTGTCATTTAAAAAGTGAAGTCGCAGCCCTTGACTGATGTTGATGTTGTGAAGTTGTGTTTTGTTCTGATGCATCACCCTCCACCGATCTACCAATCACAGCCTCAGTAGTGTTGCGGCATTCAGGTTGCCAGCTCTTCTCTAGTTACAACAGCTGCAAACGTGTCGGAATCGGATAAAAAAATTCTAACGTTGCGAAACCGAAATACTTTGTTACAAAGTATTTATTCATGCAAAATACTTTGTTACAAAGTCTGAAATAAATGAAGAGTTTGGTTCCAAAACGCTATAAATCCATTTTGATGAATTTGAGTAAAACTGTGTTTTCTTTAGCAAGAAAATGGGAAGATGAAAACCACTATTTTCGGTTTCAAATTTTCACATAGCATTTGTAGGTTATAATAACAATAAAAAATGAAATCCAGGTTTTGATTTCCAAAGATTTATTATAAAAACAGATCGTTTTTCCCCCAAAATGCAATAAATCCAATAATTTTTTTTTTAAATGCAATTAATCAAAATAAAATTTTATACACATTGAATTTCTTGTGCATACTATAAATCCATTGCTTTAATATAACAATATTCGGTAACACTTTAAGGGTTCATGTCATGAATTATCATGAATTCATGGATAAATTAATTATGCATTAATTCATATTAATATCATCAGGAACTAACAACGTTTTTTTAACAGTTCAACGTTTTTCATTCATGACTTCATGGATGAACAAAACCTTAATTAAAAAATTAACGAGCACATCATCATGAATTATGATTTATTAAGCATGATCTAACGATATCGCTGTTGTCAACCTTGGGACGTCGCTGCTGAACTTTTTTGACGGCGATCAGCTGTAAACTGGCTTGGTCCTGCTCGGTTTTCGTTGACTTTGAATAAAACAACTGAAAATTTTCCGAAAGATCCTCTGGGGGTCAGTGTGTCAGCGTGACAGAAGTTTGATGCTGTCGTGTGAGAACAAGCAACAGCCGGCATTTCCTCCTCCCGAGTCCATCTTCTTCCTCATGTAAATGATTCGATTTCGATGTCACGTTTACCCATGCAGGATGCCTTACCAATTCACCAATGCTGTCAAAATTATTCATTTTTTTGTTTGTTTGTTGATCGAAAGGACAAAATAGAGAAAACCTAGGAAGCCGGGTTAGTTAAAGCGCTGCCGTTACTGTTTACATTGCGTGGAATGGTGCGTTGTGATTGGTTTAGCGGATATGTGGCATTTTGCAGAAAAGGGAGACTGGCGTTTGTCGCGGTTTGGAAAGAAAGGGAGAAAACATTACATAATAACACGGCGGATATCCCATTTTACGTAAAATTAAACATTGTTTTTTGTATCTGGTCGGTATTGAAAAGTCAGATTTTTGCAGTAACTCATTTTTTTTAAAAATTAAAAAAAAAAAACTTACTGTGTAGGACTCGTCACTTGCCATTGGAAGCTTCATGTAGCAGCCTACATTCCTGCTGGAACCTGCATGCAGCATATTTGGCAACCTCGAGTCATGTGATTGCAGTACCAGTTTTGGCCACAATCTTGCATACAGCTCCTTTAAGAAGGTGCGCCTGTAAACACATTGATTTGGGTCTAGAGGATGCTTATTCATATCATGACCATCTGTCTGTAATGTAATCAGATTGATCATTCAAATGAATCTTTAACTTTGTTTATTTTGTGTTTTCTCTTTGGCCAGTGATTTAAACTCAAAATATGAGTATAGGGAGGCGGAGAGATAGTTTGTAACCATAACTGTATTTTTTTACAGAATCCAAGAAAACATCAACAAAGTTATTCCATTTGCAGGTAGTGTCTCACTTTTTTCTGAGGCAGTTTTGTGAGGCAGTAGTAGCTACACATTGCGTCTTTTACTCACGCAAACACTGTTAAAGTGCAATAATGCCACCTACGATGTTAGAGCATCAACCAGATGTTACTGCCACTGAATTTTTTATGATATTGTGGTATGTAAAAAGTTTATGTATTTATAATATAAACATAATATAGTTGATTTGTAAAGATTTTTTATGTCTTTGAAGCTGTGTATACTGTACCTTAAATACTGTTAGATGATTTTAGGCGATTATTCTGTATTTTAGGTTTTATGGATTTTCACGTACAAGCACACGCAAGGACTGTGGTCTACTCCATCCTGCACTCTTTTCTTAAACATCTATATTTTCAGCTTAACAAAACTTTGTCTACTAATTGAATGGAATTTTCTAAACATGATCTGCCTACCTTGCTGAAAACAAGCTATTTCTTCATACATGTATATCCCTCCCCTCTCTCTCTCTCTCTCTCTCTCTCTCTCTCTCTCTCTCTCTCTCTCTCTCTCTCTCTCTCTCTCTCTCTCTCTCTCTCTCTCTCTCTCTCGTTCACTCTCTGTCGCTCTCTTTTTGTCGTTCTCTCATTCTCTGTGATGGATACGTATAGACAGGCTTCATATGGGGTGGGTTTGGCATCTGTCATGAGGTCTGCTCTAATTCTGGAGTGATTGCTCGATAACGGTTATAGCCACGTTGAGCAGGCACTTGTCATCACCATGGAGAGGGATGAATTGATTGGGTGAATAGGTGAGCAGAGGAACGTGGGTGTTGAGATGAAGATGTGATATTAAAAGATCCATGAGCGCTTTCTGGAAAATGCTTTTTTCTGTCATCCTGAAATGGCATTATGTTTTTGCAAACAGACTGTGGGAAGGCATGATGGGTTGGCCCTCACTTTTATACGCAATTTCTCAATCACTCTTTCTCTCCTGAATAAAATGAAACAGATACACACTCACCTCAGCTCAATATAGGAGGTTGATAAACAAATACATTCCATATCGCAAAATGTATTGTTAAAAAATATGGTTGCATGATAAAATTATGGCATTACAGTGTGTGTTTGTGATCAGTCTCAATAGCATGCATTACTATAAATGCATTCATACTGATACTTGTTCAGTTTAATTATACATTTTTTTCCCAACAAAGCCACTCTTTAAGTATTTTCAAAGTCTTTATAACACTGTAAAAAAATATTCCAAGTCACCAATTTTTCTGGTCATATGGTTCTGTTTACATTTTACTTTCATGCTTGAGCTTCTGTTTAAAGTGGGCCACAATTTCCCAATGTCCTTCAGACATCTTGACTTTCGCAGGACAAGCATAGTGAGCTAAAGAGAGAGATGTAACACTTGAGTAGTGTGGTTTAAATAAAATCCCTTGGTTCACAACTCAAACCAAACAAATTAAGCTTGATTCAGAGCCAATCAAACAAGTTGTTCTTGTTCCCTGTCCAATGAATCTTTGGATATAAATTGTGTAGGTACATTTACAACCATGTTTTAGAACCCTACTTGCCATCACACAAATGATATCAGTCTCAGACCTTTTTCAGCTTAAACGTTTAAATTTACAGAGACGTAAACTGTCACTGACAGCGTTTACATGCAGCCAATTTCCGGGTCATGGTCAGGTTAAGGTCACTATTCGGGCTTCTGAAACATTAGGAATAACCCGTTTACATGCGTGAGCAGAGAAAGTTTCTCCTGTATACATGGAATTGCAATATGCCGATGTAAACGGCTACGCGCGGTTAGCGTCTGGACGTACAGACAACCTTAAGACGCAATATTTGTCATTTCCGATTCTTCTTCCTGTATCCAAAGACAACAACAACAGCAGCATACGGATAATGAATAGTTCAAGGCAGATAGCAATCGCCTTTGTTTGTGCTTTGATACTGGTAACGTTACTGACCTCGCTCCAAAAGTATGCTGTCCTGCGTCTCGCCATGTTTACTTCCGGTGTACTGCACGCGGATTTTTGTGTGCGCTGAGAAGTTTCTCTACTCAAAAGACCAAGATTCTTTGCAAATGGAAAATGTGCAGAACTCAAATCACTATGGGGATATGTCGATACGCGTTTACATGACCAAAAATTTGGATTAGAAAAGTGGTACCCCAGGTATAATATCCTGTTTTTTTTTAAATCCGGGATATGAGCAAATTTGGGTTTTTGCCTGTGTTAACATGGCAGTACGCGACCGGGTTATTGCTAATATGCCGGTTTTGAACGGGTCATTGGCTCCATGTAAACGTAGTCACTCACTCCTCCCACTCGTTCACTGTCTCCAGAGTTCTAATCATCATCACCTGCACCTCATCATTTCATCCCCCTTTATATTCGACACCCCTTCACACACTCATTGTCTGGACTTGTCGCTAAATGACACACAGACTCTCCCATGCTATCAACCTGCTACTTACAGCACCTGATATCCATTTGACTATCTTCAACACACTTGCCATTGAATGCCTTCTTCAGTCGTCAACCATTCCATGTGACTTTCCATCTGCATCTGAAACAGATACTCTAATTATCCTGCAGCTAAATTCCCATCTGATTATCAACTGTTTGAATACTCACCATATCTCTGTCTGCTTCTGCAATCCTGTAAATAAATACTATTTCACTTACCACCTGTCTGACTCCTGTTCCATCAGCGACAAATATGTAAACATTCACACTGGACTTATGACAGAGAGGTTGAGGAAGCCAAACTTTCACCATAGATTAGGGTTATTTTGTTTCTGTGTGTGTCTTAGATACGATTTTTTTTCTTTTTTCTCCCAACTAAACATTTCAGATTAATTTTAAATGCATTTAAATTGCCTGTTTATTAATAGGACTTTCAAAAATGCAGTCTATTAGTACGGTGGAGATGCTGGAGCAGCTGGAACATTAAGAAATGCATATCTGGAATAAAACCAAAGTGACTGGTACAATATCCAATTAAAGCCAGTTGAAAAACAACTTGAAAATCAAGCCTGACACCTGTTTTCATGGGTTGTCTTAAATAATTTGGAAAGTCAAGACAATTTTTTTTACTGAATAAAATCAAAAAGAACAGCTACCAGTATTTGTGTCTATGTAAAACAGATTGTAATTCATATAGTTCTCTGTAATCCATATTGTAGACGTGCCATTTACTATTTGTATTTGTTATGTGATAAATGTCAGATCTGACATGAAATCTGAAGGAAATATGTTGATATGTGCTCGCAAAGGAAGCTTTGAGACCACCACCGCCAATTTCTTTGGCTGCTATCTTCTCTCATCATCTGTGGACAGATATTTTCTCTGTTTATGTTTCATTACCTTTGAACCGCATCCAAATCCAGTATACAGTTCTAAATGCAACAAAACACAAACCTTCATGATGCATTTTTTTTTTTTCAAATGCAGGGCATCTTACACTCATGCAGTCCTTTTCCCCTGAGAAATGCTCAGGCTCCCTGACTGTGTCCCCAGCCTTTTCATTTACATTTAAAGTGGCTACAGACAGGCCTGAGTGCAAACTGGATGGAGAAGGCCTCCACAGTCTTTGAGCTCTAATAAATGGAGACTCTGAGGGGTTCTGGGGATTGGCTGTGACACAAGGTTAACCTGGGTGCAGTTTCATTCGCTAGAGTGGGTCAAAGCTCAGCGCAGGGGAGAGAGAGATTTAGTCCCTCATGTGCGAATATGTGATGTGAGTAGGCATGTTTTCTTACGTGGTTTCATTTGCTCTCATTTAGCATTTATTAGGTGCTCTACAGAGAAAAACACATCAAAAAATGATGTATGAATATTAGTGGCACAGTATTAGTGTTTGTTTACCATATGTGAATGTAGTCTACATCCTAGGTGTCCCATTGAAAAATGGGTGATTTAGGGTGATGGGTGACCATTTTCAACTAAAACCAGAAAACTATTTATGCTTTTTGACCCTTCATTTACACACGACAACAGTGTTTTGAGGGCCTTGTGAAATCAAATGGGACCCAAATTGCAAGTTTTTGAAAACAATACTGTTATCGTCTCTGTCTAAACTAAAATTTGTGAAAATGTGTGTACTATGTGTTCATTCTATAGGCTCGTAGTGTTTCTTTACAAATTGATATCATCCACTACTGGTCTAGCATACATAATACAGTGTTTTTAGTTGTTTTTCGGATCCGTGTGAACAAGGATCATTTTGGCTCATGGCGCGCCTGAGACACGCGTGTCATGCAAGCAGTGTGCAAGCTCTAATCTGTTTTAAATGGAAGGCAAAAAAAATGGACATGCCATGCAGCTGAGATGCTTACAAGTTAGGGCTTTCACTTTTTACTGGTGTGGTACGTATAACAGCAGCACAGCGATCGTCTCCACACCGAGTCTATTTTTGCTATGCTGCAAACGCTGAATTAAAGTGACAGGTTTCGTGGTCAAAATGATAAAGATTGACCTGAAAATGTAGTAATTTCACCATAAATGCGTTTAATTAAATAAAAGGTAGGAATCTCACCATAAATGCACATTTAATCTAGGAAAACTACAATTTACTTCAACCAAGCGACATAATGAACAACACTCGTCTCAATCGTGGAGGTGGACAAATAAGTTATTTGTGACATGCAAGATCTATTGTTTTAAAATTGAAATACAAAAGAAAAGGCAAGTCGGCTGCTTTTGTCAATTTAAGTTTTAATTTAAATTATTTGCGATTTTAATATAGTAAATATTTGACCACTTGCTTGAGCAACTTATAAGTATAAGTAATGCATGGAAAAATGCATTGCCGTAACTTATGTTGTTCAAATTGTGTTTAAACGTGCAAAAAAAAAAAGCATTGCGATTCAAAACAAAGAATCGCAATGCTAACACAATTTTTTTTTTAAATAAAAGTTACAGCATAACTTCTGGATTTTAAATAAAAATAATAAGTATGTGTTTGTGGTACAGCCGCGGAGCAGTTATTCACTGCAAACGCATCATAATATGTGAAAGCACTACAGCACGCGTTGCTCCTTCACCGCAACACGCACTGCAAACGGGTGTAAAACGGGCGTTAGATCCACCTAGAGTTTTTAGAAACTTAGATGTGTTTAAGAACACTTTTTTTCGTACAACAGCAGCACTCATCTTGTTTGTTTATTAGCGGATGCGGATGGACAGTCGTAGATCGGAAACTGATATGCCGACTTCTGACATTAGCGGAAGTTCGTCATTACACTTGTTCACGTAGCCTATTATGCAGGGGCGTTCCCACAGCATCTCGACGCAGCGTCTCATTCCCTCTCAGGGAACCAGGGTTACAGTCATAACCTGAGAAGTTATATCAAGTGCTGTGAGAAAAGACTATAAATATACACCTCCAACATCCTCACACGCAATGTAGCCTTCTTGCCACGACTCTTCTTTATGTGTACAGATGTGATGGAAAGACATGCTCGAATTTCCCACGGAAATCCACCAGTACCTCTGGAATGAAAAATTACAAGCTTACCGCTGTGAATCAAGCTAAGGCAAGCGGAGAGTTTTGAACACCGGCTGGTTAGGTACTTGCTCAAATTTGTATTTTGGATAATTTTTAACCCCCCAAAAAGCTATGGACTGCAGCTTTAATGACTAATTTTTAAGGTTTCTTTTTTAAAACAGTAATTTATGTTTAGTATCATTGTTTTTGAAGTCATCACATATTTTAAAGTCTGAACTTGCTTTTTCTTGCCATAAATATGATCACGTTATGTGATATTGTAATAGACTATGACCTTGACACAGTTGTGAGGGTTTGTATGAGTCTTCTCAATGAGATCATTTCCTCTTTTATGGTTTCTTTTTCTGAAATTTGGTTGCATTACTTGACTCTGATTTGGACATATAATACACATTTCAAAAAAAATACCAAGCCATTGAATGAATTGCATTTTAATGTACAGTATATTTGAACGATTTAAGATAGCACAACATTTTTTAATCACATCACATTGTTTTTTGTCCTGTTACAAAAGCAAAACAAATGTTCAGCTGACAAAAATTACCATGTACGAAAAGCGGAGAGTATATTTGCGACCTCTATTTACGTGCCTGTACAACAAAACAGTCTATATATGGCAGTAATAGATGTTTACTGAGCTTGGATGATCTCTGTCTCGAGAAGTGATGTTGTGGTGCAGAATAACTCAGCTGTATTTGAGACCCAGACACTATAAAAAAGTGTCTTTCATTTTCTCTCAACCGCAGCAGCTGATAGACACTTTAGTTCACACACTCCCGCATTGTTGTTCTGTCACACACACACACATACACCTGTTTATAGAGACCAGGCTTTAGTGCTGTCACAGGCAGACAGTGATGTAAAGAGAAATGAGGCGCTCAATGAGGCATCGTGCTTAATCGTATGGAATGTAGCATTAAAAGTGTATGGTGAGAGAAACGGGCTTTGATAGATTAAAATCCTAATTAAAGAGTCTCCAGCAGACAAGACCAGCACTGGAGACCAACTCAGCTGGTGTCATTAGCATAGCTGTCATCTGGGGGCACTTAAAGAACTCTTTCTCTCTCTTTTTTTCACACAACTCATTTTGTTCTGTTTTTTCAGAACTCAAATGAACAACTGTCCAACTTCTTTGCATTGGCTTCCTTGCTTTGCCAGTTATTTTCACACTTTTCTTGCCTTATCTTCATGCAGGTTGGATGGCCTTTTTTTTCTTATATATCTGTCTCTCTCTCTCTTCACTATCTCAGTTCTCCCTCTTAACCCCGCCTCCTCCCTCTGCCGTTTCTGCTCCGGCAAAGTAAACAAAGTCAATTATAATTTCACACTGTATAATTATTTTCCCTTCTGTGTAATCTGTAAAAAGCCTTTTAATTCAGTCTCTCTCTCTAAATGCACTATCAAAGCTGTGCTTGAAAAGAGCAACTTGCCTGAGAATCAAGGCAAGCAGAAAGTGTTTCATATTTTTTTAACTAATGCATTTCATTTGATTCCTCCATTGTAATATACGTATGTTCAAATCCACATACTGTATTTAGTGCTCATGCACTCACACTTCTCTTTTGCAATGTTTCTTGCTTATAGAACATGGCAGGTTAATTGTTCACACAGTTGAATTGCTCAAATCAGTAACTGGCCGAGATCATTCTCACCTCTTGTAATGAACATGTATGATGGCATATTTCTTGCTGAAAACTGTAAATTGTTTAGTGATTTTTTTGTTCTTGTTTTTTGGCAAACATAAAGAGCCCTGGAAAAGAGGGTATTCTTTATGTATGTATCTACAGTAGATTTTTTTTCCAATGATTAACTTGGAAAAGTAATAATTTAAATATATAGAAGAGGAATAGAAGGATATTTACAACAGTTTATTGTATGCATTCACTGCCCATTCAATTGAAACATTGAGGTTCACAACTTCACTTTAAGTGGGTTTAAATTGATGATTGCTTGGTTTCGGTTGTTTTGAGGAGAGACAAAAAAACAGTTGCAGACGAAAAGACAATGTTAAGTAGTTAAAGGGATAGTTCACCCAAAATGAATATTTTGTCATCATTTACTCACCCACAGGTTGTCATGATTATGTTCAGACTAACAGCAAAATTTCAAAAGTGCTGATTTAACGCATCATGCTTTACTTTTTCTTTCATGTCAGAGCAGATGTGGCTCTTAAAATGCTAAAACAATGGATAACCTCATATGTGTTGAAAGTTAAAACATGTCACAACATTATTGAAACTAGTTGATTTTAGTTTTCTGAGACGTAATCAAAGAAAAGTATCCTTGATCCCCTGCAAGACTTTGTAGCGAAACAAATTGTTACCAGCAAATGAGTCCTCTTTTTTGTCATAATTTTGGGCTTTTTACTCAATGCTAAAGGTCTTCCATGGTCTGAACTTCTGAAACAGTCAAATCCTGAATAAAGTTCCAGAATTTTGATCCATCAGCTGAAAATATGACAACATCCATATAGCAAACTCTGTAATTTGGTTCTTGCATCCACATAATGCTCTTTTTCCTACTTGTCCCAGATTTACCCTGTAGGTTAATTTTTTTTACTTGCAGGTTTCAGACTGACATCTGTTGTTTTCTTGGTGTACTTTTTGACTGTGTTGGTTTCCCAGAAGATGCATACTAAAGTTCCCAAACATACTTAAATCCTTTCTCAGTGCTAATAATCCTGAAAAACATTGCACGCACACACACTTTCGCCACTTTTTCTTGTCCTCTGACCCCGTTGTTTGTTGCTTGCAGATATTTATGTATAATATCCTGATTCAAATGACTTTATTGATTCATATTGTAGTACCGGTATTCAGATTAAAAAAAAAAAACACATTTCAAATATATACAGTCATTTTTGTATGTGCAGCAGGCACCCCGATACTCATTCAGATGAGCCCAAACACTCCTGTCACAGTCACCCATCTTCACCTCAACACTGATGGCATGCTATACCCTCTGATATGCTCTCACTCAGTCCCTCTTTTTTCTCTTTAACAGTTGAGCAGAAAGGACAGCTGGAGAAGGAGAGTGGTCTGCAGATTCTTGAGGCTGGACTGAGTGATGTAAGTCAGAGGAAAGGACTCTTCTATTTCTCCCCTATTCATCCCTCACCAATGATGACATCCTCCTTTCCCAGAGTGCAACCCCTTATTGAATGTATTTTATTCACAAAATCTGTCCCGTAACTTAGCATTCTTTTATAGATGGTGTTTAAATTGAATCTAGAATGAAACGTCATAGATTAGCACTAGCACCACCAGCATTAGGTTCAAATCATAGATCTGAGACCTTATGCTATGTAAATGTCTTTTGCAGTGCTAGTTGAACATTTGTGGTGGCCAAGTACAATTTAGGGCTTTTCACACTACGCTTAACGCCGAGGTACCGTTCTAAACCTGGACGTGTGCAGTGTTAAAGGGATAGTTCACCCAAAATTTAAATTCTGTCATCATTTACTCACCCTCAAGTTTTTTATGAATTCCTTTATTCTGTTGAACACAAAAGAATGTATTTTGAAGAACGTGGGTAACCAAACATTTGATGATGTCTATTGACTTCCACTTCGAGATATTTCCATTTAGCAGAAAAAAAGAAATTCACACAGGTTTGGAACAACTTCCCAGCAAACAAAATTAGGTTCTGGGAACGTTCCGGTAACGTAAGTTTTTGGTTCCCAGAATGTTCCTAGAACTTTCCCTTAAGGTTAAGGGAATGTTCCCGGAACATTCTCCTTACATTATAAAAATGGAGCCTAAAAATAACCTACATGGAACGTTCCTGTAACGTTCTTGTTTGGTTCCCAAAAAAAATAACCTCATGGTACCATTCAGGAACATTACGGGAATGTTCTGTGTTTGCTGGGTTGAGATTCAGTAAATGATGACAGAATTTTCATTTTTGGGTGAACTATCCCTTTAAACAATGTGTTGGCAAACAGACAACCAATCTTGTAGATCATATTTACAAGTTTTGGTCATAGAAATTCAACGTTCTGTCACAAAACTTTAGATGGTGCTGGCCAATAGGTCCTTAACTCAATCTGCTGCTCAATCTGCAATCACATTATTATCGATAGGGCACAGCTAATTGGTTCTTGCTGTATCAGTAGCCAATGAACTTGGTCAACATTTAGTGTAGCAGAGCAGTGCGCTTTCAGAAACAATCCACCTTCCCCAGATCCACCTGTATAGGTCTGCTACTGGTAATTCATGTAGAGTACGCTACATTATACAGCAGCAGCATGTCTTTCTTACTCACAGCAACGTGTCGTGTATGTATTGGCAGTAGCAAGTCCTATACTTGCTCTGCAGCAGCAGTGTAGCAGATCTAGACCAAAGACCAAACAAATCAACATTATCAATTACCATGCCAAACACAGTTTTCATGATTGAAATATCATGTGTTGTACTGTATGTAGACAGAAGTTTCAGTGTTGGAGAGGGGAAATGTCAAATGGTGACAGTGTCTTCTTCATTTTAACACCAGATATCTTGAAACAGGATGACCTAGGATTCTGTTTTCCTGGGGTTTAGAATGACTCACTATTTCAACTGTGAAAATCCTGTCAAAGGCTTATATAATACAACAAAACTCGAAGCACTAATGACTAGCAGTCAACTAATAGAAAAAGCTTTACCTCCCACATGAAAGGTTCAATATCAGGATTGAAGTCCTGTTATCATTGCAGTTGGTTCAGATTTTTGCAAACGGCATCTGAAGCAAAATCTCTTGTGGTACTAAATGGTTACCATTTTTTTTCTTTATATAATATAATTATGTCATGGCATTTATGTTTTTCCCAAAGTTCTTTCAGAAAATAATTTGTGCATATATCAAAATGCATAGTTTTACTGTAGCATTTTTGTTAGCTTGCTCAATTCCTGTGAATTATTAGACCAGATAAACACTCTAAAAGCTGAATCAGGCATTTCTTTTCTGGCCCAATTTTAATAGTACTTCCTTAATTTTCCTAATAATGCAAGAACATCCTAAAAACTTTTGAAATGTATTATATGCATGTGTGTATGCATGTGTTTGAGCATGTATGTGTTTGTCTGTGATTGCCATTAAATAGAGCTAAGCGGCTCTCTCTGTCACTTTTTCAATTCGCTGTCTGTTGCAGAGGCAACATGCCAAATATACTCTGTCAATCAAAATGGCCACACA
The DNA here is from genome assembly GCF_988280905.1 of Pimephales promelas. Taxonomy (NCBI): domain Eukaryota; kingdom Metazoa; phylum Chordata; class Actinopteri; order Cypriniformes; family Leuciscidae; genus Pimephales; species Pimephales promelas. Next base: position 29,180,941 of record NC_142769.1, on the reverse strand, counting down.
ACGGAGAGAGAGAGAGAGAGAGAGAGAGAGAGAGAGAGAGAGAGAGAGAGAGAGAGAGAGAGAGAGTAGATGGAGGGACAGATGGTTATTAGTTATCTCAATCAAATACATGGACAAGAGATGTTTAGAGACTATTGCCTAACTGGCAGACATTTGGCGATTTCACTGGATACTTTAAACTGAAATTATTAAAAGTGCTGTTCTGCACGAAACATAAAACCAGTTATAACATAAACAACACCATACCGGGTTATACCAAAGGGGTAGTTTAATATCTTAGATTGAAAATGGTAAAACTTGTTTTGCTTTTATTTAGGATAATAATCAGAGAGGATATCCTTGCATTGTTCTCGGAATTGAAGTGAACAATGAGCAAATGAGACTGTTCTTATGCTGGAACATTTGATCTCTTACCCACTGACCACCTGCCCTTAAGTCTGTGTTGTTTTGGTGGTTGATCTATTGCAGCTAATTTAGCTTAACAACTGCATTGATGGAACACCGCCCGTTAGACCACTGACAGAAAGCATTATGAAGACTAGACATATTTGTGATTATATCATGCTGTGATTTCAGTGAATTAACATTTATCAAGCCAATGTCAGTGTTGAAACTTTTTTGTTGCCTAAAATGGTAACACTTTATAATAACTACGCACTAATAATCATTAGTTAAGCATGAGTAAACAGTTAGTTCATCATTCATAAAGCATTATAAGAAGTTTATAAATACAGCTGTAAATGCGTTCTTCTTGATTTAAAAGAATATCTATAATTTGTTTAATAATTGTAGTTTCATCCTTTATTAATGATCCATTTATCATTTCTAAATGAAGAATTGCATTTTTTACGAACCAGTTATTTAAAAGTTTTCAGTGGTTCATACGATTACTTAGAGTGTGTAAGTAAATGATTAATAAACTATTTAAATGTACATTCATACATCTTATTATTCAGACATAGTGATTGTTACTTAGTGTGTTAATAAATGCTTAATTTATGCTGTAATTCAGGGTTAATTTGGGTAGTTATAAAGCATTTAGTAGTGGTCAGTTAACTGTTCATTAGCTCATCTTAAGTGAGGACTATTCATGCCTTGTAAAGCATTTATAAAGGAGATTTAAAGGCTGTTAAATATATATATGCCCTGTATCACTGTGTTGTGTTTGTTACATTTTACTGTTTAGAAGATTGATGAGCCTTTAAATCTCCTTTATAAATGCTTTACAAGGCATGAATAGTCCTCACTTTAGATTAACTAACACACATAGTGTGTAACTAACCACTACTAAATGCTTTACCTGTATTTACTACATTTACTTACACTTTCTAAGTGATCTTATGAATGACTGACAACTCTTAAATAACTGGTTTGTAAATAATGCTATACTTCATTTAGAAATTATTAATTGATCATTAACAAAGTATGAAAATACAATTATTAAACGCATTATAGATATGCTTCAAGAAAAAAGCATTTGTAGCTGTATTTATAAACTGCTTATTAATGTCTATTAATGTTTTATAAATGATGAATTAACTGTTTACTCATGCTTAACTAATGATTAATAGCGTGCAGTCATTATAAAGTATTACCCATAAAGTTCATACTTATTTAACCTGATATATAAAAACATAAATTTCAATTAAATTATCAATCTTTTTAGGACACTTCTGTCTGCTGAACTGTTTTGACCATGATCTTTCAGCGGAAGATGGTTGAACTACTCTATTAATGCATTTTAAAGGGATACTCCACTTTTTTGGGGGGAAATGGGCTCATTTTACAACTCCTCCACATTTTCCGTCGGGTCTTAGTGCACGATGTTACTGCAGAAGAGTCAAGTTTTAAATAGGAAAAATATCTAGACTCTTTGGCCATTTCTTTTTTTCTTTCTTTTTTTTGTTGTTTGTTTTGTTTTTGTTTTTTGAGAAATACTAATTGTCTTATCCACTTCAATTATGTATGCTAAGCTATGCTAAAAGTGGTACCGCCAGAACCGGAGATCAGCTGAATGGATTCAAAAACGGTAAAACTCAACAGTTTAACTCTGGGGGAGTTGTAAAATGAGCGTGTTTCCCCCCAAAAGTGGAGTATTTATTTAATGGTCAGTGTTTAAATAAGGTTGTAGCAAAATTATAATGTGGCACACTCAGATTTTTTCAGAGAATGTTAAAAGAATCCTTATGTTTGTAAATGATCGAACATATACTATGGGATTGCTTTTGTTTTATGTTCAATTTTATCTTCAAAATATTACAGCTCTGTACGTCATATAGTGCAAGACATGAAATTATTAAGTATCCACCTTTTAAATTTTATTAAAGCTAGACTAGGAAACAAGCTTGGTAAATAACAGTGTGGTAAATCAAACTGTGCTACAAACCAGTGTGTTTATGATAAGAAATGAAAAGATTATAACAAATTCCATTTTGCAACATTAGACCGTTTTGTATGTTAAAACAGAAGAATGTTTTATTATAATTATCAGCACATGATAGTGATTTGCATGAAGCAATTTAATTAACATACTTTCTTAGAATATGTTTTAAAAACTGTTGAATTTTTGGTTGAATTGCATGCATGTGGCATCAAACGTGAGCATTTTCTTGTTTTCATTTTGTCTTTTTTTGTGTGACTTTGGACAAACACTGAGATAGATGTTTTTAATTTTCAAGTCTCCTTCCCTGTGCTGTTTTCCTACGCTCCCATTACATGAAAACCCAGACATTGATTGTTTGCCAAGAATTAACGTCAAGCATATTCCTATTGAAAGCAGCACTTTGATAACCCATCCTCCCACCTCCACAAATTGTTTTCCGATCCACTTAGGGTTGTCTCCATGCCAACAAAAGACAAACACAACAATAGAAAGAGGGGAAAAATAAATAAATAAAGGGGTGCATGTTTTTGACACATTAAGCAAGAGATGCAGCCATCTCGCTAAGACAATAACAGGATTAGCTCAAGTGCTGTCAGTCTGTGAGCTGACATAATGCAGCCTTTAATATTCATAAAGAAATTAAGTGAAGAAGGTTTTGAGGGGCGGTGGACGGATCTGATGAAAGGGGAGGGTGCATGTGCATCCACATTGATAAATATTCATCGAGGCCTCTCAGCGGAGGTGAGAATGTAATCAAGTAGGGTATTGATGTGCCGGCAGCCTTTATGAACCTGGTCTAAATGAGCTTTCCAATAGAAAATTTGACCATAAGACCTCAGTATGTGTGCCACAAACAAGCAAAGAGGAGAATACATCGCAAAACAAGCTGCGTTTTTCCCACTCAACTATTATCTTTTCATTCACTGTAACTGCTGGGTTGGAAATAAAAAAAAGACTGTAATCAACATTATTATTTGAAATTGACAGGGTCATGAAACGGCTTTTATGTTTTACTGGTGTGAGCTTATTTGAGAACTTGTTTGCAAACTGTTCATGAGTGCATAATTTTGCAACGTCGGCTGAAAACATGTTGTCAATACAAATGCATTCTAGTTAATAATGAGATTTAGCTGCAGCTCATGTTTGACGTCCAAATTGACACTTTTTGATCAAATTTTGACAACGAGGATGTTTGTAGTGAAGTGTTAGTAATAAGTTGGTAACTATTTTAGCCCAGAGCTCTCATTACAGCACACTGAAGATAACACTGAGGAATTTAATTCTTTTTTTGCTCACACACACTGACAGTCATTTTCACCATGCTGTATGGGTGCTGGGCCACTGTCTAAAGTTTGTCATGTTGGCCCGTTTTGTTGGTAATTAGCCTTAATCATGACTGCTCTGCAGGGGTTGGCGGGGGTGCAAGACTCTCAGCAGGAAGGGAAAGAAGAATTATCTGAGCTGTGTGAAAATGTGATCAGATAGCGCTGAATAAAATAAAAAGCCATGCAGAGCCGTGCATATGTCTGTGTCAGTTTCACCAGGCAGAAGTGTGTATGTGAGTAGGTGGATTGACACAGGTTATGAAAAACATATGGAGATGTTTTTACAATATAATTGTAGCATGAGAGAAAAAAGTAAAGATCATAAAGTTGCACAATTAATCTGGGGGAAAGGAAAGGAAAGGGAAGGGAAGGGAAGGGAAAGGAAAGGAAAGGAAAGGAAAGGAAAGGAAGGGAAAGGAAAGGAAAGGAAAGGAAGGGAAAAGAAAGGAAAGGAAAGGAAGGGAAAGGAAGGGAAAGGAATGGAAAGGAAAGGAAAGGAAGGGAAAGGAAGGGAAAGGAAAGGAAAGGAAAGGAAGGGAAGGGAAAGGAAAGGAAAGGAAAGGAAGGGAAAGGAAAGGAAAGGAATTCCCATGGGGGCCAGTGATGCGCGGGTTGATCCGAAATGAGTGTGCGGGTTACCCGCAGTTACGGGTCATCCAAAAATGTTTTTAATAATATTCGGGTCGCGGTCGGTCGGGTCGTTTGAAAAAAAGATGCCAATTAAACATTTGTATTAATATAGTACTAGACACAATTTTTGATGAAATATAGCCTACAGCCCTACACATTATTGGCTGAATAACTGGCACGAAACTGCCACTGTCCCTGTGCGTTCGGTAGTACGTATGCGCAGTATCAGCTGCTCGTGCTCATCACTTCTCTCAACAGTGGCACCAACATGTCTCGGTTCAGTGAACTGGTGGAGTTACTGGAGTAAAATATAATTCGGGATATTGATTTATTTCGATTCGGAGGGACTGTCAGGCATGTCTGAAACTGAAAGTGAGTAACCTTAGTAACTTGTGGATCAGCGCTGACGCAAGACGCGAACTGTTTCGAACGATTCAGTTCTATTTAGTGCACTGGTTCGACCGGTTCACTAAAAAGAACCGGTTCAAAAGAACGATTCGTAGACGAACCGGCCATGTGATCACTACAGCAGAGAGATGGAGGCGGCAAGAGAAAAGGTGAAGACTGTGGAGTGGAAGCTCCGCAAATACACAAATAGAAAGAGTAAAAGTGTGGGAGACATTTGCTGAAATAATGAAAGATGATGACCAAAGTGCTGGCTTTGCCTTTGTTATGTGTAGGCCTACGTCTTCTTGCGATGCTGTGTTGTTACACGAGATGTCCCAATAACACTCCGATGAGCATTTACTACTTTTAAAAAATGCGGTCAGGAAGCGGGTCGGGTACAATATTTTTTTTACTTTTTTTTGCGGTCCGAGTTGCGGGCGGGTAGTTGAAAACGTCGGTCGGTTGCGGGTTGTTTATACATTGACCCGCGCATCACTGATGGGGGCCAATCAAGTCATAGGATTCCTATTACTTCATACATGACTGATATCCCTCCCCGTATCCGTCTGCTAAAGTAACGACAATATGCTTATAGCTATGGGTCTGATTTGTCAGCGGTGGATGTGACTGTGTTAGATGTAGTCTGAGGTAAGTAAATGTCAGAGAGATAAGGAGGGAGGATCGATAGGCCTTCCACAGGCCATGCCTCCATGTGGGCACATGCAACATTTAAAATGAAGGCATGATTTTTTAATGTGATTTCTGAATGTCATATATAGCTCCTGCATGCAGAGCTCTGTTGTTTTGATATTTGTACCAAGTTTTTATTTAAAAAAAATACCATCTTTGTTTAAGGTGCGCAGGCTATATGCCAAAGATTTACAAGATGAAACTCTTTTTTTCTACTTGTAAAAGAAAATGGTTTAGAACATTCTAACACAGTGTCTACACCAGTGCATCCTTGTACACATTGAAGCGTTCCAAATGCATTTGTCCATAGTAAAAAGGTGCGGATCAAGTGCCTCAGACATAGTACGCAGCATCTGTTTACTGTTGATGACTTGGCATACATCCTGTCAGGGTTTGTGCAGGCAGAAGATGACGAGAAGGCTGAAGGTTCAAATACAAACTATTTTAATCACAATTACTCACAGAGACATAAGCTGGCAGGAGCACAGCAACATTACACAGACAAGAACGGACATAGACTGACTGAACCGAGGGGACTAAGTACAGACACTGATGAACATAAACCAGGTGACACAGATGAAGGTAATTAACAAGACACAGGTGATGAAGATGAACTAATGACGGTAGGCATGGTAGCAAATGAGTGGCGGGAAAACAAAAGATGTGATTAAGGCCACGTTTACACAAAGCTGGGTATTTCGCGAAACGGATATTTTTCCCCTCTCCGTTTTCAAAAATAACTTTGTGCACACAGCCGCATAAATACACCGTCGAGCGCCATCATAACTATGCCAAACCTATGGGTGGCAGTGTAGGGAGAAGGATATAGCCATGCAAGCCAATCAGAATCCTCAGAATTGACAAGAGAGAACCTAAAACGCTGTTTCTCCCAGTTGACACGACAACACATGACCGGCGTTTTCAGAAATCTCCACTTTGCCCGGAGTTTTTAGAAATAATCGTTTTCTGTGATAAAAACGGGGTTTTCGTGTAAACGAGAGGGAAATATCAGCATTTTCCTTTCGTGTAAACGGGGCCTAAGAATGAAAACAGAAGATCAAACACAAACATGACATTACCCCCCCCCCCCCCCCCCTCATTATTTAGCCTATAATTCATTTTATGATTCATTTAAATACTCTCCCCCCATGAATTTTGCATCTGAAAGGGAAACTCCTACAAACGCAAATGTAATAAGGTCAGCCGCAAAAATAACTTGCTAATTTTTCACTGTCTTAAGTACATCCTGACAGTAGTTTCTAACACCATAAGATAGGTTTTGCTGGTGCAAGCTGTTAGTAATTGTTGAATAAATGTATTGCATCCTTGCTCAAAAAATATTACCTTCAGTTTATTTTAATAAACAATTCTTTATTAAATTAAGCCCCCAAAAGTTGAGAACCACTGCATTAGAGTGTTATTTCAGAGAAATATACATCGGATATGTGTGAAATCTGATAGAGAGCAGGGTGAGAGAGACAAAAAATTGTGAGCTGGAAGAAGGGAAAGGGAAGATTTCTTTCTCTCTCTCTCTCTTTTTTTTTTAGTTGATAGTTGATAAATGTGTTGATTAATGTTTTAATGAACTCATTTGCTGGCCAGTATATCATATCTTTCTCCCTGTTAAAAGATGAACCTCTTTATAGCTCCTTCCTTGATTAAAAGACAGAGAAAGAAAGAGAGGCAGAGACGAGGGGTGGGGGGCTGGGGTGAAGAAACACAGGGCCACATACAAAGGATGGAAAAATAAAAGGGAACGGGAAATAGGGAGAGGAATAGGAACGGGATACGTGAAAGAGTTATACATAGCTCATAAAAGGCAAAAGGAAAAGCCTGACCTTTTTTCCTCCCTCTATCACTGCCAGAGGTCACAGGGGGGCACACAACACCTGGTGATATCACCCGCCCCCTGACCACCTGTATGTCAGTTGGCCCGGTTGTCATAGCGACGGTGACTCTGCCATCCCACGTCAGCTATGATAGGGGTTTCCATAGTGACTAAAATCCCTGACACACAAATGTCAGCTGCACAGGCCTATCGTTAAGTCAGTCTTTGCCTAGCAGTTGGTGGGAAGTGTGTGGAGACGTCCAGGTGTAGAGAGGTGATGGAAGGAGAGCTTTTAAAAGAACCATCTATCTTCACCTAAAACCAACGATGCATTTTGTCTGCGCAAAAGCCTCAAGATTATATTATTGTGGCAAAACAATTTGTTAACGTTAGCTAACATGAATGAAGAATGAACAATATTTTTACAGCTTTATTAATCAGTACATAGCCCATATTAGCTCTGAATTTGACCTTGAATCAGGCTGCACCATCTAGAGTTCCATGCCAGAACTAGGTAATAAAATCTATTTTGTGTATGATACTAGGTAATTTAAAAAAAGAAAAGAAAACACAAAGTATGTTACTTTAGGTGAGAAAGGTTGACATTTACTAGAATTAACATGTTTCAGAGCCCATGACATGAATAGAGACTGAGAGAGACTGGCCTGTAATTATTGCTATCAGATTTTTTTTTCTGAGCCGTGGAGATGCTCTAGTCTTCTTCGCCATCAGACACACGATTCACAATTAGATTCACTCGTCAGGAAATTGTTGATGATTTAGGAAGGTCAGTTGTACTTTGTAAGTATTTTGAAGGATGGGTTTCTGGAATAAAGTGGTACCATGATTACCTCTAAAGTGCTGGAAGAAAGGTTTGGAAGCTAGATGGAGTGTTATGAGTGACATGAGGTAAAGGCAAAGGGTGGTAATTTGGTACCCCATATTCGGAATTTGATCTATGCATTTTAGGGCATCAAGGGGACCTCAGTAATTCCCTGCCGGTATGGAGAATCGAACCCACATCCTTCGGGTTACAAGTCTGACTCTCCACAACTGCCGCAACTGGCCCCTGATGGTTAGAGATTTACTATGCTCCTTGCACCCCTTATGATGGCATCATGAACAGGTATACGGGAAGGTTGTGTATGAATGTGCCACTGCTGTTGGCTACGTTATTCTCAAATTAGCAAGATGCAGATTCTGTCAAAAGGTACATTTGAAGAGTTCTGTGAATAAATTGGTCCAGGAATTATTTCAGGATGTTTATGCATGAATGCAGCCATTAGCAGTCAAATTCTCTAAACACCACTTCAACAGATAATGCTGGAAGGAGCAGAAAATCATCTGTGACAGTCAGGAACTGTGTGTGCTTGTGCGTGTCCATGTGCGTGTGCGTGTCCATCCTGGTAGACCAGTGAGGACAAAATATCAACTAGGTTGGCAAAACCAGAAATCTTTCACCTTGTGGAGATATTTTTTTGGTCCCTGTGAGGAAAACAGCTAATAAATTATACTAAGTGGTGTTTTTTTTTTTATTTGTTTGGTTTTTTTTTTTTGGAAAAATGCAGACAGTTTTCTCTGCTGGTAGGTTTAGTAGGGGGAAATAATATACAGTGTGTATAGCATAAAATCCTGTCTATGGAAAGTCCCCATTAAACATTAATGTGTGTGTGTGTGTGTGTGTGTGCGTGTCTTTTTGTATGTTTTATCATAGATTTTTTTTTCATCAAGAAAAGTAAGCATGTATGCATGCTTGTTTTCATAGAATAATTTTAGAGAGATGCTATACCTTGACTGCTTATACCTAAACAGCAAATAAATAAATGGAGAAAAAAGAGACAGTGCTAAATAAACTGAAACATGAAATGTCTGTAATTAATAACAGTATTTATATTTTCTTCCGCAAGGTTACAGGCATTCGCACTACAACACAACACTACAGGCATCAACACTACAACACTTCCGAGGGACTAGATGTTCTTAGTGTTTTGTACAAATGATACTAATGATTCACCACCTCAGTCTCATGTTTTTTGATGAAATCGTTGAGGTTATAACGAAAGTGGGACATTTGTTCTAAAAGCAAGCTAGACAAACGCTTCCTGCCTTCTCGTTCACAACCTCTGCCATTTTTTCCCAATCTTCACACTGAGGATTTCAAGATCTTGGGAGACACCAAGCATTTTGCGAACTGCGTCGGGCCACGGAGACGCAAAGAGACGGCTATATCTACCAGCCGATCTATGGCAGCCCTTGTGGCGACTTAGAGACACCTCTGGCTTCAGACATGGCAGAACAGACTTCCTGTGGGGGGGCACGGGAAGCTCGTTCAGCTGCAGCCTTCAAGGGGTAAGACGGATCTGAGGACCGTCATTATCTTCTGCGAAGAAGGGGGTCCTGATGCCTAAGGGCTCAGGTCATTGAAGGCAGTTTCTTCCTGAAACAGAATGGTTAACACCTCAATTTACGGTGCCCGTCTCCCTTCGGTGGCCTCAGGGAACCGTTATGCCAACCCTGCCACCTTGTGTGCTTCAGGGCGCAGCGGTCTCCAGCAAGCACATATCTCAGGTGCCACCCGGAAACGTAGTGGCCCTGGGATACCCGTCAATCAGTTCAGTTGTTCCCTGCCGGTTCGCTGTTACATGGCGATGGACTGATTGCTTATTAACATTTAAATCCAGAAACCGGTCTTGAGAGTCTGGTACCTCCATTACAATTTTTGACAGTGTGGAAGCTACTGCCAAAGATTTCTCATTGGGTCCTGCAGACCATAAAAAGGGGGTCTCCCCCTTCACAGGTTTATGGGGGTCTTACCCACCATGGTGGGCCCCAAGCAGATTCTGGTTATGGAACAAGAAATTAAAATCTTGTTGGGAAGAGGACCATAGAATATGTACCTCCCTCCAACAGGCACACCGGGTTTCACAATCGGCATTTCATCGTTCCACAGAAGGATGGGCTGTTGCTTGGCTAAAACCCAAGAAGAGTGTGTTTTCATTTTTTCTACAGCATTTAAGCAGGCTCGAGTAACTCTACTGCCTAAAAAAAGAACATTAAACACATCACTTTTAGAGAATTACAGACCTGTCTCATTCATTGGGAAAACACTTAAACGAGTTGCTTTCAACCAAGTATCACCTTTCCTGTCTCTGAACAACCAGCTGGATGTCAACCAATCTGGCTTCAAGAAAGGGCATTCAACCGAGGCCGCATTACTGTCAGTCACAGAATCCCTGCGGGTCACAAAAGCTGCTTCCAAATCATCAGTTCTCATTCTCCTGGACCTGTCTGCTGCCTTCGACACTGTGAACTGCGACACTTCATCTCACTGCGACACTTCATCTCCCTGCACTAGCTACCACTCACTGCTTGCATAAAGTTCAAGGCATTGGCACTTGCTTACAGATTGACCACTGGCTCAGCTCCCTCCTACTTTCACTCGCTCCTACAAATCTACATCCCTACCAGAAGCCTACGATCGATCAGTGAGCGACGGCTCGTGGTTCCATCACAGTGAGGCACAAACGCACAAACTTTTTTTATTCACGGTTCCATGCTGGTGGAATGATCTGCCCATCCACATCCGGAATGCAGAATCCCTGGCAGCATTCAAAAGACAATTGAAAACTCATCTCTTCCGTGAGCACTTAACATAAAATAAAATAAAAAAAAATAAATCACCACTTGTCTGGTTTTTGCTACTCTGAGAAATATTTGAACTTTGTATTTTGAGCACTTCTTGTGTTGTCATTGCCTCTTCACAATGACTCGTTTGGTTTAGTGTAAATTTAAATGTATTGTCTCTCCTCAACGGGTCTCCTCTGGAGCTTCCTGTCAGGAGAGACCTGCTGTCCCTACCTGAGAGCTCTAAATATCACCCTCGTCCCGAACTGTAGAACCTGTGAGCTTGGCCTCAGGGGGGGCCAGCTCATTGGGCCAGGTCTCTCAACTGAGGTTGTGGAGACCATTCTACAATCCAGAGCTCCCTCCACGAGGAAACTTTATGCCTTGAAGTGGAAGGTTTTCACTTCATGGTGTAGTGACCGTCAGCTGGTCCCAGTTAACTGCCTGGTTGGTACAGTGTTGGAGATTTTTGCAGGAGCGGTTCACTGCAAGTCTGTCCCTGTCCACTTTAAAGGTTTATGTGGTGGCCATAGGTGCTTACCACATTTCTTTGGATGGAATGTCTGTGGGTAATGACCCTTTGGTATCTCGTTTCCTCCGTGGCACCTTGAGGCTGTGGCCTGCTGCACGCACAAGGGTTCCGACTTGGGACCTGGCGATTGTCCTTCAAGGCCTTCCCCAGGCTCCCTTTAAGCCTTTGGAAGAGGTTCCAGCAAGATATCTGACATTGAAAACACTGTTCCTCCTCGCTCTTAAGAGAAAATCTTCAGGCTCTGAAGGTTGCTCCCTTGTGCTTGGAATTTGCGCCTGGCATGGTTAAAGCATTCCTTCATCCTAGGCCAGGTCATGTTCCCAATGTCCCCACTAATGTGGCTCGATCTATAGTGCTGCAGGGCTTCTGTCCTCCTCCCTACCAGGATGTGGACCTGGAAAGGCACAATTGGCTGTGCCCAGTTAGGGCATTGGATGCTTACGTCCACAGAGCTGCCATGTGGTGTAAATCGGAATAATTGTTTGTTTGTTTTGGACCCCCTAACAAGGCACCAGCATCTAAGCAAAGGATGAGCAAGTGGGTGGTTGAGACAATGACTGGACTGGACAACCATCACCTATGGCGGTGCGGTCTCACTCATGGTGAGTATGGTGGCCTCCAAGGGCTTATTGTCAGGACCTTACCTCTACAAGACGTCTGTGATCCGGCAGGCTGGTCCCCATCTCACACTTTGGTCAGGTTTTATTCTCTAGACTTGGACTCTAAACCAGGGTCCTGAGTGCTCTTGTCCTAATGATTCTCATCCTGATTTCACACTGGACAGGCACTTCTCGCTATGGTGGCATTGGAATTGACGTTCCCTTGGCGTCAATCGATGCAGCGCTAGTTCCCTTGAAAGGGAAGGCCTCAGTTATGACTGTAACCTCAGTTCCCTGAAGAGGGAACGAGATGCTGCGTCACCTGCCATATCTCCTTTGTGCCTGTAAGTGACTTGTTCAGACTTTACGAAGCTGACGCGGCTTTGTTTTGGTTTTATAGTTTCCTGTTTCATGACATCACCCGCCTCTGACGTTTCGTCACACCATTGGACTGTCACAAAGCGTTCCCTTAGCATCAATTGATGCAGCGTCTCATTCCCTCTTCAGGGAACCGAGGTTACAGTCGTAACCGAGGTGTTTTTCATCAAAACATCACCTTTGACAAAGAGAGAGTGTTAATGTGTATTTTCGTATGAGAGCAAAACCTCAATGAGCCTTCCCAGAATCTCACCATCCCTGCATTGACTCTCTCTCTCTCTCTCGCCCCATCTCTCCCTTCCCCAACCCAACAAGAGAGAAGAATTTTGCAGTGGAAATAAACATTAGCATATAATACTGTGACATATAGGAAGGGATCTGTTGTCGAATCACATCTTCCAGTTGTAGAAACAAGAGGCTTTCACAAATAAGTTCACAGATGCAGGCCTTTTCACCAAACCCTTCTTTCAGACCTTTGTCTGCCTTGCCCTGCTAGTATTAGACTACATGTTACATATGTGACACATGCTCAAAACTGGCAGACAAAACTTAGCTGAAGTATGAAAATGAATGAAGTATGAACTACTGTATTGTGAACTACAAAAATTCAACTAAAATGCATTTACATAATTCAGCTTAGTGTATTTAAATAATATGTTTCAATGTTATGCAAAAGCCATTCTGATCTTGAGCAACACAGCTGTTTCTAATACTGTAATTCAGGGTTTAAATTTAAACTTGAAAAGTGCCTCACAGTTCTATGTAGTTAATATAAAAGCTCTACAGTTGGTGTGTAAGCTGATGTTTTACCGCAGCATTTGAGAAGTCTTTGGAGGAATACATTGGTGTTTCTGTTGTGATATGTAAATGTGGTTTCTGTAAAAATCCCCGTTCACACTCACGACTCATTAAGATACTTCTCAGAGTCGCACGTGTTAGATATTAGACAGTCAGGAGACTGGATTAAAAAGAAAAAAAGGAAAAGCAAGCCATACAAGGTTCACTCTTGGTTTGTCTTTTCACTTATTTGTACCCAAAGCATTTGGGGCTGGTGATGATTTCAGTGTAAATTATAATAAGAAGTTATTAATATGCTAAATCATTTTATTGAAATCATTTAATTTGAAACTCGTCATTGTATTTGTGTTTGGAAACTGTGGAAGGAAATATACTGTAATGTACCGATACATCAATTTGTATGAATGGAATATTTGATACATTTCACCATGTTGATTAGAAATGACCTTGAAGGTGTTAATCATCTAGATAGAAAGGAAGAGACAAAGTAGGGATCACCATGGCAACACAAATATTTGTTATACTGAAGGCCAACAAATATGGCCTTCATGTCCACTGCATGGTGGCACAAATGAATATCCACTTTATCCTTAATGGTGGCTTTCAGCTTTTGCACAGCCGATACCGCACTATAATGTGGTGGTTAGATTGAACATCAGTTTGCTGTGTACATTTTAAGTGAGGGAGATCACAACTGCAAAGATTAAAGCCTGCCGTGAAGATCACCTCAATCTAATCAGGTGAATGATCAGATTATTATTGATTCAGTTACAGAGGGTCAAAAACAGCAGCACAATAGGTCTGTGTGAGCTTCCATTGTGCAAGGAAAATGTGTCAATATTTACTTGGTTATTTCCTGGCTTGCTTGTGAATTAACGGCAGATGCTGTACCCAGTATGAAATCCTTTTTTTTCTAATTCTTTTTCAATTTAAACTTTTTTAAATTGTTGACAGTTGCTGTTGGCACCATAGGTTTTCTTGTTTATTTGTTCATAAATAAGTGCCAGGTTGAGGAGGAGGGCTTACCCAGGTGAGTCTGGTTACTCCCAATTTTTCTTCCACATCTACTTAAATATATTTTTCCTATTACTGCCGCTTTTGTCTTAATCAATGGGGGTTTGCAAGCTACTATTTTTCTTAAAGATAATTGGAATAGATAATTTTGAATAATATGTTTTTTAAAAACTTACACAGATGTGTTAGTATTCAGTCTGTGTGATTCTAAAGGCATTTTAATAAGAGAACAGTAACATCCAAATTCAAGATAATATACATGTGTTTGAATGGGATTTCAGTTGTCAATTGCATTAAATTTGTGTGGTTTTAAAGGGATAATTCACCCCCAAAATGTTGTTATCATTTACTCACCCTCATGTTCTTCCAAACAAGATTTTTTGAAAAACATTATTTGAAAGTCAATGTGGTTCTGTTGTATTGAGTTTTATTATTTGGACAAAAATATTTGCAGAAGAAAGTCATCCAGGTTTGGAACAACATGAGAGTGTGTGAATGATGACTGAATTTTAACTTTTATGTAAACTATCCCTTTAAGGTCATGATTGGGTCTGCTTTGTTGTTAGCCTGACTTCGTCATACTCATATTCTGGTCAGACGCTCCGTAGGGGTTTTATTATGAGGCGTGTCTTAACCGAACCATGGAAAAAAAAAACCTCTGCACTCAATTGGATAGTCGGACAGACCTACAACCAATCAGAGAAACGCAGTAAGTCAACTTCTTTGCATAGCGCAGTTTTCAACGATAGAACTTACTTATTTTGGAAGTAAAATAACGAGTGTTGCTTCTTTCACTTGGTCCTTCATGAGTGCGAGCAAAGGAGAAACCATAACGACCACAGGCTTTTCATTACGTCCCATCTTCTTAACTTAGCGACCGTCAGAGCCAGCTGATAAGTTACACTTTTGCCGAATATCTTTCCGATCGACAAATGCCTTGATTGCAGTTCTCTGTTTGTCTATTAAAATGAATGCACTGTCGATTAATTTTAAAAACAGACACGACAGCGGAATCTATACATCTCAATTCTCCAGCTGCAGTCATCTTTGAGGAAAACCAGTTAGCGCTCTTTGATAACGTGATGATTACGTCCCTGCAGATCATCTGTTCTTCATCGTATAAAGCCCGCCCAGGCAATCTGATTGGCCCGATCATTTTTTGACTGATCATAATTACTCCTCAATGGATCGAGTCCAGACCGAACTTCCCGACCAAAAAATGTTGTGGGCGGAGTTCGGGCTGGCATCCAGGCTACTTTGTTGTTGTTTGGAGCAAACATATCATAATAATAATTTATAAACATGTTTCCAGTGTTGGGGAGTAGTTAACTACAAGTAGCGAAGCTACTAACTTAACTACATTTTTGAGTAGCTTGGCAGTAGCTCAGTTGCTTTTTAAACAGTGTAGCTTTTCCAGTAGCTAACTACTTTTTGCAGCAAGTAACGGTGTAGCTCGAGCAAAAGCTACATTGTGTTTGTCGAGCCTGCGCGAATCAGCGCGCTGCTAGGATATTCTTACTTATTATATTCTAACTTCTTGTTAGATTACAAACTCATTTTTTTTGCCATCACCGCTACCTGTTGTTCAATCACACATCTGCGGCTAACAGTTCACTGATGAGATGTGATGTGGCAAGATGTGACAGCAGATTTGGAGGATGGAGAAACAACTAACGTTAATTACCCATGGCCTTATTTGTCCAAGTTCAATCGGTATTTTTGAGAAAATGTTCTACATGCAATTTACGTTGGATGTATATTTTTTTCTTGCAATGTTGTAGCCTATTGGTTACAATTTTGCACTTTTGACAAACAATCTGAGATATTTGGGTGTTGTGTGTAATAAAACAATAGTTTTTGAAATCATAATTTTATTGCATTGTTTTAGTGTTTAAAACAATGCAATAAAATTATGATTTAAAAAAGTATTGTTGTCCCCTTCTGTCCTCAGACACTTATTCAGTTATTAATAATACGTTGTTCAAAAAAGCAAAAGTAGTTTCAATGTAGCTAGCTGCTTTTTGATAGTAACTTGTAGTGTAGCTAACTACTTTTCCAAAAGAGTAGCTTGACTGTAGTTTAACTACTTTAACTTACGAGTAGCTTGTAGCTTGTCAAACTACAGTTTCAGAGTAGCTTACCCAACACTGCGTGTTTCTGTAAGGATTTTGTTACAGAATGGATTTCAACATGTCCCACTGTCCACTTTGAGACAGGCTGGACATAATTTGAATTTGTGAGTCAGTCCAGAGTTTCTTTACATCTCCACTGCAGAGCCAGGATATTTCAGCCTCAGACATCAAAGCAAATAATGTTGTTCTCCTAATGCAGGCGAAAGAGTGAGTAACACAAATGAAATGAAATCACAGATAATAAATTGATACTGAAATACCAAGAGTGCTGCACACAACTTCAAAGCTTAACCCTGTTTCCTCTCTTTCCCTATTTTCTTTTTATCCGAGGGTCTTTCAATGGTCTGGAGATGAAAGTCCTCTCTTTTTAGTGCATATCTTTTTTTTTTTTTTTGTATGTGCGCATCATATTGCGTATGTTTTAAACATTTGAATGTATAGACTCTGCGGGATGTCGAAGAACCCTTTACAATCATCTTTATCCAAAAGCATTTTTTTTTTCTTAATTGAAAAGGTGTTTTTATTATTTCTTGACCACATTGATCAACTGCTGTTTTTCCTTTACAGCTTTTTAATAAAGGGAGGTTATTTTTGTATAAAAAAAGAACATGGCAAAAAGATTTTCTAAAGCCGTGTTTTATCTTCAATCAGTGTTGTAAATAAGAGGTCAAAGATCATGTTGCTTGTTTCTTCAAAGCTTAGCTGTGCTATTATTTGCAACACTAACTGACATCATAAACACCTACACTCGCAACAGATGGAGGGCATCCTAACTTCCTGTGCAAAGAGGCTGTGTTAACGAGGTGCCGGGGTGCTAATGTGGTGTGTTCAGATTGTGTGAACCTGTCAGATAATGTGTGTGTGTGTGTGTGTGTGTCTAAGCCTGGATGTTATAACTTTGTTTATGCTGCATTTTTAGAGTCTACCTAATGTGCCGACATCAGAGCTGCCTGTGATAGAGATTTGAGTGTGCACATCAACCGCCACTAACAACAGCCATGCTGCTAGAAACCTGGTCTGCCTGCTTTAAAAGTAACTTAAATGCCAGTGGTTGCTGTGGTGGATCCCTGTGTGAAATGTCATATTGGAGCAGCCGCTACAGAGCGACTCTCTCTCTTCCCTCTCCCTCATTCTCCCTCTCTCCTCTTTCACTAGAGCATGGGCTCCAGAGGATGGTTGAAAGCAAGGAAAAAGAGGCAGACTCGCGACTCTGGCAACCTTTTACCGAGGTCTGACCTTTTGGTCAGGGAAAGAGCGTTTGATGGCGGTCTGTGCAGGCATATCCCCCTCCCCCCAACCAAACAACCACTGATGCATGTTTCCAAAGTAGTGTGAGAGGTGTTTTTTTTATTCCATTCATGAGTGTTGAAAGGGAATAGTGAGTAACATGTGGGCCCCTGCATCTATCCCTCATTACACCTTCCTTTTCTTTCTCCGTTTTAAAAGGTAATGGATAGGTCAACCTTAAGCTGATGGGATTCAAACCAGCTATTTCGACCTTCCCTGCACTCTTTTCACATCATCTGACAATGACATATATGAGAGACCGGTGGTTTAATGACAAGTGTACCTTTTACTCTGTGTTATTTTAAAGTTACATTAAAAGTACTGTAAATGCTGCTGCTGCCATGCCATTAGAGCTGCTCTGACAACAAATGCTTCAAATTAGACATTACTCCCACAAATTGCTCTCATGGCACAATTTTATTCCTTGAAACACAAAGACCATTACCTCATGTTATATCAATAACAGACTGTCTCTGTTAAATGGTGAGTTCACCCAAAAATAAAAATTCTGTCAGTATTTACTCACCCTCATGTTGTTCCAAACCTCTATGTGTTTATTTGTTCTGCTGAACACAAAGGAAGATATTTGGAAGAATGCTTTAATCAAACAGATCTCATTCCCCATTGACTACCATAGTAGGAAAAATACTATGGTAGTCAATGGGGATTGAGATCTGTTTGATTAAAACATTCTTCCAAATATCTTCCTTTGTGTTCAGCAGAACAAATAAACACATAGAGGTTTGGAACAACATGAGGGTGAGTAAATACTGACAGAATTTTTATTTTTGGGTGAACCAACCCTTTAATTCTAACCTCAAGAATCCAACAGAATAATGGCTTTTTTTTCTAAACATGCTAAACTAGATGCCTTACCTTGGCTTAATTAAAACCAGCATTGTGGAAGTTACTTTAAAACGGTATCTTGCCAAGCAAGCAATCAATGTTTGAAGTAGTTTGACTACTGTCAAGCTACTGTTTTGCAAAAGTAGTTCTACCAGAAAGACTTGGGAGGCAAAATAACATAACAAGTATGCATTTATTAACAGCCCAGCAAGAATTAAGATATAAAGTTATTTGCCGTAGGCTACGTCTGTAGCTTCGCAATCCGAGGGTATGGACTCTTCCTGCCTGACAACGAAGGCAGGGGTGCAGCCGACCCCCTGGAAGGTATGGGAAGGTATGGAGGAGGTGAATGGAGGCATCAGCATCTGCAAATTCATACATGTGTAAGAACCGATCTTTTATACTACAAGTATTAGAACACGATTGGATAGATGAAAAGGTAATAAGTGACGTAACAGTTGAGTCTTCCTGGCAGAACTTACGTTAAAGCTTTCATTTAGTTACACTATACAAGATAGAAACAAGAAGTATTAGCAGGACAATATGTATATTATGTCACAACTGTTTAGCCCTTGTTTTTGATTATTCACTCAGTTCAGACATTATTTGGTCATGTTACACTGCAGCTTCCTGGATAAACTTACTAAATCACTAAAATAGTAACACTTATCAAAACTATTGTCATGATACAAAAAAAAATGTTAGTAATGTCACTACCTTTAGTTAGTTTATCCTTAACAGTCTGTGAACTACTTTGTATCCCATAAACCAGTCCCATCCAAAGCAATTAAATGATCAATTTATTACAGTCTACTGTTTTGAATGATCAGTTATTGCCATATGTTAGTCTAGTCTTGCTTTCCTCTCAGCGTGTCATCTCATTTGAGTGTGTGTGTGTTGAAAAGAGAGCGAGAGAGAGAGACACAGACAGAGCAAGCACCCTCAGGCAGGGAGGGATGGTGGTGTGGGGTCACAGCTGGGTACAATGCTGAGGTTTAAATGTCAGCCTGGCAGGGTCTCCCTCTCAGTGCCATTTTGTGGGACATGTCACATGGTAAAGCACTGGCGGGGTCAGAAGCAGAGCAGGTCTAAAGCCCAGTGAGTGGGCGACTACTGTTTCTCACGGCAGGCGTCACTTTGTGAGTCTATCAGCAACACTTTTAGAGACACTGTAAAACCACGGACATTAAAAATACACTGACTTCAGTTGATACAGTGATAGTGTTGTGAATATGTTAGCAGTTGGTGATTTTCACATATTGCCATTGGGTTATGCAACACATAAATTATTAGTTAAAACTTAAAATATGTGAAAATTAAGCATAGTATGGCTGTACAACATTGAGTAATTTTAATATACAGTATCTGGTATGCTGAGGAGTAGAAACGTATCCAGAAGAATGCTAAGAAAAATCTATGCTATAGAATAGTGTGCTCTGAAAAGATACTTTCGTTCATCAACACATTTTTATAAACCAAATCAGTGCATTTATTTTCAAGATCAGCTCTTTATTATACATGTTCTTTTTCTTTTAAACTCTGACATTTTTAAATATAGTGTATGCCAATATCACATTTACTTTTTCTGGCGACATGAAAATAGTCATCATAACCTTTCCTTTTTATTGCATGTCTGTCCCATTCATGCTTTTGCATATGATTGGCGCAGTGTTTTTCTCCACAGTATGTCTTTCATCAAGGTTATTCAGTTTAAATGAGGTGCTAATACAAATGCAGATTGTGGAAACACTGCAAAATAATCAAGGCTTTTAAACCCCCCTCAACATGAGCTGATCATTAAAAGTAATGAAGTGATAATGTGCGCTAATCGAATATGTTGCTGATTGTCTGTGGTGTCTGCTCAGCGCGTGCTCTGATATACATATATTTTGATTGATGTTCTTTGAATCTGTCTGCAGTCTCTCGTAACTGTCAAAGTTTCTGTTTCAGTCTAAGAGAGGCAAAAAGAGAACAGCTTTCATGTGAACTTAAGACACTGTTTAGGCCGGTAACACACTGGCTGCGTGGCGTGAGCGTGCCGTTTCTGTTGCGTGTCAGCTGCCTGGCGGCTGGGTCGCATTTTCTTGCACAACAGAAACGAGTCTGACGAGTCTGCTGCTGCTATGTGACATAGAGGGACAGTCTACATTTGGATTAGTGGTGTGTTGCTTGTGCCTTTACGACAACAATTTCAATCTTCCAAAATCCGAAAAATAGGGAAGTGTTCTGTCTGTTTATTTCAATAACATTTACAAATTTTGTGTAGCTTTAAAGAGCCTATATTTAGCCTAATGGGCAGTCACACAGAAGACACACTATTTTGTTACAACGCATTCTCATCCCAAGGCGTCATATACTGACGCTTTTGCCAATGTGTATACATCCATCGCATATGGGACCCTTTAGCGTCAATATAACACGCTTTGGTTATGGATAGGTTTAGGTCTGGGGTAGGGTTAGGGTTAGACCACTAGGAGGCGCCTGCTGGCCCATATAAATCTGCGTCTCATTTTGACCCTAAAGGGTGCCACGTGCGTTGGATGTATACGCATTGGCAAAAGCGTCAGTACTTGAGATGAGAACGGGCTGGTTGTTATTGTGGCCTATCCTATATTTATATCCTCCTGAGGCCCAGAACGATTTTTTTCCAAAAGTTTTTTCTTCTTCTTCATGTAATTACATTGTTAAGAGCATAAGAAAAAAAAAAGATAGATTTTTATTCATTATGTTGTGCTATGACCTCTGTAGTGGACACCACGACTTGATTGTTTAAAAAATAAAATTACATGAAATTATATATAGGCAAAAATAATGGCAATATTTGAAAATTGATAATTATTGTTATTTGTTTAAATTACATTTACATTATTGTTTAAATTTATATTTGGTCAACCTAGACTTTCAAATATCAAAATGTAGTTTATTAATATTTAGGCACAATCTTGTACAAAATGACAAACATCATTTCCTATTGTTTTTTGCCTGGAAATGTTTCCAACACGGTCGCGTGTCGCGTGAAAAATAGGCGTCGGCAATGTGCAAGTTCTAACCTGTTAACATGGGAGCCGAAATAAAAACGAACACGCCACGCAGCTGAGATGCTTACGCCACGCAGTCAGTGTGTCTCTGGCCTTAGACTAGCAGTAATTAAGCGTTGAAATTATTGGCACCGAGTCAGGTCTGAGCATTGGCCTGTCAGGAGGAATTGTGAGGGGCTGGATCAAAATGGCCTTTCTCCATTCTTTGCTCTTGACCATCTCATACTCTTCAGACTCAAGGGGAGAAGGTTATGCATGTGTCCATCTAACTTCCCAAGAAAGTTGCATGCGTGTTGAGAATAGTCATCAAGCTGTGTCTCAGTCATGTTGTCATGGCAATGACTAGGCCAGGAAAAAAGTTTTCTCCCACTGGTTGTGCTGTAGTAATGAAGATACTAATGAGAATTTATGCGACCACGATATTTTCTTTTTCTTCTCTTCTTTGCATTTCATCTGTGTAATGGCTCTTTCCTTAATGACTGACATCTCTTTAAGTCAGTAATGTGTGCTTTGCAAGTCTTTGGTTGAGGAAGGCAGTGGGTGGGGGAGACATATGAAATGATTCTCATTTTAGGGGAATCAAGAGCATGAGGCACAGGCAGGCATCAACGTCAACTGTGTGACTTCAGCAGCCATTGATGTGATTGGTGTTTCTCTTGCACCCTTTGCCGAGTTGTTTTTGTGGTGGCACGTATCTGTTCAATCGAAATGTGTATAATGAGTGTTTGCTGTGTAAAGAAAGTGCTTTAAGTTGTAATGGACGCTGTATTTGCAGTGTCAAAACTCTTCAAATGCATAGACCGTAAAATAAATACGTAGACCAATGAGTCTTTTGACTCATCTTTTTGCACAAGGACAATTGAAGCCATGTTGGTCGGCAGGAAAAATGCATAAGTTACCGAATTTTTCCTGCCGTACCGAAAACTGTACCGAAAAAATGCGTACTGAAAACCGAACCGAAAGCCTCGTACCGAACGGTTCAATACGAATACGTGTATCGTTACATTGAAATCCCCTCTCATGACTTCAAAACTAACGTACTACCAGTAATGATCCCTTTGATTGAGGAATTGCCATTTTAGGAATACTGTCCATTTACATTTATTCACATATAAATTCATCATAATCTATATTCACTGCAGGGGACGTACATTTGAAGAATGGTCCAAGCTACCATCTGACAAAGCCATTGATATTTGACATAAAATATCACAGACAAAGCTGTCATTTCCTTTCAACTCTCTCTTCAGGTAGTGTGCATGCTTCTATCCTATAAAATCTAGTTTTAGTGTAGAAAGAAAGTGTTGCAGTCAAGCCACTGTCACATGATGGGGGGATTAAGGTGCAGAAACAATGGGTAAATATTTACAATTTAATTAAACAATTTAAGTAAATAAACAAACAAACAAACTACAAATAAAACTCCCTTGTTGGGTAAAACGAGAACAAAAACAGGCAGGATAAGGAAACACAAGGAGCATGGAAAACTTGGACAACGAACAAGCGCACAGGACTGTAACCAGTGCCAACTGTTTATGTTCCCTCCGCACCTAAAGTTTTATTAATCTTTATATTAATCTTTGCAAATCGCGGGGAAAAAGTTTTTCATGACCATTAGTTGTAACGTTAATCTGTCAATGAACTAACGCATACATCAGTGTATACATCAGTAAACACACAGCGTTTGTATCTCACTACTCTACCCTGCCAGTGCAGACAAAGATTGATCAAAGTAACATTACGTTAACCAACCATTCAGAAACGTCCTCAAGCCTTAATTGTCGAACTTTGCGGCCGTCATCTTGTTCTGGTGAACAGTTACTCTATTTCAATATGATACGGTTGCACAGATGTGTCCTCAGAGACTCCCGCTGTCATTCTCTCTCCAAAACCTTCAACTGTTGTCAAGGCAACACTCCACGTGCGTTCACGCCCGCAGAACACGCCCGCAGAGGGGCGGGGTTTATTATTTAAAGGCATATGACACTCAAACAGCTTACTGAAAACAAGAGCTGATTTTGACCAGGTAAAATGGTGTTTTATTAAAATACTAATGAGAATTTTTATTAAAAGTATATTACAAAGTTTTCATTTAGACCCTAAACATTCATATTAACTTGTACAAAAATGGCATTATATGACCCCTTTAAGCTAGCCAGACATAATATATCAGTTTCAGGGTATGTTTTAGTGTTGGTAACATGTCCCACCATATATACAGTACTTTTATTAATGGTGATGGTGGGGAATGACAGCTGCAACATCTCATAATGTACCTCAAACTGAGTAGTGTTTCATTGGGAAACGTCCTGCTCAAGTCGTCCTTGCAATGAAGGTTCGGGTTGAATAACTAGTTCTTTATCATCAAACTCGCACTCAAATTTATATGGAAAAATCAATGTCATTGTTACGATCTTTACAGTCTGTACAATCGCTGAGCTTTAGGAAGTACAAGGCTCCGGACAGAACGGACGTTCAGATATGGTAATCGTCATGTGGCTTCCGACAGGTGCTGGAAGCTGTTGATCGTAACAGACTGGGCCATCTAGCCAATCAGAGCAGAGCAAGCTAACAGAAAAGAGGTATTTAGAGAGACTTATTCATCCATCAAGTCATTTGAGAATCGTTGAAAATTGTGGTGATTGTGGTGGCAATGTATATCATGAGAAAATAAAAGTGTTTTTTGAGGAGAGCAACAAAATTAGGAGCCTTTAAAATAGCATAATTGGGGCACAGGATTCATGAAAGAGTATGTGGATAATACAATCTACAAAATAGTGTGTCCTAGCTGTATCCTAATGAAAATCAGGCCATTGCCATAATCAAAAGCCATAATTTAACAGAGACATGCATAACTGATTAAAGGACCTTATCAGAAGTTTCAATTCCTAGATGGATCAGTATACAAGACAAGGGCAAAAAAAAAATAAAATAATAATAAATGAACAAATTAAAGCCACAGTACAGGGTTGTGGACCATAACACAAAAATATATATAATGACATGGATTAGGTTTAGTGTACTAGCACAATAAATTGGACTTCTTTGTATTTGTGCAAAAGCACATTCATCCTGCATATAACTTTTCAAATTACCTGCATGCCATCTGTTGATCACAATAGTCTAATGTGATGCTAATGTTCTTTTAAGTCACTCTGGTTAATATTGTCTTCTAAATATCTTGAATGTAAAAGTTCCCCACATCAACATTTAGCCTGCTAGATTTATTTCTTTTTTCTTTTTCTGACTGTTTTTGTGTCTCTAAATATTGCATTTTCCGTAATAGTTTCCAATAAACCGCGTAAACTGTGTTAAGGATGGCCTGATAGTTCTTCAGTTCTTGTTATAGTCAACCTCTCACTGTCTTAATGTCCATTATCCAGATCAGGGGAAAAGCAAGGTGTTGTAAAGTCGGCACAAAATCGATCCAATGGCGGTGTTCGATTCATGGTGAAGGTTTCATGCGTGTTCCGTCTTTCCCATGGCAAAGTGATTTTTAATTAAATGCAACACATTTAATCTTATGTATTAACTCGTTTCATCTGACTCCATAAAATGAAAAGGTTTATCAATGATATCTGTGCATCATTTGATATGTTAATGCTTGACTATTCCTTTTAACTCTAATGAAAATAAAGTCCAAGTCTGTTAGAATAATCAAATATAACAATTTATTATGTCAGGTAAATGTATTTTTACAATTCCACAAGATAATCAATGCAAACCATCAAATGTTTCAAAGAACTTTACCCAACATATTACATGAGCTGAGCCTTGAAGACACAACATCATGGGCTGATCTGAATACAGAAAGCAGCCCCTAACTCTACCCCTGCACCTCCTTAAATAGAGCCAGCCCTTACCTGATCTAATCACCAAACTACAATGGAAAGTTACTGAATCTCCCCCACCATGCTTATTGGGCGCAGACCATTTGCTTGGTTGTAAATTGCATTCAGACAAAAGGCCAGACGTGTGAAGTCAAAGGCACACCCTTCTGTGTGCAAGATATTTCTATATTCTTAAAAACCTTTTACTTATTTGGGAATGAGACATTATTACCAGTTACCCTTAGACTTTCAAAATGATATCAAACACTTCTTAATGATTATCACATTCACATTAAAACCATATATATTCGTGTGTGAGTTACATCTGCAAGAGTGTGTGTGTTGTTCAAGCAAGGTCCTTTTGTCTTCAGAAGACACTGGTCAGATTGATTACATCAACCATGTTCCAGTTTTTCAGTCTTACAATGTCATGTGTGAATGAGAGTCCTAATCAGCAGTAATGAGACTGGATACAGGAACAAGGTGGCAGATCTGACACTGATGTATGGATGGTGAGTAATGATGTCTGCGGTGATGGTGTAACAATGGAAGCGGTCTCAGATTCCTTAGTGTACAGACCTGGGATGACCCTAGGTTTTAAGACCCTAGCTTTACATTACCCTGTCATAACATTACCTTCAACTCTTTCTAAGGTTGTTGTATTGGTCCTGTAGATACAAGCTCTGCTCCAACACAAGCTCTTATTACAGTGCAGCAGATTCAATAGAGATTTTAATGGAGAGATCTTGGGATCTATGAGCTCTTTGCAGATCATTTTAGGATTCATCATCAGGAGATGATTTACCTTTGAGATATCTATTGGTTTGGCTGGCAGTTTCTATGTGAACGTGGACTAAGATTCCAAGATATAGAGATATCAGAGACAAAACACATTATCAATGTTATTTATATGTGCCAGATTTAGCCAATTGATACTTTTGGCAAATAATGTTTTTTAGCTTTGTACAAATGTAAAAAGATTATTGTATATTCTAACCATCATATTGTGCTTTTAAGGGCAATATATTTTTGCGTTATAGCCGCTAACCACTCACATCTCTTGACTTGTCAACAATGACATTGTGTTAATCATTCTTTCTACACTTTTAGACTTTCAGCGATTGCTTTTAACATAACTGCAGGACTTGACACATTCAGTGAAGACATCTCATCTGTAGCAACAAAATGTCAGTTCTGTGAAATACGTTCTGTGAAAAGGACATACCAAACTCTCACAGTCTGGGTCTTTTGAGGTTTGAAAGGCAGTGGTGGAGCTGCAGTCTGTAATTACTGCATCGGACAGACTTTTAGTGGCATAAGACACCTTCAGCAATAAGCTTCTCTCCTGATTCTGCTCAAGGGGGTTTCTTTGACCTCAAAAGTAATGCTTTGGTTTAAAGTGGTGTTTATCAATTACAGATTGTGTCTTAAACAAAACATTAAAAGTAGGGCACAAATTAGAGAGTGTGGCACCTTATACTCTGAGCGGGGGCGTTTTAAACTGAAGGGATTTTCATGCTCCAAATACATAATCTGTAAGATTCTTCTTGGGGGACAGATTATAATTTTTGTGTTGCTTTCTTTTTTTGTACTATAATGAAGAAATTAAACCTTTTAACCTCACTAATACATTATTTATAGTAACCATATGATTAAGTCACAACTCTTTTTTCCCCCTCTGTGTATATTTAGTCATTAGTCTTAGTCTTAGACTTAGTCATTTACATAAATTAACCAATAATAAATAACACAAAATTGATTATACATTTTTGCGCAGCATTTAAGCAGATTCATCATAACCTTCCATCCAATGTATAAAATGTATCAAATGCTTAAATGTGCTACAATTCCGTCATTAGATTTCGTCATAATCTCTTTTTTAAAGTGGCTTCCAAGCATGTCCTCTAAAACTCAAGAACTGCTAATAGAGTCCAACATAATAACTATGGCTAAAGGCCCTGAGAGTACAATGTTCCTAATGAAATCCATAACTCTTAAACTTTAAACAGGGAGCCTATCAGAAGTATTGATATGGGCATTAAGGGAATACTTTAATTGTTGGCCCTGGCCTGAGCAGCTCCAAGTAAGGTGGTCTGAACCTTGAGTCAGCATTTTCCACCAGATCAGCAGCAGTGTGGAACAGTAATTGTGCAGCTTAGAGGGTTTTTTATGACTCTGCATAAAGTAGTGAAATTTGTTGAATAGATGTTTTCACAGTGGTACCAGTCAATACCAAGATTTATAAGGATTGTCATTTGTTTCTTCAAGTCATGTGTCCAAATGTATCTTATGTGTATGCTGTGTTAAACAGCAGAAACAGCATCAAAATTTCTTTGGCATCCAACTCTCCATATTCCATGAAGTATTGTGTCGCCTCATGGTTTGATTTTCTTCATTGGTTTGCTTTTCAGTGTTATTTTGAAGCAAAGTCAGCTGTGTATGTGTTGTTGGGTTTTGATCATGCTGAGTCCGTATACACAAGATGACAAGCGTAGCATTTACCTTGATCGCTAGCTTGTTCATAGCTTTGAACCGCTTGGCATGGGTCTAGCTCTAGCCTAGATTCAGACAATGAGGGAGCTTATTTTAACAAGCTAATCTACGGAAAAGACTGCAGCGACATGGCCAACACATATCTCTCCCTAAATTAGTCCTTTAAGCCTTATATATGTATGAGACATAGCGAGCCAAATGTTAGCGCTCGCCAATTAGTACAGCAGTGTTCAGTGTGGATTAGAGGCGGGTTGTTTTTTTTCCCCCCCATCTTCTTCCCTCTCTTTCATCCATGAAGGGAATGTAGTTAATTCACTCCAAAATGCCCTGAAAATGTCACACAACATCCTGATGTTAGCTCTCAGTGGTGAAGTGAATTCATGTTCTAAACTTGCCAAAAATGCAAAGTGTTAAAATGCTCTGACAGACTGGATATTTATTAACCAAATGCTTGTTTTCTCAGTCTTTCACATAATGCTGAGTCAAATAGTTGATTGATTGGGCAGATTTTTCGTAAGGTGCATTCACAATTACCATTGTTTAGGTGGATATTTTGCACCAAAATTGGTTCATTTAAATAGGAATCTGAAGAATCTAGAAGTATCCCCATCTTCCAGTCATTTCGACGTCAGTGACTGATACTAGGGGTTATACTTGGTAGCCCACTTTGAGAAAAGGCCAAATAAAATTGGCGAATGGAATTTGCATGGGCCACTCCCCCAGACATACTATTAAAAGGAGCCGGCATGCATCTACTCATTCAGATTTGTTCTTCAGAGTTGCGACTAGTCTTGGAGGTTGCGACTAGTCAACTTTAATGCTTTGCCATGATGCTTTAAGCTTGACGTCAACTAGTTGCTGATAGAGTACCCAACAGGACAGGATATCTTTGAAGTCCACTTACACTCCGTTTACAACAGTTAAAATGACAAATAAATGCATACTCTAAAATGCATTTTAAACGATTACTGTAAGTTAATCGCCGTTCTAAACGCACATTCATAATCATCCAGTATAGCGCATACATGTATTGTCAACACTGTTCCGTGATTTATAAGTAAAATAGCTAGGAAAACTGAAAAGTTCTTGGTTAGCATATATTTTTTAGTAACTAAAACCCATAGCTTCACTATTAGTATAGTGAGTCGCTCCCAGATAGAATTAATTCACATGAAATCACTCTCTCACTAATGCATTCATATAAATGTAATCTTTACTGTGCTACTGTGCTTATCTGATTTAGAACTAGCAGTTTTCTGTGAGAACTATAACAATCCAAAGACATAAATAACAAAAAATAAAAGCTGTTATGTAGGAGAAATAGCCTTGTGGGCAGTGCTGTGCAGTGATCCGAAAGAGCAAGCTTCCTCTTAAAGAGCAAACACAGACAGAGAGCATCTTTTTAAATATACTTCTCTGCCTGTATGTCTCTGGGT
Source organism: Pimephales promelas (assembly GCF_988280905.1). NCBI lineage: Eukaryota > Metazoa > Chordata > Actinopteri > Cypriniformes > Leuciscidae > Pimephales > Pimephales promelas. The sequence goes on along the minus strand of NC_142769.1, from coordinate 29,151,691 downwards.
GTGGCCAATATCGCTCATCCTGGGATTCCCACAATCTTTTTCTCATGTGTTTGGGTCACACACACGCTGAGACAGCGTTCATAGATGATTCATGTCCTCACTGCGAGAACATGACCATGGAAAATTTCTGATCACGACTCTGTTTTTTAAAAGGAGCCACCTCAGGTGCTCCTGTCACGGTCCTTCTGCAATGCTGCAAGGCTGTGGTGGCTAGCGTTTAGGGCGGTCTGAGGCAACATTGGGAGCTTTTCCTCTGGGTAAATCCCTATGGACCTCCAATTCCTCGACTTGCAAATTGCGCCCGGTGGAGATTTCGGATGAGTTCAGCATTGCGTCAAATGGCGCAGCTGATTTCTCATTTGGTGCTCTAGATGAGGATGAATTATCAAGTTTCATGCTGAGTTGGCAGCCATGCTTGCCCGGGCCACCGCGAACATTGGCCTGGAGTGGAATCCTGTCCCGAGTGTTCATAGCTGCATGGTTGGTTTCTGTACTCGGAGCCATTCACAGCTGCACTTGACCCCAGTGCCCATCTTTCCAGAAGTCCATGAAGTCCTGGTGAAGTTGTGGAGGGCATCTTTTACTGCCCAGTCCCACTTAGTAGGCTCTTCCATTCTCACTACCCTCAAAAGTGAGGCAGCCAAGGTGTTCATGGAGGTTCCTGCCCGCAAAATGCCACCACCCGTCCAGGGCCTGTAAGTTTAGTTCACTTCTAATGGCGAAGGCTTACAGTTCTGCTGGACAGGCTTCTGCTTTGCATGCCAAGGCCATCCTGCAGGTATACCAAGACCCTTAATGATTTGCTCTAGGGTAGTTCCGAGTTGGGGATTAATGCAGAAACTGTATTCAGCAACCACAAAGGTCCCGGCGCAGGCTCTCGGCCAGGGGATGTCCACTATGGTGGTCCAGGAGTGGTATCTATGTCCTGCCTCTGCACGGTTTTTCTGCCAATTTCAGGAAACCAAGTTCCCACATCCCATCTGCTCATTGCAGAGAGTGTCTGCCTGCAGCTGCCACACCTGCTCTGCAGCAGACCGAGCCTACTGTCCATCCACAACATCAAGCGAGCGCCAAAAGCTTGAATAAGGCTTCTAAGGATCCCTGAGATGGGCAACCTAGAAATGAGAGATGCTGCTCTTTCCCAGGAGGTGGTGAATGCACTGCTCCTTCCTGGTGGAGATTTTTTTGTTTTCTTTTTTCTTTTTGTTCCACCCCAGCCAAGAGGCTGCCCTTGCCCAATTAAGGGAAGTTGAGTTTTGCATCTCAACTATCTCAACGACTGGCTGATCCTAGCTTACTCTCAAGATGTGTCTACTACGTGCCCTGCATGTTAAACTTATGTTTTCCGCCAGTCACTGTACTTATAGAAGTTCCTCCTTCTTCTGGTAGGACCTACTGCAGAGACTTCTTTACATGTGTGGTACTTCCTGGTGGGTAAGTCCATGATGCATTCTCCACGTGTTAACCTCCCTTCAGACAGAATGTGATTTCCGTAATGTTCCTTTTCCACATGGAAAAAGGAACGCTTCCCCGGTGCTTTTTTTTTTGTCCGCACAATTGTGAATTAAAAAAAAGAGAGAAAAAAGGTCAGAAGACCTGCTGAAGCATCCTTTTCCCATGGTAAGTACTGTCTTCTTTGCCCCTGCATGCTACGAAGGACCACGAAAACCTCATGTTTTAGGATAACACGGTTTACCTGTTGTGACATTTTCCCTGGGGGACCCCGAGAGTCAGTCATCAACACCACATAAAAGTGACTGACAGAGGAATTTCTCAGTTATTATTGCAAACTCTGTTCCCTGATAAAGGGAATGAGATGTGGTGTCCTTCCTGCCACAGCACTGAACTTCCCACTGAAATGGCCGGGACACTGTCTTGGCTTTTCAGCACAAACGTTAATGAGTGGATGCAAGCCAGCGCCTTTTATATGTCCGGGGGAGTGACAATAATCGATTTGAAATGCTAAGAATCTAATTAAGGTATTCAATAGTGATTCAGTGCTTTAAAATAAATAAACATTAAATGACTACATGCACTAATTCGTGGAGACATTGTGCGTCGTCATTCGTGCCCTCACAGCTTCATGCTGCGGTCTTTACTGCCTTTCACTGGATTGTGGTCATGCTCCGTCCATAGCTCTCATTGACACGTTTTTGAGCAGTCCATGTTTGAGCTCTCTCTTGGACGGCCACTGCTCTTCAGATGAGTAGATGACAGCTCTCTATCAAGACAGCAATTGTCAAACCACCCAAGCCATTGATAAAGCTGCCAAGTCATGCGGTGTCACTACTGATAAAATAAAATGCTTTCATTGCATGGAAAAGTCACCATCTTTTTCTATATAAAATACCAAAGCTTTACAGAAAATGGGTCATTACCATTTACATTTTCAACCTTTCCTGAACAGTTGAGGTAAAACCCTGCTTATTCAAGGGCGCACATTTATTGCATGGATGAGCAAACACATAATTTATATTGTCTAAAATGCAAAGTTCCGGTGAATCATGAATGATAAATTAAATTTAACTTAATAACGTTAAACTGATTGTACAAATGAGACTGCACCTTTGCACTGTCACAGCTAACACTCTTACATGGCAACTTCATACAACATGGCATACAACTTGGATTGTATGAAAAGCTATAATTTTCATAGCTGTTTACTATTAAAACGATGGTTAAGTTTACGTTTGGATCGTATGCTTTTAATATGATTTCGCCATCTTGTACAAATTATGACTTCTTGTGAGATCAAGTTGGACTAGCCCAACTCCATTAAACAACAGCAAGTTGTCTTTTGTGTATTAATTAAATGCACAAACCTTGGTAATGATAGATATGAAATAATAGGAGTATACAATATGTCCTGTAATTTTTTGCACCTGAGACTAATACTGTAAAGCTGTAACATTTTCAAGCAACATCAAAAATCAATGATAAATAAATAGTTTGGTCACATTTTAACTATGTAGTGTTAGACATGTTAATGGGTTTGAAAGTTAAATGCATTAAACAAAGAAAAAGTATAAGAAAAGTGTGAATAAGCAGTTTTGTACATTTTCTCTGAATTGACCACCTATGTAAAGCCTACATTGCACTGTCAAGCATTTACAATTTAGACCAAGGGTTATACTTGAGGAAAGGTACAGACAGATGGCTCAGTCTGTGAGTATGGTTGGAGGCATGGTTTAGGCAGCCCGACTTCATCCTCTATCCAGATGCTTGTTTAACATCACTCTCCCCTTCTGCAATCTGTGATTTAGATTGATCAGAACAGTATTGTTTGTCAGTCACCACAGGACTCTTTACAGCCGCAAGGCGTGCAATGCTGTCTAGCACTGAGTGGCACTACATCTATGGTTCAGTTACAAGTTAGTGTTAATGTCCTTGTTGAAAAAGGATATTGCATTGTTGAGTGATATTAAATGTCTATAATGTCCATATATCATTAAGGTTTTAAGAAATCAGATATGGCAGTGAGGTTTTTAGTCATCCAGATTTTATTGTCTAAAAAATTACACAAATGGTTGATGCATCAGCGGTTGAAGCTGCAATAATAATTAAATGCATATTAGGACACAGATCCACCATTCTGGCACGAATTTATCATAGAAACATGACAAAATAGGCACATAGTCATAAAGTGGATACACAAAAAAAAATATTATGGAATAAATGTTAGTGTGGTTATCGAGCCATTCTGTGGTTTTGGGCTCGTTTGTTCATGTCGAAGATCATATTTTGTATACAAGTCATTCACTACAGCACGCCCATTCTTACAGAAAGAAAGGAAAATGAAGAGAGGTGAGGTTAAAGGTGGAAGTATGTCTGGCCGTTGCTCACGCTAAGGTGTGTTTATCTGATCTTGAGATTCTGGAATGGGTGAACCACTTTATTTGTTCCTCTCTCATTTCTGCCAACTCCAGCTGTCACGCTGTGGGACAAAGAGGGGTAAGCAGGGGACAACGGAGGGAGGAGTGCAGCTGAAACTAAAGATAAACCGAAGACCCCTTCACAGGCTCGTCATCTGCATTTGACGGGACCCCACCCCCAGTTCCTCCAGCACACACACAAATACAGCCACTTACACCTCACGGGCACATGTTGTATAGCTCTTACACACTCTCCCTCTGAGTGCTTGCATTGCTTTCTCTCTCTCTCTCTCTCTCTCTCTCTCTCTCTCTCTCTCTCTCTCTCTCTCTCTCTCTCTCTCTCTCTCTCTCTCTCTCTCTCTCTCTCTCTCTCTCTCTCTCTCTCTCTAACACACACAGAAACAGTCAAATCCCCCCCCCTCCCTCTCTATTCTCTTCGTTAGACTTGGTAATCCCTCTCTGCTTGCTGCAGCTGTTGCCCTCCTCAAACCCCACAATAGTCCCCCGAATTTTTTTTTAATAAATAACAAAATAAGTTCCTCTTTTTGCAGCTTTAGTCACTACTTCACCACATGGCCTCCATCTCACTGATCATGAAGTGTTTTCTTTGCCCTATTTTGTCTATCATCAAAATAGAATTGTATTATTTATTTAGCCTATTATTATGCGGTTATTTATATTTTTAGGCATCATTTTTGTTAAAGTATTATTTTAATACAATTATGTTACAAAATGCGAGGAAATAATTAGATATTTAGTTGAAGAGGCTATATGTAAATGCTCATGACAAATATTATCTAGTCTTAGTAGGCTATTGTGATCTGCATGTGTGTTACATTTTATTTTTCATTATTTAATATGCAAGGCGATATTTGAATTGTAATTGATTTATATTATTTGAAGTCAGTCCTAAAACGACGGGTCGATGGTCAGTGAAGCGCCCTTCTCTGTCTGGCTCGTACGATGTAGCCTAGTTGGCGGTGGGCGTTGCAACGTTAGTTAGTTTTGATAGCGATAACGGGTTAAAGACGTGGAAGAAAAAATAGGGAAAATCCAAGCGCGTGGAATTCAGCAGGCACAGAAATCCAGAATAGTTTAACAAATGAGTGACAAGCTCTCCGTCCATTCAAGCTGCCCTCTCTACCCCGCGCGCGCTGATTAGCGCCCCGCGAGCTGTGGGCAACATGTGGAGGCATCGCTATAGCAACCAGTGGATGTGACATGTGCTACAGACAGCGACTCGAGTCTCGCTGAATATAAGGAGGGGCTCCGTGAAAAAAAACCCGGCTTTTCAGGCGCACATGATCATTCAAAGGACAAGACAACCCACTGCAGCTTCTTATAAGTCTTTAGGAAATTTGTCGGCCGTTTTGGCTCGCCGTTTTCTCCCGCTCCCGTCTTTCTCTCTCAAACTCTTTTATTTATTTATTTTCTCCTCTTCTGTTTAACACTGTAAACAGTGACGGTCTATTGTTGAGGTGGACGCGGAGGTGAAAACTTTTCTTAGCTAGCGGGATTGCGAAAGGAAGCTGCAGTCGCCAAGCCGGACATCTGAAGGCGGAATAGGATCTTGAAACGCATCCGTAGCGCGCTGTCAGAAAATGGAACTAGGTAACTATCTATCTGGACTTGCACTTGTCTGTATGTCTGATGCACGTAATGGTCGGGTAAATTACTGTAACGATGCTGTGAACGCGCCATTAAGCGTCACCTAAAACTTATTGCGCATCCGGATGCATCTGGACTGATAATGAGAGTGACTGTTCTGCAAGACTTGCTACATGGCGGGGATAGGCTACATCATGGCACATTTCATCGTTTTTTTTTTTCATTTTAAACGGTTTTCTGCTGATAGAAGTGCGTGCATGCATAGTGTGCGATTTTATGGCCAAGACGGTTTGCAGATGTTATGTAATTGATATTGGTCGTGAGTCGATATAGAGTGGCGGTAAGCGCCGTGCAGGCTACAGTACAAACTGAAGCAACATTCTGTTAATTTTTTTTAGAGGGAGAAATCAGTGTTTAGCTAGTCGTTTTGTGGGAAATCGATCGCATTGAAAGCGGTGTGTTTCGTATGCATGGGTCTTCGCAAGTTGCATGACTCGGAGCCTAAATTAAATCATAATAAGAAAGATGCGTTAGGTAGATGGGTTTATAAATAAAGAAAAAAAACTTCTCTCACAATTTGGGATTATTTACAAGGACTAGTCATTATTTTATTTAGCTTATCTCTGATCATTATATTTTTAATAAATGTCCCATAAACGTGCTAAACAACGAAATGTGGGGCAATACTGTTTAATAGGCTACTTTAATGACAGATTGCAGTGCTCATAGATTCATTGTAGCTATACGTATTCAGCTTTAATGTCTGACGTGTTTAATGTTACCTAAATATTTTTTACACTGGCAATGTCTAATCTCTAATTGACATGGAAAGTTATAAGTGAAATGGTCAGTGAAATGTAACATATTTTTGAAGTCAAATGCATTATATATTCCCTGATATATACAAATTCATTTTGGATTATTTTTCCACTAGGATTCCACAACATGGGAACGCAATTTAGGCGATCTTCTTATAAATAGTCAAACAGAAATATTTTTCTTACTTAATACAAATTATGGTCTTGATTTTGATCATGATCTTGAGTCAATATAAAAAAATATAGAGAGAGGTAATAGAACTTGTATTACAAGTACAATGACTGTAAAACTGCATTTCATTTGTCCAATATCGTGTGCATGATGTTATTTTTAAAATAGATTTATTTTCAACATATTTTAAAGATACAGAGCTGGGATTGGAGTGGATAAATGTTTTTAAGGTTGAGTGATTATTGTGTGTAAAAGTGAAAGGATATCTGGGCGGCCCTTGTCTCAACCTTTCACCCGTCACAGTCTCCTCCACCCAACCCTTTCCTCAATGATTTAAATCAGCCAGAGCATCCCAAATCCATCTCCATTTTATCCATCCTCAAAAATACAAATCCTTCTATTTAACTTTGAGAGCAAAAAAAAAAAAACAAAAAAAACATACAATTGCTTAAAAAAAGTAACATTTCTGTAGATGAAATTTGTCTGGCCGTACATTGGGCAGTGGTCTTTGTGGTGTTCATTTTTATTTATTGTTTATTAGAACAGTAGGGATTCAAGTGTTATTTTGTATTGACAATGATTCACTGCTTTACAAATGTTGTTATTTTATCGCTCAATATAAACATTAAGACAAATATTTTGTCAGTTTGTTAAAGTTTCTGTCAAGAGATTGATTAGCTGAATCTGTGGATAAGCAATATCCGATGACCCTGGAAACACACCCATTAATTCAGGAACACATTTCATCCAGTAACATTTTTCTTATTTTTGCTTTTCTTTTTTTTTTCTTTTTTTTTATGTGATTTATGTTTAACTATTATATTATATACTATATTATATCATATAAACTCTAACAGTTTTTCTCATATATCTTATTTAGATTGAAACATTTGATTCTATTTTTTATTATATATATTTAAATGAGACATATTTTCACTGGAACCAATTTATGTAGAGAGACTTATATGCCCAAAATTCCTTGTTTTTAGTTCAGATGAGGTACTTTTTTAAGAGAAAGCTTGATTTTAACCTGTCTGTCTGTTTTTCAGTAGACTGAATCATAAATTTGCAAGTCCAATTTTATTCCCTACAGAAGAACAAAACCATAAAAGCATAAAGGATTCTGTCTCTCCCTCCCTTTCTTTCTTTTCCCCCTGTCTCTTTTTTCCTCGTTTTATTTTTTTTCTCTGCTTTTACGCAAAGTGCATCTTTGCAGGTTTTCTATTATGAGACCAGATGTGTTGCAGGAAAAAAAGATTTGACATTATTTTAGTTTAAATATTCTGCAGATTTTTCTTCAAAAGAGATTTCCACATTATGTTGAGTCTGCTTTGCATTTTTTCTGTCCTCATAATAAGAGAAGTTATGTCGTAGACAGGTTATTATTTTTCTAATAATTCCGCAATGACATTGATTTTTTTCTATTAATTTTTGTTTTCAGTCATATTGATTAATTGTATGTACCAACATAATATATTTATATTATGTATATGTATAATATTAATATATATATATAGGCAGGTGTGTGTGTGTACTGCATGAATATGCTTTAGGATTCATTTTGGTAGTCATCATAAATTTCATATACACTGTAACTTGCATTTAATTACCTCAGGACAACATTTTTCTTTTTTCTTTAATATCTTCTCCTATTTTTGATCCATTTTCCAGTCCCTTGCTCAACTGCCTAATGCATGTATTCTATTTAGTTATAATTAATTGTGGACATTATTTAGCCAAGCACAATTTTCTTTTCAGAGTCAGCTTTTCATGTTAGAGATCTTTTCATGTAATTCGATTGAGAGCGCTAAGCCTATAGAGGGATGGAGGGAAGTAGAGAGGGGGGTTTCTATTCCAGCTGAATGCGCCCTCCTCTCTACACACTCTCCATGCAACGTTTGATGGGTGGAAAGCAAACCATTTCTGCACCAACAAAAGCTCACAATCACAAAAAGTAGAAACTAATCCTTGGAAACTACTAAACCTCACATTTAGGTGCTAATATTTTCTGCAGAGTGTAGCCAGTGTATGGGAGATTTCAGTATGTGATTAAATGAGTGGCTTAGAGCTTGATTTGAATATTTTGTGCTTCATGAATTTGCATCCTGTTATACAAGGTGTAGTAGTCCTAAATGTTTTAATGCTTTAAGAAAACACAATACATCAATAACAAATATGAAGTAGTTTATCAGAATTCAGGAAACAGAAAATAGTCGTTGTTTCTAAAATACTGATCAGAAAATCAGTCATGGGATTGCAGCTCCCATGGCTCATAGTTTTATGATCAGTCAGTTGGTATGATAGCACTGAATGCGAATAGAGGCAGATTAAAAAAACTCTAAACCCCATTCTAAAGGCCTCAGTCTATTCAGCCTCACAAGGCATTTGGAAACAATACGCCGCCAATCCCCCAGCAGCTTAGCCCCGGCTGTCAGCCCTCCCCCCGAGGGGCTAACAAGCCTGACAACCCCCTCTACAGTGGAACGTTAGCGGGGCTCGGACCTTTTAGGTACTCCCCCTCAGCTTAGCCCCTTTTCCATTTTATTAACTTGGAGGTCTGAGCCAATTCCCCCATCCTGACCAAACCCAAGACTTGGAGGCTAATTAGCAACAAGCTGGTACAGTGAGGACCGACCCTAATTGCTCTGTGGTGGTATGCTTTAACTTGCCAAAGCAAGAGTGGAGCAGGCCTTCACTTCCCAAGTGTGGGCTTGAGGTGTTTGTACGTCAATGTGTACAACAAGTAATAATTAAAAGCAGTAAGTGTCTTGCCACACTAATTTGATATCAAAACACCATTGGACACTCTTATCCTGTGACCAGTTGAGAGTAGAGTATTAAAATAAAGAGTAGCATTCTGAAATATCATTACGATTCAAAGTTAATTTTTCTATTTGAATACGTTTTAAAATGTCATTTATTCCTGTAGTTTTCAGTGTCACACGATCATTCAGAAATCATTCTAAATGCTGATTTGATGCTCTTATCTTTATTGCTGAAAACAGTTGCACTGCTTAATAATATTTCAATCGACGATTTGCATCAACGTTTCTCTCTCTTGTCTGTTCTAATTTCAGAGGGGCAAACTGAACCACATCCCCCTGGTCAAACACAGTCGAGTGGAGCCAGGCAACTTTTTGATTCTGGTGGTGGTCTCCTTGGTTTTTATTGTCATGGTGTTGGCGATGTCAGGGACTCTGAACTGCTTGCGCCACCGCTCCCACCATAAACTGAAGGAGAAGCTCACTGGTTTGGGAAATGACACAGGCCACGATGCCACGGCAGCCTATCAGGTAGGATCAGGCCAATTATTTCAGCCAATCATGTTTTCTCTGACATCCATCAGTACATATTAACATGAATAAGCATTCCTGTTTTTAAAAGAAACTAAGCAAGTTGTCCTCGACCAAGGTTATTATTTCCACATCCAATCCAACAAACCAACCCTTCCAGAGTAACACTGTCCATATTTGCGATCATCACCAGGTGTAATGAAGGTTTTGAATTGTTACGAAATTATTGTAGCTCATTAACAAAAAGACAATGGAGTTCATTTAAAGCTTTTTTCCTTAATTGTGACCCATTGGAGCAGGCGCAGATGTTCTTGCACGACAGCGGTGTTTAATATGAATCCTAATTGAGGCAGAGCCCTTTTTAGCAGAGGGAAATGAGTTTGTTGTCTGACCTTTCTTTCACGGCTCCTGGAGGGAGGGCTTGCGGTGAAGGCTTATTGATTTTGTGTTGGGCTCAGCTGTACTCAATGAGACTGGATCGCAGGGTGCAAGCGCTTGGCTTCCTCCCCCGCCTTCAATATTTAATAAACCTCTCACACTTTGTCGAGAAGTCCCTTCCATAAACGTTGGCCCTATCAGTGAGGCAAAATAACCTGTTATTCTCAATATTATCATGATGCAGTGTCATACATTATGTTCTGTGACACCCTTGCTTTGTTTTCATATCAGCTTTTAATGACTTTGTATTGATTTTAATTTGTGTGTAATGTTGTCGCATGGTGGTATAGTGAGAGTGCTTTCAGCCTCATAGATCTGCGTTTTTTTTTGTGTTTTTTTTTAAGTGAATAAGATTAAAGGCGTAGACACGGCTCGTACTGTGTAGTTGTAAGGGATTTCCCAACTGCTGTAGCTGGATTGAATGCAGTCTTGTGCACAGGGACTCTTACAGTGAAACATGCAATTAGAATCAGTTCTGCCGCAATGATTCTGGAGCAGATCAAAGCACAGACACACACCACCATCACCACTGCCACCCACCTACTCTCACACACACTTTTCTTCATCAAACACTTGCATATTCACATTTGCTTGTTCTTCCTGTTAATAACTTATTATTCAATAAGTTTCTTGTTCTTAAAACGTTAATCTGAATCTTGCTTATACTATTATTGCCAAAATGTGGAAAAGGTCAAAGTGTTATGAGATCAAGTGTAGTTTTCAGTGCTTTCGGTGTTCTTTAAATACAGTTCATGGTCCTCTTTATATCCCTCACATTCTAACCATATTTGTAAAAATTCAATATCTTACATGTAATACTTACATTAAAGTACGTTTTGTTACCATGCACTCTTTATAAAAGATTTACATTTTGTTCATTTGATTTTGTCGACATTAAAAGGTTGTTGTTGCTTACATTAACGGCTTTTTTTTTTACTTTAAGAATAGTGATTTTTTTTTCAAAGAATTAGACAATAAAGGATCACATTTTTTTTTTTTTGATTGAGTTATAAGACTGGGGGGACACTTTAGATAAATATGGTTGCTAAATTATTAAATGCAAATGTAATTAATTGGGCTTGGTTGATTGATTAACCGAAGAAAATGTATGCATTGATTTGTGCTGTCTGAAATGAGCATGATTTATCAGGAAGTGGGTGCTGTTTTAACAGTTTTTTTTTTTTTTCTCCAGTATTTCATTTTGAGTGAGATTGACTCATGGTAGACATGATCAGACCAGGTATTACTTTTAAGGGTGAACTCCATCCTCTAGTCTGTGGCTCATTTTAGAGCTTTGTGGCCTCTGTTTAGCCCCCACCACCTTCCCTCCTGGTTTCTCTCACTGGGGAGCTCCATTAGTGAGACACACTAAACTTCCACCTCCAACCCCCACACTCCCTCACCGACCCTCCTGTCAGCCTCACTCTGCTGTCTATCTTTTTATATGTATCTGGGTGCTTTTTTAACTGTTGGTCATTTGACGGGGTCATACTGTTGCCACTGCTTCAGAAAGTAATTGTCTGTGTCTGTTTAACCTTTGAGTAAATAAAATGCAAAAGCAAGGGGCTTTACTCAATAAAATTAGAGCTTTTGAATGCTTTTAAAATTGCTTTAAAATGTTACAAAATGCTGTTGTTTTATACAAAACCTAAATGGTAATTGCCTGAAAAATGCCTGAACGCTTTCTTGTAAATTGTTTTAAACATTGTAAGGTGCTTGTAGTCAAAATAGTTTTTTTTTAACGGTGTTGAAAACTATGTAAGTCATTTCAATAACTTCCGTCCCCTTCCCGTTTTAAAATCCCTCCCCCTAAAGATCCATTCTGATTTCAACTTAGACAAATTCATGCAATGACTGACAGACAGAGAGTTCAGAAGTCTTCTGATTGACTAAACAATAGCATCCCACTACCAAATTCATTATTTCTATTAACAGATATCTCTCCTATTTCAGTAAAATCTGTCAGGTAGGACAGACATTTTCTGAACGCTGTTCCATAAATAATTGCTTGCACCAATTATATGTTGAGCTTAGAAGGGATATAATGACACATGATGTGAGAGAGCTTTTACATCGAAGCATTCATCTGATATCCTCGTAGAGTCACTGATCCTTTGGAAGGTGGTTTGGAAAATCTGCTTCTTTGTTTGATTTCAATGAAGTGACAAATGGTAGTTAATAGCTTGGAGTTATAATTCCACAATGACGTGAGTGACTGATATGTAGCTGTTAAGGGGAAAGGGAAGACCTGTGTATATGATGTAGAAGTGTTTGCTGGTTGGTTGACAAATACAGAAGCTTTATCCTAAGACAGAGAGAGCACGCTGGATTTTCAATTCAGTTTTACTGGTTTTGTAAATAGATTGTTGCTTTTGATGGCTTGTGTATGTTAATTTGTTGCTTTTAATGGCTTTTTATGAACAATTTGCCAACACTACTCCAACTATATATATTCAAGGTATGACTTGTCACAAACTGTCATATTGTATGCAAATCTTATGCATGATTATGGTTTACATATATAAACCTTATCAGTGAACCTTGTGTTTAAAAATGTAATAATAGTAATTATTTGCTCCATTGGTGAGTTTATGCAGCTGATAGATTTCATCTTGTAGAGCAGGCAATGACATAATATTGTTGGCTGTATCCTGAACCCACTCTGGGATGCAAAGTGGAGATAAATGAAATATGTTCCAGAGTCCTGATGCAGAATACATACATACATATATATAGAATATATACTTTATATATATGTATGTATAATCATTATAAAATTCTAAGCTTAGTAACCAGTGCTTTGATGCTGTATTTTGTGTGATTGTTCATTTTACTCTTAAGAAGCGCTTTATGAGTTGCCCCAGATAATGTCTCCACAGATAAGACTAATTTTTGTCCACTTTCTCGATAGGATCTATGTCGCCAACGCATGGCGGTGCAGACATCAGAGCGCGGAGAGCGATCAGAAGTGTTCCACCCATCGCACACGTCACGCATTAACAGCGTGTCCTCACAGTTCAGTGACGGAGCGATGCAGAGTCCCTCCGCCCGCAGCAGCACATCCTCCTGGAGTGAAGAGCCCACCCAAACCAACATGGACATCTCCACTGGACACATGATATTGGTAAACAGTTTAATATATGCACATCAAAACAGGACACAGTCATTTAAACATAATACTGTACCTTGTACTCTTCACGCTCTTCATACAGAGCCTGTGTCATTGCAGTCATAGGCACGATGAGCATAAATACATTCCAAACATGTGTTTCTCCTTCTGTCTCTCTTTCCTTGTTTTTCCTTCACCTTTGTCTCACATCATTCTCATATGTTATACTTGTGGGTTTGTTTTGGCTCTGAAAAGAACTACAGGGCCCCATGGTCTCTGGCTTTTCTGACACAATGGATTGTTTTAATTTCGTCCCAACTTTTGTTTTATTCATCTCAGCACAGCTTCGACAGGAAAGACTGATAGGTGCCTGGTAGCGTTGTGTTCATTACCGAGCAGAGAATCTATCATACATCCAACAGTGGAGCAAAAGACAGCCACTGAGTTGATTGATTTAGCGTATTGTGTTTTTCTGTAATGGATGGCCCTTATTGAGATGAATTTTTTTTTCAACAGCTAATACAAATATGTGCCTTGTTTGGAAGAGATGCATTTGCTAAAGTGTGCACCTACAAAGCTATTGGTAATTATTTAATTTATTTAGCTGGTTTAAAGCAACTTGGACCATGTACTTTTAGATAATTATACAGTATATAAGTCTTTGAGATTTTTATTTTTTTATTTAATACAACCCTAGAAACTATTTATGCAGTCACATTGCCAGTATGGTGTATAAGTGCACATTGCACTCTAAACAGTGAAAAAATGCTTTAAAATGCTATGGTCGACTGATATATCGCAGATATTTTGCATTTTTTAATTATCGCCATCAGCCAATGCATTTTTCTTTTTGGCATTTAAGTGAAATGTGTCTTTTATTTTGACAGCGCAATAACTTGAATTTGACAGTGCAGAGAACACCCACACCTGAGCACAGACACGTGTTAACTCCCATCCTGAGTCTTCGTTTGTTTCGTTATTAATACATTATTAGACAGAAATTTAAAAAAAGTAAATGGAATATGAAAAAAGTCTTAAATAGCTAATAAAAAATATATTAAGTGATTACTCCCTTTTTAGTAATGTTAAATATTTCTTTATTTGTAAAAAGACACAAAAAAACAATCAGAATCAAGAAGTTCCTATTTAAAGTCAATCAATTTATTTTACATGTTCAAAGTTCAAATTATTTTTTCAGATTAAAATATTTTCATATGTATTTTTAATTTAATAAATATTATGTAAAATAAACACATTTTTAACTGTCAGATGTTATTTACTATCTGTATTTAATTAAATAGTATGATTATATATCAGCTTTATATTCAATATCAATGAAAAAAATCCATATTGGTCGATGTGCTACAGAAGATCTCAAAATCACTCTCTGACTGCAATACCAGCTACTGCAATGTATCCGAGTTTACCGCTTGTACACTATCCATCTCTCAATGGATGCAATCAAAGATGGGTTATGAAATAATAACTATTCTGATAGCGTAATCTCTCAGTATGTCAGGTTGCTGTAAGGCATCTTTTTCATCCCTCCTCAGGTAGGACCAAAACAATAGAATGCATTATCCACAGCCCAGCTTCATATGGTGCTGTTGAGCATTATAATGGCCCCTGTTCTGGTATCATATTTTGACTGACAATCCTACTGCTTTGTTTTTTTAGTTTTTTTTTTTGGTTTTGGTTTAATATTTGCTGTATATTTGGTTCCATGTTTATTTGATCTATATAACTGCATTTTGTCCTTTGAAGACATCACACGGTCTTTTACATAGTTTTCATCACATGAAAAGCCATTAATACATTTAAATACATTATTACAGATGTTGTTTCTGTACATAAAATGGGTACATGTCTTTGTATCCATACAATGTGAGGCTCAAATCATATTTTATGACACATCATTGCTTTAAGAGTCTGAGATCTTGCCCAGATACAGGGTATCTGACCAATTATAGCTGCTGCAAGATCATGAAGAACTAATTCAGAACCTCGGACAGCGCCAGAGTTCACTGCTGTTGCTCCACTGCACTTTGTATTTATTATTCATTCTTGAAACATGCACATAGTGAAAGATGATGGGAGAGAGATACACAAGTTTTTTCTGTTTTTTTTTTTTTTTTTGGGGGGGGGGGGGGGGAGAGCAACAATTATTTGTTGTGTTTGTTTGTGTGTGTGTGTGTGTTTGTGTTTATGTGTGTGTTAATTTTAAAGCTAGTAATAGCATGCAGTATTTATTTATTGACATTCCTTACAGAAGATATGGACTATTCTGTGTGAAAGGATAGAAAATGGTCAGCTGTCTGTCAGGGAGAAGTACCTCAGTGACTAAATGGTTGGCTAGTTGCCAAATCCCTCTGTCTCTGATTAAATCATGCATCATCTTGCTAATAGAGGTGGTATTAGAGAAGGCAAATAGAGAGAGTTACTGTTTCATACGGTCACAGAAACACGCACACATAGGGCAGATGCTCCATCAACCATCTGTAACATAAGAAAAACTAAGGGGGAAAAATGAAAACCTTTTGTCTAGAAGGTCAGATGTACAGTATGTTCGAGAAGAGCAAATTGTCCTCATAACAGCCATATGTGGCCACAAACAGTTGGCGTTCATCCGCTCATGGCACTCAGGCAGAACTGGAGAAGTAAACTGATTGCTGGGTAATTTGTTTCTCTTGTGATATATAGCTTGAAGGATGAGAACATTTTCATGGTTTATGCTGGTAATATGGCAGTGGTTTTGTGGAAATGTGCTTTGCTTTTAGATACTAATTGAGATCATGACTTAGAATGTTTATTGTGTGTGGGATTTTTAATTATTAATTTAATTATTTCCATGTATACGCTACTTTTCAAAAGTTTGTGGTCAGTAAGATTTAAAATTGTTGAAATAATACATTAAATGATGCTTTAAAGGGGTCATGAATTGAGAAATAACATTTTCCTTGATCTTTTGATGTATAAGAGGTCATTTTACAAAAGAAATATCGTAGATCAAAACTTATCTAGATACTTATTCTGGATCTCGTTAGTCCAGAAACAGCTTTTATTGAAACCAAGCTCAGAAAATGACACCATTTGGATTTTGTCACATTATAACGTAATAGTGCAATGAAAGACTGCATCTGCTAAAAAAAAAAAATCAACATCTACTTCTACATCATTGCCTCTTTAGCCCAGCCCACCGAATCACGTATGTCATGTAGTAGTAAATACGAGACAGAGGCAGCCAGACACAGGATTACTTCAGCAACAAAACGATAATGATGGAAAAGTGGCATTGCAGAAAGTGCCTGGGTTTCCCCATACTGCCTTTGCGCAGCGTGATTTTATTCACACTGCTAGGCAGTCCAGATTTTCACCTTAGCGAGGGGACCAATCACAGAACGGGGAGGGAGCAGCAAGACGATGATGTGGCATCTACGTGATACAACGAAGCAGTTTGTTTATACCTATGGATCAAACATGGCAGCAGACGCGAAGTTACCTTTCGATTCAGCCTTAGATAATTGTACAGAGTTTAGAACGCAAATAAATCTCTGACCCATGTCTTCTTCCTCATCTAATTTCTGACGCTCTACATATGTCATCTAGTATAACTGAAACGATTTGCTATGAGCTACGTAGAATTGAGACCATGTCTCAATGTCAATGGGACGTGGTCTGAAGTTCGCGAGTCTAGTTCTACACCGGCTTTTCAGAGAAACTGAAAATAAAATATGATGCAGTGCTGACTACTTTGGATCCTACAGTAATGTCGCAATACACAAGCCTGAGTGTCACTATTGCTACAACAGTGCGACAACATCAGTGCGACAAACAATGGTTCATTAATCTGTTTATATGAAACACTGTCATCCACTATCATCCTTTGTCAATTATAACTGTGGTAACTTAAAATGTATTTACCACAAACAACCAAGACTTATAAAGCATATGTAATACGCATAAATATTTCATATTGTTTGGCAAGAATTTTTCGAAACAAAGCATGTGTAACGGGAGCATGTTGAACATTATTTTAATATGCAAAACTGTGATCCAATCATAACACTGGGCGTTTACGTGACATGCCTATCAAAACTGAGTGATTGAAAGAGAGGGTCAAAATAGGATAGAAAATAGCTGGAAATTAGGATGTTTTTTGATGTAAAAATATTGATAACATTACCATTAATTGGACTTCAGAGAACATTAGAAAATAAAAAGAATGTTCATGACTTCTTTATATGTGAAATAAATGCTATGTTTTTGATCTTTTATTAATCATCAAAGAATCTATCACAAACATATTGAGGCACAACTGTTTTCAACATTAATAATAAATAGAAATGTTTCTTGAGCACAAAAGCATTAGAATGATTTCTGAAAGATCATGTGATTGGAATAATAGATGCAGAAATTTCAGGAATTTGCAGGAATTTTTGCCATCAAAGGAATTAATTGTTTTTTACTGTATTTTTGATCAAATAAAAGCAGCCTAGGCAAGCATAAGAGTCTTTTCACAAAAAACAAAAAAACAAAAAAAAAACAAAAAAAAAAAAGCAAAGAAACAAAAAAACCTTGCAAATCGTATGTATGTTATGGACAATCATATTTAAAATGATAATACTTAAATTATAATACTTTGATGACAATGGTTTTTATGTCCTTAGACAAAAGAAAAGCCTTCTGACACTTAGACTTTCTTGGGCACTGGCCACATTTTTCTCCTCTTTGAGTTAATCTTATTACAGTGGCATTTAATCAAAGTCTTTTCTCCTTCACCAAATCATGAATTCCATATGAACCATAATGTCTTCTATTAAGCGACCTGTCACACGGTTTATCATCTCTTAAAACAAGGTCTCTCTCTCTCACACACACACAAGCCCATTGTTCAGAGGAGTGCAATATTCAAACAAGAAATAAAATCTATGAGAATGTTGATATAGCCATGATATTGGTATACGTAAAGACATTGAAGTTCTATGAAGTCCATTTAAAAAATATATTTTAAATGCCACTTTTGGCATGCAGAAACATTTCTGCTTGTGTTGAAGCCCTGTGAAATTATGGATTGCTGTCTGTGTGCGGGGCCAAGAGGATTCTTGACATTAGGTTATGAGTGTGTAATTTGTTTTCACAAAATAAACAAACATTCACATGCCCACATGCACAAGGTAAACTCCTTCTGGTTGGTTAACAATAGGCGGCCAGAAATAAGCAGCCAAAAAACAAGACACCAACCGCCAAACAACACTTACGCTCTTACACTCTGGCCAGAGACACAGTCCTCTGAGCTCTCTGTCTCTCTCTCTCTCTCACTCTCTCTCTCCCTCCTTTGTCTCAGTTGAATTCAATTTGGGCTTCTTGGGAAGGCGGCTTAAGCACAGACAATCTTATCAGCATTTGTGCAAGCAGTGAAAAGGAGTGATTGAAGCAGGCTGAAGAGGCACTGGCGTGCCCAGGCCTTTCAGGAGTCTTAATTGCATGTGTGATTGTCAGGACAAGCCCCCTCCCTGCAACCCCCTTTCTGTACCTCTCTCTCTCTCTCTCTCCTCCTTTGTGGTGCATGTTTAGGATTACTGTCTACGATTCCCGTGCTGAGCGGTTTTGAGCTCTTGCCTGTCTGAAGGTGGATAGGTGAGTGATTGTATTGTTGAGAAGAAAGAAAGCACAGAAAGCGATAGGTTGGCCTTGGAGGTAAAGCTGGATTATAACAGACGAATGAAAACTTGCTACGGAGATTTTTTACTTGCCGGATTTAGGGGAGGGAAGGAGACTTATTTCAAAACGTTTACACAGGAAGGCAAATGCGACATGAAACGCATAAGCACAAGAAATATGGTTCGTGTTCTTGTTTGCATTGTATAAACGACAAACGTAACCCTGAATTGAACCGGAATCCTCTGATTTATACGCTCGTCTGTTTATATTGTCTGAGCTGGTACGCTTATTGTTTTTTATTGATTCGTGCGTGTTACAGGCTATATTTACCATCAGTACCCTGTGAGCAACTTTTATGTCTGACTTTCTCCTGTGTGTCTTGTGCAGTCGTATATGGAAGATCACCTGCAGAAGAAGGATCGTTTGGATAAGGAGTGGGAGGCTCTCTGTAGTTACCAGGCTGAGCCTGCAGCATGTGCAGTGGGTCAGGAGGAACAGAACGTCCAGCGCAACCGCCCACACGGCGTCCTTGTGTGTGAGTGCTTTGCAAATTGTATCAGCCTCGAGTCAATGTATATTTGTTTTCTTGTGCACTGTCACAGGCTATTGCGTTCTGTTTTGATCAATTAAGAAAGTCAGTGGGCTCTTTTAATCATACTCTTTTTTCATTCTCTTTACTGAAGAAATAAGCACCTGGTTAAGAAAAATGTGTTATATATGTTATAAAGACATATCACCACCTGTCTCTCTGTCTGTCTTCCTGAATACTGTAGATGATCACTCCAGAGTCATCCTGAAGCCAGAGAATAACCAATCCAGATCTGATTACATCAACGCGAGTCCCATTGTAAGTAGCCATTTGAACTGACTTTTTGCTTTCATATTTTTCAAATGATCTCCATTATTAGAAATAAAAACCGTTTCACAGGTAGTTCATGTGCCTGAAGCACAGGCTCTTTTAGCAACACCATATTAATGTCCATTTGTGTCAATTGCTTGGATTATGACAGGTCCGTTTCATCTTACAGCACTGTTATATTTGATGTAATTGCTCATAGATATTTTCCCCCTTTCTCCATCTCGTCTCTCCTCTGTCAATCATCGGTGACCATTCTCAGATTGTTAAATATGCTTTTTTATGTATATATAGAGGCAGAGAGACTGAGATAACACAAAGAAAAACTACTTAAGTTGGTTAGTAATTTATTTCTAGAACAAAAATGAACATTTCACTATGGCAGACATTATGAGTCAAAAGGAAGTAATCTTGTCTACCAATGTGAGCACAATCTCATACACAGACCTCATACACAGATTTCATCGCAATAATAAAGACACAAATTTTTGTTTTGGCCCCTTAATCAGTACATACACATAATGTTAATCAGTGCAATACGTGTGCAGCAACATTACACTGAGAAAGTCAAACTGAGTCATTTTTACATGCTGTTATTTTTGGACTCCAACTCGTCAAAAGAAGAAACAAAAGGCACAAGCAAGTCAGCCCTCCCTCCCCGAGGGTTTCACACTGCAGTCGGGGTTGGGTGCACTGATCCGCTGGTGCGGAGACAAATGCATGGAGGCGCGGTAATTAAAGCGCAGCAGGGATTTGGCAATGTGCGTTTCAAAAACTGTGATAATTATGTCTGTCAATGTTTGTAGCTTCTTTTTCATTAGCTGCAAGAAAGAAAAAAGGCCTCAAAGTAAATCATTCGTGATATTTTTTTCACAACCTCCTTACACCAACACCCTCTCCTCCGTTTTTGGTGATTTTGGGGTTTGAGTTTTGAGTTGGCACTCCATTTATCTTTCTCTTTCAAATATACACACGAAAAACATACAGATAAAGCTTTTTGGATGATATTATCACATCTTTCACATAAATGGGCAAACATTTAGTAATTTTTTTTGTAATATTGAGTAAAAAAAGCAGGAACTAAATATTACATTCTTTGTTTTATTCCATCAATCTTGATTATTAATATATATATATATATATATATATATATATATATATATATATGAAGAGTTCAGATGCAAAAGCCTCTAAATGCCATTTGAAATTCTCTTCTAAAATAATCATTTTTATCAAGCTTGTATATTTAAATTCAGTAATTTCACTTAAATGACAATTCATAGGTAATCTTCATTGCCATTTAAGTGAAATTACTGAACTTAAATATACAAGCTTGATAAAAATTAACATTCTTGAAGAAAATTTCATTAATATAAAAATTAAATAATATTTAATATTTAATAATATAAGATTATTCATATTATATATATATATTTGCTATACAAATATTAATGAAATGAATCCTGCAAACAGTTTTGTCCTCTTATGAAATCTTACTTCAGCTGATATATTTCCTGTATAGAGCATCACAAGGTGCTGAACTTACTGATAAACTGATTAAAGTCTCAGGTCTTTTGAATTAGACTTTAAGAGTAGGATCATATCGCTGAGTGTGAAATGACAAATCGACTATAATAACACCCTTTTTAGAGAGCGGGTGGACAAAAATCAGTTTCATATAGACTGCCGGCATTAGCCAGTTTGTGTATATATAATTGTTCTACCCTTAAATTGCTCTTGCCAACAATTAAGGTTGTGCAAAGCAATTATTTCCATTTTCTGCCATGCTAATAGGTGTGCGTGTCATTCACTGTAACCATGGGGTTTGAATCTGTCTCTCTCTCATGCAGTGGTGTATGATCTTTTTGTGAAGCTATAGAGAAATTAGTGTAGAAGTACTGAACCATGCAATTACTTTAGCAAAAGTTTTGAAAGGCTTTGTGATCGGCTTTTGTGCTTTAAAGACATACATACTCCCAAACGCACTCACAAAGACAAGCATACATGCTATCAAACGCTCACTCACCTACTCACTCACTCACTCTCTCACTCACTCACACACACTGCTGTAGCATTTGAGCTATGTAGAGAAATGATCAAATCAGAGCATTTCGGACATGAAAATGGCCACATTAATAAGCAGTACTATTTTTTTTAAATGATCTGGCTTGAAGCTTCGAGGTCACACACATACACATGAAAGAGCAGCAGAAAAAACTATGGAAGTGTTCAGGGCTTGTGTTTTACAGTCTCATCCACTCTCTAACTGTCCTTTCATTTAATAAGCTCAGGTCTGACAAGACTGCATATCTCACAGCAAACACGCTTTAGTTGCAGCTCAAAATGGACACATTCCAACCTGATGACAGCTTTCCCTTCATTTTGCAAAGAGACATTTCAGGTCAGGAGGATGTTCTCCTGTAATGCATCCAGAAAATAATATCCTAAATAAATTCTTAAATATGAGTGTGGACAGTCAGTGAATATACGTATAGCTACTTTTTATTTTATTTTTTGCTTTTTTTTTTTGACCTGATAAATGATGGTTTCGGTTGATGGTCCTTGATGACAGATAGTGGGATGTGTGTACTAGTGTAAGACCGGATGCTATACTTCAGGCAAATTGTGAATTATGGTCATCACAGCTTGTTAGACATGGGTTATTAGATAAGAATTGATCAATAGCATGCCCCATTCTGGCCATTCTCCTTTACTGCATAAATCAGTAATCGCCAATCAGGTTTACATGTACCCCAGAATATTTGTGCTAATTGGTGAATTTGTATTGATCAGTATTGAACATTCTTTGTTTTGTTTTCTACTTTAATAATATTAATGATAATGCTGAATGAAATTCATTATAATATGATAATATTAAAAATTATTAAAGTTAAATCTACTTCATGTTATAGCCTCTAAATGGATTGGGAAGTCAAAAATGTTGTCTTCAATAATCTTCACTGGATCAATTTAAATACATAAGGTTTTACCATCAAGACAAAATGTAAGCAATAGATAGGTAGAAATAGCTCATTTTAACAGCGAACACATTCTGGTTTGTGTCAGGGAAGAGGAACTTGGGTGTTACTGGTGGGAAAAATGTTGAGAAACACTGGCATAATTTGACAGTTTGCAAACTTATTATATTAAGTTAAAAGAGGTGGATTGTCCCTTTGCTGCAGTTTGAAATCTACTTTGCTGCTGATGTGTTGGAGAAGATCTTGCCTGTCATTATTTAATTGTGACTAGTGCATTATAAATGTCATGGTCCATATCCAGATCAAGTTTTTTTTTTCTTTTTTTCTCCATCATTAGCCTTTTTTCCATCGGGACAGCTTTCACGGCACACAATTACACACAGACACCCTCCTCCAGCCACTGAGCTTCTCATCAATAAATGCGTTTGATTAGAGAGATGCCTTGCTTTACTCCCAGAGCCGGCTTTAATCAGAGGTATTAAAGAATGCACATGCTTGGAGAGGACAGACAGGGGAGAGAGAGGAAGAAGAGGTGACTGGAGATGATAGAACGATATAGAAATGGAAGAGAGAGGGGATGTGGAGTAGATAAAAAAGAGACCGAGAAAGGGGCCGGGAGAGGGGAGGTGGTCGTGAGAGAGACGACTCTGCTCTCATTAGAGACAGGCCTCTGTGCCATCTCTTTATTTGATTTGCTTTTTCTTATCTTTTTTTCTCTTTTTTTAACTCCAAACAGAAATTGTGGACATTCTGTTTCTCTTGGCAGGAAGTTTGTTTACCCCTTCAAAAAAGATCGGAGGGGACCGACAAAATGTTCAGAAAGCAAATAAATAAGATAAACGAAAGAGTGAAATGCAGTTTACGTACATCGAGTATTCGTGTCAGAATAGAGCACCATAGAAACTTCCATCTGTCCAACATGCACATATTACCAATGTCTTACTGTAGAATAAATCTAGATCCTTTAAATGTCTGTCAAAAAGCTGCTTGGGGTATAATTTTCAATGTTATTTGAAAATAAGCATTTCTTGTCTTTATGTCATGTCTTTTCACCTTTAAGATGGACCATGACCCCCGAAACCCAGCCTACATCAGCGCTCAAGGTCCTCTTCCCTCCACTGTGGCAGACTTCTGGCAGGTAAGATACTCAGTCTTGTCAGTCAGAAAGCATCCGTGCATCATGTGAACTCTCGAATAAAAAAGGCAAAACTGGGCCTTTTTTACAATGATAAGGTTAAAAAGAACACTTTCCACCTGTCCACAAAATGCTACTTTATAAACATCACTATATTACCTTAATTAAGGGGGTGAAAGGTCTTATGATGTGTGGGATTCCTCACTGGTAGAACAGCATAAAGTGTGTATGTGGAATTGGGAGATTTTTTTCTCCAACACATGCTTTGAACAAGAAAGTCACAAATTGATTTTAGTGGTTTTATTTGTATATTAGAATTGTATATTGGCTCCGATGATTTTGAGAAACACCTAGATGCATTTTGCTGGCTTGTTTTTTCCAACTGATCCAATAGCAGCAGCTTTGAACATGTTTTCTTTTTGATTCCTCTTTGTGTTTTTTTCTTCTTTTTTTCTTTTTTTTAAGGTTAGGTAAGTAGATGGTGTTAAAAACCTGAATCTACATTTTAATAAATTAAATGTGGTAATGTGTTGATGTCACTTGACCCTCTATAATCACAAGGATGTTTACTAACAGATGTGGGTGTACACTAATTGATGTTATTGGTTGTTTAAATTTGTCATTTTGTCAATGACTAGCAGAAAATTAATGATCTAAATTGATTTAATTTCATGCAGATGAATAAAGGCCAGTTCTGAATGCAAAAAAAAAAACAAAAACATTAAAAGTTCCATTTAAATTAAACTGAGTGTATTTATCCCTGTCAATTAATGTAGTAATGTCATTGTCTCAGTGTTCCTTCTCATTAATGCCAAGGTGATTAATTCTAAACAGAGCAAAGCTTTTAAAGGTTTGCAGAGGAAAGTTTTCTCCTTAAGATATAGGGCACAAGTTAATAAAAATATAAAACAAATTATAGCCTATACATACATACTGTACATAATAGCCTATACACAGTTTTTTGATTCGTCATTCAAAGAAAAATAGAAACAGTGTTAATTAGAGATAATAATCTATGTTGTTCAAGGTTCTAAAGTCAATTCGTTAAAAATCTGTGAGCATACATCCAAATAAAAAATTACTATTAAAGAGATAAATGTAAAAATATAGTTAAACAAAACCGTACATTACATATTGACGTTTTAGGTCATTTTGGTGTCTTTCTGTAGCCATTAATTTCCAATGAACTCTTAAAGACAAGCAGTGATGATCAATAATAGTGACTCCTTTAGGTCCACATGTTACAAATGTTTTATTATGAATGTTGGAGATTTGTACGTTTGTATATTTTATATATTTATTTTAAATATATTTTATATATTTTGTATACGTTTGGAGATTTGTACATGCCAAATATAAAAAAAGAAAGTTGTTTTACATTTGCATATTATCGTTAAAAGTTTGGAAGCAATTTCTACTTCTGTCAAATTTGATTCACACAGTATTCAGTTGTCGCTTTTTGCAATTTCTGTTCAAAACTCTGACCAAGAGCGCTCTGAGGAGGAGGTTTCAGAAACATGTTTGTTTGACCTTTTCAGCATATTGCAATGCAAAGCTTAAACTCAACAATGTTTTATCACCTGGTCTGGGATATTACAAGCTCCTTCAGTGACCTTCTAATACATTCTGTATTGCAGAATCAAGCGTTGTGATCTGACGTCTAAAGTTTGCTGCTCATCGATCAGAATGACCTAAACTACTCAATATGTTTTTTTTTTTTTTTTTTTTTATAATGCTGAATAGCATAATTTTACCATTAATGTGTACATACATCTAATCTTTACCATTAATGTGTGAAAATACATCTAAACACATTTATTAATTCCTGCAGGCTAATAGTTGTACAATAAATTCTATTAGGATGAAACGTAAAATAAAATGAGAACTCTATTAAATACTGCAGTCAATGAAAGCTGCTTTGTATTGCCATCATTCTCACATCATATAATCATTCCATCTCCAGTGTTTTGTGAGATTAAAAATGATAACACATTCATAATGATAACTTTATATTGCTTTTTGAACCACTTTTTCCATGGTGTAATGTCTCTACATTTCTCTGATAATGACCCTGTGGGGACGTGTGGCACACGAGTTTGATTCTTTTATGAGCAGGGTCATTGTATTTTATTGCTCCCATAAAAGTCAGTGTTTTCCCTCATTTTCCTAATGGCTGCAGTGGGCCTTTCCGTGATCGAAGGATACAGTGAAAGTGTGATTAGGGGAAATGAAGCAAGGCTGAGGAGGTTCAGTATACAAGGGGAGATTGGGAGATAAAGGGCAAGAGAGGTTGGCTGGAAGACTAAACTAAACCTCAATTACAGGGACGAGTGGGGTTGAGTTATTAAGACCAATTATGTTTAAAGTGAGCTCTGCTGAAACTCTCTCAATCTGATCATACTGTTGAGGAAAGACGTTTTTATGTTGAAAATGTATTTATGGCCTTCCGTCTCTGCCTTCATTGTAATGCTGCTTTCTGCTATGTCGTGTAGATGGTTTGGGAGAGTGGCTGTGTGGTGATTGTCATGCTGACACCTCTTGCTGAAAACGGCATCAAACAGTGTCATCAGTATTGGCCTGATGAAGGGTCGGACATCTACCACATATATGAGGTAAAGCTTCCGAGGACTATTATTATTATACTGTATATTATTTCAGGTTATAATACCTTAATTTAGATTTTGAAACTTGACAGCCTCAAATGTATATTACAGATGTCCTTATTTTGAGCTTTAAAACTGCTTATAGGCTTTTCTTAGTGTAATATCACGTTCTCCTTATGTTCTTGAAGGTAAACCTGGTCTCTGAGCATATCTGGTGTGATGATTTCCTGGTGCGCAGTTTCTACGTAAAAAACATCCAGACTAATGAGACCCGCACAGTCACTCAGTTCCACTTCTTGTCCTGGATGGACCAGAATGTTCCAGAGTCTGCTAGAACCTTGCTGGACTTCCGCAGGTATGTGTCCAAATACTATATTTCACTAGGGTGTTAATGCCAGAATGTCTATTGGTTTTCGTTAAAGGTTTTGACTAATATACTCATGTTCCTCATTAGTTTTTGTTTCTTGACCTTCTGTTGACCTTCAGCCTGTGTTTTAGAGTGAATAGAGAGTATGCTTTTGAAGAAGAAAAAATGTAGCCCTTTAGTTTACTTTGTATTTTACTAGATCCCTATGCAGGACTTTTTCCACACCTGCCAATGGCTGCTAAGAAAATTTATCGGCCATAAATATTGTTTTACCAGCCATGAAACATAGATTAATCCTTATTAAAGTTACAAAGGTTATTTTTTCTTTATCTGTTGTTGTTACATTGTACATTATCTGTTGTTGTTACATTGTACATTAAAAATACAGACATCAGCAGTAATATTAGGCTACTGTCACTTTAAGAGCTAATGCATGGATCCCTTAAATTGATACATGCATTTTCTTTCTCAACTTTACGGTCACTTTAAGGAGAACTCCTGCTCAAAATGAACCTTTGGTCTAATAAAACATTGGTAACTTGTCGACCATTCTCTGAGATTTGTTTTCATGATATTCAATGTAAAGAGTTTTATTTCTAAAAACTGTTTAGCGTATATGCTAGTATATGGGGGCATATAATAAGTAAAAAGAAATCGCTAGTTAATACCACTAACAAGACTCAAAATAGCCCCACACTAACACAGTAACATAATGAGGGTCCCTGCATGCAAAACGAAGCATTGAGAACTTTGTAAGTGTTTTAGAGGCAGGAGAAAACAGTCTCGACAAGTCAAACCACGAACGCTGTTCATACGGTTCAGAAGTTTGCTGAACTTCATACTTGGCACGTCGTTCATGGTTCAACTTGTCGAGACCAAAATGTTTTCCAGAGATGGCTCCAGCTGTGTATACACGAAGTGGACTGTCTTCATAAAGTATCTTCTTATTAAACGGTCTGTACACTTACAAAGTTCTCAATGCTTTGTTTTGCATGCAGGGACCCTCATTATGTTACTGTGTTGGCGTGGGGCTATTTTGAGTCTTGTTAGTGGTATAAACTAGCGATTTCTTTTTACTTAGTAAATGCCCCCATATACTAGCGTTATACACTAAACAGTTTTTAGAGATTAAACTCTTTACATTTGATTATCATGAAAACAAATCTCAGAGAACTATTAACAAGGTACCAAAGTTTTATTAGACCAAAGGTTCATTTTGCGCCAGAGTTCTCCTTTAAGACATGTAGATTGCGGGTATACTTGCCAAGATGGGCGTTCTGACATAATTGTGTTTAAATATGTCTCTTCAAGTGCAAGAAGACGTGAAAGAGAGCTCAATGCAGTATTTGCACGCTATCTGAGACGCAGATTTCTGGGCATGGGCTTTGGGATGTTTTCGCACAGAAAACTTCCCCCACACTTTCATGCAAGTTGTGTTTCACGTCCACTTGCGCTTGTATATTTGAAATTGGCAAGGCTCAAACTTTGGTGACAATGCATCACTGGTCCGTCAACTGTCCCAGCCATCGTTCATGTTTGTTCACATTCATGTTCTCACAATATTGCATTGTTAGAATTCATAAAAATGTTACCTTGCAACTAGCGATTTACCATGTTTCATACACTTGCCAACACCGATTTTTACTAGCATTTGGCACTTGGCGAGTGTTGATTTTAGGCCCTGTCTATATGTGTTCGTAATAGCCAACACATTGCAAACCCCCCACAGCAATCTATTTTAAATCAAACACTCCAATTAAATGTGAAATGTTCCGCAATAAAACAGTAGTGACAGGAAAGCCAATGGCAGCACAAGACTCCCTCATTTTTCTCCTGCTGTGAGCTTTCTGAAGAAATGCAATAGGCCTCTGGGGTAAAACCTTAAAGAAGTGTAACAACCCTGGCATACAATTGGTGGATGTACAGTATACCTCCAATAGGTTTCATTGTTCATACTCAAACTGAGTTAATAAAGTGTTCTGCTGTGCTCTTAATTACACTACTTCACCATAGAATGTTTTCCACTTTTACAGATACAGGAAGCAGTGCTTTAGATTTTAAATATTTCTCTAAATAGCTATTAGACGCATTGCTTGCTTTTGGGAAATGTCCTAGTCTTTTAAATAGGCAAGAATTACATATGAGATTGAAATGTCTGTGCTGACATTTCTAAAGCCTCAGATTTGCTGAATCTGTTTTAGGAATCATGGAAATAGAGTTGGATCATTTGCACAAAGCGTTTAGATCTGGAATGCTGATATTGGATCTTGTGAATAGGGTGGATCTGATCCTCAATCGGCAGTCTTATTGATGATTGCCATGTGATCCATGGTTCTTAATTAGCGCTCCTATTCTGAGGTGTTCTGAATATTCTTTTCACTTTTGGGAAAATTCTCCCAAAGTTTCAATGACATCTTGAGCATTGTGGCTTTGGTGAGATGGTTTTAACCCTGATGCTTCTGTTTGACTTGCTCTGGTTTCTGAAGCCATTCTGAATATCTCCCTAAAGGCCTGTGACACAGTCTCATACACTGCCATGACTCACACTGAATCTGTCAAACGCTCCTCACTCACCTCTTGTTTTTTTCGTTGGCCAGCTAATTAGCGGTTGCCAGTGTCATTTTTGTGATGTTGCAGCTAGTTATATGAGCCCAGTTGCATAGTCACAAAAGTGATCATTGGAAACTGTATCTCCTCTTCCAGGCCCTTGATTTTTCCTTGCCTACCCACCTGCATTTCTCACTCACCAGATCTCCCTGTTTCTCGCACTCACCTGCCCTTTTTCTCTGTCCCTCTGTCTTACCCAAAAATGCACTCTGCTGTCCTAATGCCCCTAATGCATGACTGTCCCCTCTGCAGAAAATCTAGTCAAAGAATCACTTTTTTGTGTAGGAAGCGTCACACTTTATTTTATATTTCTTTCAAGGTCCAAAGTTAATTAATGTACAGATCTGGAATTCAGTTTAGATATGTATTTTACACTATTTTTATTAAAAACCCATTGGGGTTTTTTTCAACTCGTACTTTCATTTTGATGGCTAAGTGCTATGAATATTTCACATTTGTATTGGTAAAAGAAAGAAAAAAACTTTAGGCATCTTTTTGATGGTACTTTTCCCCAGAATTAAAAGCTTCTATAGGATAAGCGAGCCATGACAATACTTTAATAGAGTGGTGCAGGTATGACGTCAGAATCCGGAAATCTATTCGCCTCTGGTTCCTGTGGGGTTTTATAATGGGGGATTTCAATGTATAAGTCAAATAAAGCCTGTGATAAACATAACTTGACGTATACTTTGACGTTTTGCTACTCAACATACTGCACACACTCACGCCCCAAACTGTCTCATCTAGTTATTTATTAAAACATTACATTTTCAAAAATGAACATAATTGCTTCAAAATTCACGTTTGCTATTTAGCGTTTGATGTTTTGCTCTACAACGTCAATTACACACACCCATAACATCAAGGTATCGGCAAGTCATGCTTACTACAGGCTTTATTTTATACACATATTGAAAACCCCGATTAGAAAATCTCAAATGAACCAGCAGCATATTAATCTTCTGGGTTCTGCCGTCATACCTGCACCACTCTATAGTTTTTATGTCTTTGATTTGAATCAAGCATGTCACTTGCATCAGTGTGGGTCAGATTGCCATCTTTACACTTTTGACTTAAACCTTATAAAATGTTGTAGCTTCTTTTAAGATAAAAATTAATCAGTCCTGCCTATTTTCTTGCTCTTGGTGAGTGTTAATTTTGAACTCTGCTTTCTTTAAATAACATTATATAAATTTGTGTTAGGTTTTAGAATTGAAAGTCGTCTCATGAGCATTTCGATCTGACCTAAAAAACAAACAAAAAAAAACCTTTTATAGTGTCTTTTGAAAAAATCAACCTTGAAGTAGACTCAAAGCAGGAATTTTTTCCCTCTTTTTGGATGAAATAAACAATACGAGTTAACATAGTAGGTCTCCATGGCAACAACACCTGTGTGTCTTAAAATCCTGCAAGGCCTTATGGTTTTACAGACATTATAATTCTGCAAGGTTAAAGTGTTTTGAATCGTGACACCCAACCACACATCATTTCCTTAATGCCCCAACCCCTATTTTTTTTTAATTGTTTACCATAGACCCATTTTTGTTTATAAATTATGTAATAAAAAAATGTAACAAAGTGTTATGTGAAAGTAACATGTTGATATTAAGCAATGTCATATGTTTATATGTGCCCATATTTATTGCAAATTTTAAAATAGCAAATGAATATGTCCCTGATCTACTTATTTGCTCTTCAAACATTAATGGCCTCTTTTTTCTGTCATTGCAGAAAGGTTAACAAGTGCTACCGGGGCAGATCTTGTCCGATAATTGTTCATTGCAGGCAAGTACCACAATAAAATGCATTTACACTATAAGCTAGTTGCACCAGTCTAAAATACTAAGACGTGTGTGTGTTGTTGTTGTAAATATTGTTAAATTATTGTTGTTGTTTTTTTGTCTCACTATAAGATGCAAAAGTAAGAGCAGTAATCAGTCCAGTGGTCTGAATCTAATATTATCTCTCAGGCTCGGTTAGAAATAATCCGCTGATAAAATAAATGCAGTATTCAGTGAACGGTGTCTAAATGACTGATGGTAAAATTCTAGGCCCTTTAACCATCAGTGTGAAATAGAAGAATATGAGAATGTGTGTAAACTAAAATATTGGTTAAATGATCTTTAACCTCAGGGGTTAATGGCTAACATGTTGTGCATTGGAGGAAGACAGGCTTCACAGCTGCCCTGCATATTTGAATAATTCAGAACGATATCAGGGGAGAGGGAAGAGTTTCCGTAAATAATTCTCTCTTATTTCCCATACCCCTCACTTCAATGTGTTTTTGGTGTGCTTAAATTGAGCAACCTCAGAAAGTGGCATCCAAACACATTCATTCAGTAATACACTCATAATATTCAGCTGCATGTCTTGAAAAGTAACCTTGATATCAAATCAAAATGCAGTTTACCATCCAACTGCGTCTGAGTTTGGTTGGTTCTTGCCGTTTAGTAGATTGCGTAGAAGAGTAAAACAAGTTTAAAGTGCTTTTACAAGTCACTTCAAATTCCCACTGTGTTCAGGCTCTAAAGTTTTTTGCTCTTAAAAAAGCTATTTCATTTTTTTGCCAAATGCAGTTTAATTCGGCAAAGAACAGGAAAACAAGACAGCAGTCATCTTTGACAGAATTATTGTGAATGCTGAAGGATGATGCAACAGTCAACAATGCGGCTGAAACAGAGAAATGAACGCTTTGTTTTCGTTTCGGCAGGCACACGCTGTAATGCTCATTCAGACAGGTCTGCTCTTTTCTCTGAAGTGATAACGAGTTTCTGTCTTCATTTGCAGCGATGGTGGCGGAAGGAGTGGAACCTACATCCTGATTGACATGGTTCTAAATAAAATGGCCAAAGGTAAGAGCGCACAGCACAGATGAGGAGGTGCTGTCATCACAACACATGCATTAGGGGATGATTGCGCTCTTTAACGAATGGGCATGGCTCTGGAATGGCTAATGTGAAGAAAAGTGTGTGAAAACGTGAACGACTAAGAAAAGCGTAGACATTCTCTTTGTGTGATTTTTGCGGCTTGTGTCTTGCGAAGGTTTCAGCTTCGCACACTATGATTGACTTTTTCACATGCAAATATTAAACGCTGCATAGAGTTTAAGAAGTCATGTGAATCCAGCCACGGAGACAGGAGGTGCCTTCATAACCTGTCCGAATCATTTCTCCAGCACCGGCACCATTCTTTCTGACCCCATCTGGTGAGGTCACCCATCCATTTGCCTCCCCCATCCTTCTCTATTCTGGTGACCGGTCCATCCCTACACCTGACCCGACCATGGTCCGTAGCTTTTTCCATAATGGGGGATCAAAGGGCAGATGCAGGGGAGAGAGTCACATTTGTGCCTCTTTCCCATGCTGTCAGGGGCCCGGAGCCTCGGCCCTCATCGGCCCCCTCCATCTCCCTTTTGTCTCGTCTCCGGGAAGCAGGAGGGGCTCACAGGTTGCCCACTTTCCAGTGTTCACTTGTGTGATCAAAGCCCTAGAAAGTCTTGAACAAGAGAAATCTCCCTCTTCCATTCCCCTTTTCTCTCTCCTGTTCTTCACGTCTTCCTCCTCTCTCTCTCTCTCTCGCTCCCTTTTTTCCTCAAACACCCCGTCGTATTTTTCTTTTGCTTTTCTTCATCTCTAGGAATGAATTGTAAATTAGTGAAGAATGCTGTTTTAATTCCAAAGGCTTTTCTTGTTAGATTCCCCCTCCTTTGCGCACTCTCTGTCTTTCCCCCTAAACTTCGGGATCTTGCACTTCTTAAGACATGAAAGTGTTGGAGCACTTTTGAGGCTGGAACCCCAGCTGCACTCGCTCCCTTTCAGAAAGCATCTATAAGGATTCCCGCTTTTCTCTTTCCTTCACCCTCAAACTCTCTCTCTCACTCTCTCTCTCTCTCTGTCAATCTGTGCAGAAGGGAGGGGGTAGTCTTTCTTTTCTTTTTGAAGAATGAATGAATGAATGAGAAATAAGGCCTTGTTAGACCTCTCCTGCTCTCCTCTCATTTTTGAGAAACAACAATGGGCCTGTAGAAAAAGTCATTCAAGCTAATGGTGAATGGGATATTTCTCCTAATCAGCCTTTTCACTCTTCCTGCCTTGTGAAAATTTTCATATTCACTTTACAGTGTGGGTTCAATCAGTGGTAGCATTGTAAATTTGTATGGACAAGAACAACAGCTCTACATGAGCGCTTTACCTCATGTAAACTGAATGCAGGTTCAGTATCTGTGACCACAGTCTCAGAATCTCCTAACGTAAGTGATTAATGTGTGTTACAAGTAAAATGATCTGCAGGCATTGGCTAAATCTTCCAAATAAACAAAGCATAAAAGACTGCCTGGTGACCTACAAAATCCAAATGAAGTGGTTTTATTAAAACAAAATAATACATGGTATATGACCGCATCAGTATGACTAAACTGGCTAAACTACTGCTTCTATGCATTATTAGTCATGCATAAAAAATATATCAGCATCAACACCAGCGGACGATATTGTTCTGTTTACTCTAAGCGAGCTGCAGTTTTGTCATCCACCACTTTAAATGCTTGAGCTCTATGGATTCTTATTGGCTGTCGATGTTTTTATCATTCATCTGCTGAAACAAAAAAAACATTCTGAAAGTGATTCCAACGTATTGTATCTTTGAGCCGTTATCGTTATAGCTGTGGTGTGGACTCTGCTATTATTTTTCTTTTAGAACGATTTATAGAACTGTATCTTTATTGTTATCGTCCTTGGTGTGAATGGTTGGTTTTCATGTTGTTCTAGAATAAACCGTGAAGTTCTGCTAGATACTTTCCATTTATTTATTGTGAGCTAAAACAAGAAACAGTTTTTGTCCGGCGAATGTAATTCCACAGAAAAAGAGTGAGCGCTGCAGAGAGAGGAAGATGATCTGTGATTACGCGCAGTACTTTGAACTCATGTTGTGTGGCTCTGTTGCAGGTGCTAAAGAGATTGATATTGCTGCTACCCTGGAGCACCTGAGAGACCAGAGATCAGGCATGGTACAGACCAAGGTAAGACGGCATGTAAAGCTCTCCACTTAAAGAACAGCATAGAAGAATGGATGATGGACGTCAGGTTTTTAGGTTCTCCGGTAAAGATTTTATACTTAAACCAGAATAAAATTAAATAATTCTCTCAATAAAATGTAAAAAATATTATTTCAAATAAAAAAATAAAGATATGTTCTGTGAGAAAACTAAAATGTGTCTTTTAAAGACCCCCCCCCCCCCTCCATCCCAGAGCCAAACTTAATTACATTAGCTGCTGTTTATAAAAGATAAAGCTCTGACTACCATACCTGGTTAGACACTGTCAACTGAGATATTGAGCCTCCATGCATTGTGGTGGAAAGATATCATTCAGTATGCAAATCTATTTAGAGGATACTGAAAATAAAGTTGTAAATATTAGGATTATATTAGCTTCCTCCCTATTAGGATATTTTTATTCATTTTTCATGTATTCAGGTTATTGAATACGATTTTTGGAGAAATCAACCTACTTTACACAATAATCAGCTTCTTTTGCTTTTTTTTAGTTAATTTATCATGATGTTCGACAAATTCATTATATACAAATAACAGCCATCCTGTTTATAAAGTAAATTTTGATGGATTTCTAAAGAAACGGCAAGGTAACAAAATTTACCAACAACCATCTGAATTATTTTAAAATAGTAATAATGGAATAATGAAAAAACCTTTTCAGCTGCCTTTTTTATCAGTTCAGAGTCACATTGTAGTTAGTATGTGACTGCATATTTTTGATTTTCTGACTGTGATAAAATACCTGGCTCACTATTTTGAATATTTAATAGCAAAATAGTATTAATATTACTATGAATTGTGATTTGAACTGTGTAATTGAAACTAATGATTGCTCTTGTACACCTTAGGACTTGCTGTTGTGTTTTGAGTCACTTTTAAATTAACCGTGACAAATTTCATTAAAAAGAAAAACATAATTTATTTAATTACTTACCTTAAGCCTAACATAACAGGTTGTTCAGAAGTTCTGTTAAATGTGCTAATTTCTGGACTGTACAATACAGTAATCTTGTTTTATTTCTGTACTGGGCTGCTCAGTCAATACTTCATTTCTGTGTTGCTCCAAAAGGTAACATATGTCTAAAGGGCCCTCCACTTTTAGAACACTCTTAAAGCGGGTACTCCTGTGTGAAATTGGTCTGCCTCCTAAAATCCATTCTCCCCTCTCCATTCCTGGCCCAGAATAGGAATGTTTTGCTGCTACTTGAGCTCTCGGCTTTTGTTTACCTTGGAAGGGAACCTCACAAACGGCTTGACTGATCAGATAAATATCCACAGCAGTACCCTATCATGTCTGGAGAACATTGAGGCATTAATGTGACACCATCTAGTGGCAAGATGGTGACATTTACACTTTCCTATGCAGTTGCTTTTTTTCTTTCCAAATCACCTTGTACTGTATATGACAGTGAATAATATTTGTGAAAATGATCAAAATGTTCTCTAGCGCAAGCTGCTACAAAGTGAAATAATAAAATAGTTGTTTAGTTTTTTACTGACCTTACCTTTACCTTCACTCTAGACTTTGTGTTTTTAGAGACTCATTTTTTTGTTGGTTCAAAATACTGAAAAGTGCATGTAAACAATAATGCAAGAAGGTTTTTTGACCGTTTCTTGTTTTGTGAAGCTTTGCATCTAACTTAACGCCCACTTCAGCTAGTTTATTGTCCTGCAGTGGGAGGCTTCAGTTTCAAACGTTAGGTTTGAGGATCGCTCTTCAGACGGTGATCGATCTTCACGGGTCGGCCCTCGGGGAAGAGACAGACTTTGAGTCATAGTTTGAACAGAGCACATTAAGTCACACATTCTCTGCAGCTTTAAACACACACATCTACACAAGGAAAGTGCTCACATTGGTTCTTCTGTCTGCCCTTTTTTTATTATCGTTATTATGTTCTCCATTATCCTCTATTCTGCAAAATCTTTGGCATCCGTTGTGCTTGGAGTAAAATGTAGATGTTTTTCCAAGTACTTAGCTTCCACTTTCTCTTCCTCTGTCTTCAGGAACAGTTTGAGTTTGCATTGACTGCTGTAGCAGAAGAGGTGAACGCCATCCTGAAAGCTCTGCCTCAGTGAAGGAAACTTTCACAAACACTTCCAACATGTTTTCTTCCTCTCTTCTCTGTGTAACTTAGATGATTCTGAAAATGGACAACGTCAATTTCTATCCAGATTGTATCGCATAAGACATTTCTTTGTACTCAGTGTGTCGACAATTCAATAGCAGTGAAATAATTGTTTAGAATGATATGCAACTAGCCAACAAGGCATGCAATCATAGATTGTATTTGCGGCTCGAATTGGTGTTTACATACCCACTAGTTGTGCATATGAAATATCTGAAATATAAGTGTTTGTGTGAAGCAGATGTGATCTTAGCGGTGTTGTATTACACTGTATTAGTCCACTGCAGTTATGTTCTTATACAGTGAGTTCACGTGACTACACTTTATAGTTATGGATGATATACTAATGCGAAAATGAGAATACTACAGTATATTACAGTGCTACAGTTGTGATCTCCTTGGAATCAACTTTCGTGGTTGTGATATAAACAGATTTTATTACATATAGATGAATTGATACATACAGAATAAGCCATGTGATTAAAAATGGTCTGCCAAAATGTTATTGTACATATTATTTTTGTGTGTGCAATATATAAAAGTAACATAATAAATCTGAAAATGCTGAAGCTTGAGTGATAATTGCATTCATTAATCATTTTGCGTATAATGGAGGGAGAAAGACAGAATGAGAGATTTGGGTCCAACAGCTTTCTTCAAATGAATTGTCACTCCTGAATTTCCGAAATCTGTTCAGGAACCTGGAGGTAAATAAGAAAAAAAGGGCCGTTTACTCTTCCTTGAACAATTAATACAGACTAATGTATATACATAATACAAATGTATTATAGTCAAAATTATTTTGAAACTTTTCTCCTTGACGCATACATAAATATTCACACATCTTAATTTCCTGTCTGCAGTGCTATTATTGACAGCACTTATGACGCCCATGTGCCTTCCTGCTATTTCTGTGTTGATTTGCATTCTATTTGCATATGTATCTGTCGCTTAACCTGCGTCTTATCAGTATGCAACCAATCTCAATGTAAGGGGGGCATGCTAATCATTTTATGAATAACTATATGGTAACCATAATTGTGCATGTTTAATTGGTCGTCATCAGAGGGATACAAGTTTATTAGAAAAAAATTACGGATGGTAATTGCTTCCTGCAGCAACTAGAGCATTATGCGAGATTGTGATATTCTGTCGTCTCCCGTTCAGGGAATTCATATTTCCTGGTATCGTTCAGCACTGCTAACACGATTAATTATTGCGTTTGGCGACAACTAGTTTAACTCAAGCTGATTTTTTAATTAACTTAGTTTCACTATCATTTATTTTAAAATTCATCCATTTAAATTGTCCTTGATCATTTGCATTCTGATTATTCTCCTCTGTTCCAGGTTGCTTAAATCAGATTGTCATTATCTATTTTCTTTTCTCTCTCTCTCTCTCTCGTTTTTACCAACACGTTGTCAAAGAAGAGGTATTACTATTAACATTATCAGTTCTAAATTATTCGATTTCATTACATTCACTGACACACTAGAACTGCAAAGAATGGCCTATTTGCATGTTTAGCTTGAAGGACCTCAAGTGACCCAAACCTTGGTTTGGAAGTAATGGGAGTTGATGTTAGATGTCACAAGTATAACAAGATTCAAAGCTCATCAGAATTACATAATTTGCATGAATGAATAAAAACACAGACTCAACTCAATCTAAAAGACGAGCCTTGCGGATGATCACTTAATCAAACAAGTAGCATCAGAAATGCTGTTTTGTGGAATATTATTCAGAGCGGAGAGATGAAAACAGCATTCTAGTTGGTTTAAGTTAAATCGGGACATAGGCATTTTACTGTAAGTGATCACAATGACTTGGGTGTTACTGTAAGAGCTTTACTTCAACCACTGCATTAAAGGAAGCTAGAAACTGCATATTGCATAAAGACATAAAACTACACAGAACGCACACACTGACAGATAGAACAAATCAAATGACCAATCAGTTCTTATCTAAAATACATTTGGAATTTGTAATGCTGGCCACAACTTGTTAAATATAATTGAAGGCAGAGATACACTTGTGGCACATGATTAAAAGCATAGGTAAATGTTTTATTACTAATGTTTTTAATGCCATTTAATAATAGAATGCCTTTGCTGTGTCTTGATTTTAGATAGTTTTAGGCTTGGATATATAGTGACAATGTTCTTAGCAAGTAAATCACAATGTAATATCATTTAAAAGTGTAATTATTTAAACCCTTGTGTTTCCTGTGTTTATTATCTATGGTCAGTTCATCTCATGTGTAAGAGTTCCCACAATATTCTGATATCACTTACTGAAAGTGAGATTTTTCATCGTGAAAGGACTAAAAGTTACGAATAGAAGTTCTCAAGAGTATATGACTCAATCAGAGCCCTGTAGTGAAGCTCACTTAGAAAACCAATTATCTTTCTATATTATTCCCAAGTCCCCTCTAACAATCACTGGCCCAGTATCCCAGCTCTTTAAGAGGACCCTTTTCAATAGGAGATTCCCTTCAATAGTACTTCAAACTCAGTTCAATCCAGCTCATAATCATGTCTTTGCACCCGTAAGAAATAGGCTGAGTCAGACCAAAAATGATGGCAAAGAGAATCTCATGTTTAAGTGGTTTGGTATATATACAAACTTGCTGAGGAAATGATTAAGACACACATAATGACACGCTCTAAAAATTGCTGGGTTGTTTTAACCCAACTTTGGGTCAAATACGGACAAACCCAGCCATTGGTTTAAATTTTTTAATTAACCCAACGTTTGGGTTTTTCTCCATATTTTACCCAAATTTGGGTTAAACCAACCCAGCCTTTTTAGAGTGCATATAAAACAGCTTAAATAGTATGTCCACCTATATAAGATATATTTAAAGAGCCAATTGGCTCTGTCAGAAATGAAGAAATTGAGTCCGTCTGGGCTGTTTGACTTTCCTTTTTGGAGACCAGGATGCATATTTCCAATTAATGTCTTTAGGCATTGTGCAAGGGATCTGACATGATTCACTGGTATTAAATCAGAAGGTCTTTAGATAATCTAGCAAGCACTTATTGATTTACCAGCAACATTTCTAAAAACGGGCTGCTTTTAAAAGGACCTGTTACATCAATAGGTGTCTGCACAGGTAGCCAGTTTTACCCCTAAAAAACAATGGTGAACCCTTGTTGTGTTTGGCTTGGACGACTTCCAGAAGAAGCATGTGGGAAGTGATCCAGGTCTCCTTGAGATGGCTGACTGAAGCTGGGCTTGTTTTCTCCCATCTGTAATGAGAGGGGAGCAGATTGCAGCAGTAGCGTCTCATGTCTGGCCAGGACCTCTGCTCGCTTTGATCTCCCATAAAACACAAACAAGCTTTTTAAACATGGTGCTACAAGGCAGAGACTCTCACCATGTTCTCCACTGCAATGGAGAACACTGAAAACTATTTATTTAGTGAATAGAGGAGACATGAAAAGGAGTTTACACACACACATACACAAGTGTTCCCACTTACCCAATGCCTTCATATGCTAGAATATGGATGGAGCTCTTTATGAAGCATATTTCATACCCTCAACAGACTCTTTGAGAGACAGTGTAATGCAAAACAAATGAGGTTGATTTTAGAACTATTAAACATTTTTCTAAATAAACTTAGCAAAATTAATTATTAATTTAATCACACTTTAGTTGAGGGTCCAATTCTCACTATTAACTATTACTTTTGCTCAATAAACTCCTAATTACTGCTGGATATAGAATATAGTCATGCAGAATAAGGCATGAATATGCTTTATGAGTACTAATAAACAGCCAATATCCTTGCAATATGCATGATAATAAGCAACTAATAGTGAGAATTGGACCCTAAACTAAAGCGTTACCATTAATTGTATTGCTATTATTGATATTATTATATAGCCAGGTTTATTAAAAAACATGCATAACATTTGCATAATAACCAGTTCCAAATTCCAAAAGGTTTGTGGGAAAGAAATTCATACTTTTGTACAGCAAGAATGAATTAAATTGATGAAAATTGACAGTAAATACATGTATAATGTTACGAAATATTTGTATTTCAAATAAAATTTCTATTCAACAAAGAATCCTGGAAAAAAAAAATACTAAGAAATAGTAAGAATGATTTCTGTAGGACCACGTGGCACTGGAATTTTTGCTTTGTCAACACAGTAATAAATAATATTTGAAAATATATTAAAATAGGAATCATGCATTCATGCAAATGTACAGTAGCCTATATACATTTTGGTTACACCAGATGATTTTACACCCAAGGTGACTTGCTTGTTGAGGAAGAGAGAGTTGGATAAGGGAAATCTCCTGATCTGAATAAGAATCTCCTCTCATTACACCTCATGCTCTCACATGGTTATTAACCATGGAGGAAGCACAAGGAGGGGCTGACAACACAAACAAGGAGAAAGGGGAAAAAAACTGACTGACATTTCACAAGCTTTCATCTCTGTCCCATCATGCATCAGGGGACACTTCTGGCATTTTGTCTCCTCTTTTTTCCTCATTTTCATCAGTGTCGTCGACGGAGGTCACCTCCGTGACCCCAATATTGCAAACTGTCACTCAGAGTAAGTGAGTTTATCAACACACATCTAATCGGCCAGCCTTTCCACAGGGACTTTAACCATCTGCATACTGAGATTGGCTTTTCCCTCCTTTTCCTGCTCTGAGTCAAGGAGGCGTCGCCCTGTGCTCGCATAATTATCAACGATAAAGAGTGGCGCTAACAAGAATGTCATGGTATATTAGTGTCACTGATGCGTTTAGACACCTAAATAATATGGATTCTGTGGTTGAAAGTCTGAGGTCAAGGATGATATGGGTTGCTCAAGAGGATATTTACAATTCTGAAACTTAAAGGTGCTGTATGTCATTTTATGACTGAAGCATTACAATATCAGAATATCCTTGCAGATATTTAGGAAACACTAAGTTCACATACTCGCTTCACAGAAAAAGCAAAGCTACAGCCAGTTATTTTACTTCAGAATGTGTGTTCCTTGGCAGAATGTCTGTTTTTGTTTTTGGTCTGTGTAGTCCCACTCACTGCCTATTTACTCTGTAGTATTTTGACACCCCCTGGCTGTCAATCGATGAACAACACTGCTTATTGCAGCCATTGACACAAGCAAACGAACTGGGTTAGAGATGGCAGATTCTACCCAACCTAAAAAGCCTCAGCATCCATCTGTTCTGCATATCCAGAGACATATTAAACACGAATAAATCAACTCATCAACTTACAGAGTGTGTGCCCGTCGCTTTTTATTGTCAGTTGCGTTCATTCCTGTTGCATGTCCTCAATCTGGCAACCCGCATGAGCGTCGAGTCAGAGGAAGAGGTGGTGGGGGAAACAACTGTCTCCAATATTTAGAATTTAGACTGCAGTACCCATTTCAACCACTAGCTGTTAATACTACACACTGCACCTTTAACAAATGATCATATATGGTAAGATCTGTGACTCTGCAGAAACACCAAACAAGCAGCAGTAGTATAAATAAGCAGCAGGAGTACACAAAAATCAGGTGCTGATGTGTAATTTAGGCAATAATTATGTTCCTGCTGGCTTTTTTGGCATGTGTCACTATTTGTTTCAATTTGGGGCTATATTCCAGATAATTGGTAGGTTTTACAATACGCGTGTGACCTTATTCTCCCCCCTACTGTTGCGAGTGAGCTCTTTTTTTTTTTTTTGTAAGCTTTTTTTGTGA
Source organism: Pimephales promelas (assembly GCF_988280905.1). Classification (NCBI taxonomy): domain Eukaryota; kingdom Metazoa; phylum Chordata; class Actinopteri; order Cypriniformes; family Leuciscidae; genus Pimephales; species Pimephales promelas. Next base: position 29,109,272 of record NC_142769.1, on the reverse strand, counting down.
GACCATGTGCTGTCACCGTGTAGGTGTGCATGTGTTTCTGTGTTAGTGACATTGAAACAGCAGGCTCCATATTGTCCTTCATCTGTTTATGGTAATTATGACTTTTGTAACTTCTCAGCACAGGAGGCTAGTCGGTCCGATTCCATACGAAGGGTTCAAATGCTTTATTGGGGAACAGCTGCACTAGTTAAAAAAACAACAACAAAAAAAAAACCTTTGTATCTAAGCATGCGTGTGTTTTCCTTTTCTTATAAAGGATGAAATATCATGCGCTTGTCACGGCAAAATCCCTCCCTATGTTCATTGTGCAGAAATTCAATAACGTGTTATTAAAAATGCTCGCAGCCATTGTAAAGACGACCCGCACGTTCAGACCGAGGTGGAGAGCTGATTACGCATTTTAATGAGACTGTGATTCACGGCAAGAAAAAGGTGAATAAAAGACTGAAAAACAAAATGTGTCGTGCCAAACAATAAGCTGCAAGAACTATATCTGCATTCTGACAAAGTTGCATAAAACACTGGAAAGGGCTGCTCTGATTCTCAGGCTAAATGTGGAGGACATGTCTGTGTGTAACTTTCCTCTTCATATTGACAGCCAAAGTGGTCTAATAAGGGTCTCTCTCATCCTATTTCACATTTGCTGTTAGGCACATCCTTCTCTCTTCGTACTCCAGATGTTTTTTCGTCTCATTTCATCCCTATTCCTCCCCAATTTTCCTCTGGACCTATCATATCTGACGCCCTTTCTCCCTCTCTCAGTGCCTTGTCACTCATCAGTGGCTAATCTCTTAGGTTAGTGGAGGTCAGGTAAGATCAAGAGGTCAACTCCCTGGTCCTCCTGCTGAACAAATAACAGACAGTGAACTCTGAACCTCGCCTTTGCATGAGAATCAACATCATTTTTCTGCAGCTGGTTACCACAGCAACCAGGACACTGCCAAACGCCTGCCCTAGGGTTTGAGACACCCCCCTTCTCTCTCTCTCTCTCTCTCTCTCTCTCTCTCTCTCTCTCTCTCTCTCTCTCTCTCTCTCTCTCTCTCTCTCTCTCACACACACGCACTTACTCCCCTCTCATCTGCATCACAGATGAGTCCTCTCTCTACTCTGCACAAAAAAGAGGGGAAAAAAATCATTCATCCATAATTCATTGTGTGTGTCCCACCCCCCTTCCGGCACGACACCCCATCCTAGTAACAGGAACCTAGCAACAGCAACAACTCGCCACTCTGCTTTCAGCCTATGGGCAACTTTCAAATCTCATCAAATTCAACCAATAGGGTGAGAGAGGAGAGGAGAGGAGTGAAGGGGAGAATGTGTTTTTTCTAGACAACTGCTACACAGTCAGGGTGTGTTCCAATCGTCAAATAGTACCCTGAAAAGTGAATTTCAAGAGGGATTCATATACAGTATATCAGTATGGAGTATAGCATCAGTATAGTATAAATCACTTAAGATATGTGTCCACTACAATGTATGACCATGGGTTACACATTTATGAAGGTACATCACATTTATTTACGTTTGAACATTACAGTGTTTTCACTAAATAAAAGGATTTCAAGCATGTTGATTTATATTTACTGATATATAATGTAATGATATATATTTACATTATAAATTGTAAATAATATACATATTGATGTAATTACTGTTTTATTTATTATATCAATGCTATTTATATAATAATATATAATATTTATATAATAATTTTATTTGCAGTTCATAATGTCATCATGTTTGATGACTTTGCAGGACATTCCAAACTAATCAATCTTGGGGATTGGACCAATATAAATATACAGTTTACTGTATAAAAGTCTTGGGCATGTTAGCATTTTCATCAAAAAAAAAAAAAAAAAATCTTTTGTCCTCTGTACACTTGCACATAGTTCCCTTTCATTGTCACTCCGATCATCCGTTGGATGACGACGAATGTGGTTTTGGACTTTGAGTATACAAAATGAGCCAATGGCAAAGAAAATGCCATGGGTCTGCAGAATTTGCATGGCGTAACTCTGCCTTACCTCGTGGGTATAAAGGAGGGTGCCGGCAACATGTTATGTTTTCGCTTCGGAGCCAGGGGTATCTTTTCACTCCACAGCCATTTCCGACTTCGCTCCACGAGACGAGCCCCTCTCTCCGTTGTTGGTGTGACGTGATCTGCTGAGTTCACATTGCCTGCTGTCTTTTTAAAGACGGCTTGCCCGTGCATTTCTAGTTGCAATCGACTCATTTCCGCGCTTTCCGCTGGGCCTCTTACCGTGGGGATCGTCTTAGTTCAGAGAAGAAACATATCTGCATGTTGCAGGCGTGTCATGATTCTGCCTTCTTGTCTTTGATTTTCTCTAGTCGTGAGGCAGGATCATGACAGAATCATGTTTTGTGTGCAAGCGCATGGCCTGTTTGGGCCATGTGCTTGTGTTGTCTCGTTTCTTTACTCCGCCCCCTTGTTATCCTCGTCTCGTCATTATTGTCTAGTCAGTCTCACCTGTCCTCGTCATTAGTGTTCCCTATTTAATCCCCTTGTGTTTGCTGTCCTGTGTCGGTTCATTGCCATATGTTGCCAAATGTTATCCGTGCCAAGTTTGTGAGTACCTGTCAAGAGTGTTTGTCCTGTTTATCTATTGCTCGTGTCAGTCGTTTATCTAGTAGAATTTTGTCAGTACCTTGTCTAGTCAGTCACCTTGTCAGAGTCTTGTTTTGCCCCCTCGTGGGCTTTGTTTTCCCCTTTTTGTCCACAATAAACTATTTGTGATTGCACACCGTCTGCTTCTGGGTTCATCCGACACCCTTACCATAACAGGCGTCCTATACCCAAGAGGTAAGGCGGAGATACGCTGTGCAAATACCGCAGAATCATGGCATTTTCTTCCCCATTGGCTCGTTTTGTATACTCAAAGTCGACAGGCTTTCTAAGCAAAACCGCATTTATCGTTATCAGATGGAACGTCTCCGTTACCTACCAAGGGAACGAGGGTTACATGCGTAACTGAGACGTTTTTCAGGTAGCTTTGCAGGTTGGTTTCTTCAAACGTCTTGGACATCTTGCTGCAGTTCTTCTGAATTTAGTCTGTTTCAGTTTTTGTCCTCATGTTATCACAGATGGACTTGATGATGGTGAGATCAGATCTTTGTGTGGATACAAAAAAAAATTTCAGACTCCTTGTGCATATAAAACTCTCACTGGATGATTAATGGCAAAAGCAATATTTGGAAATGTAAATTGGTATTTCCTACTGACACACTACGGCAAACTATATAAATATAGTTTGTATAGATTTGTGTAGCCACAGAGTGTACAAATAACAAGGTCATATGAGACACAGCCCTCTTTTAGGCATATAAATTTTGGGAACTATATTCTCAGAAGGCGAAGCACTGCTACTTGGGCAGAGTGATTACCACAGCACCTGAGACGCACCGTGGTGAGGAGCAGAGAGTTTGTTCAGAGTTGGAGTAATAGTGTCAGCAATTACTAGATAGTAAAAGCATAGTTTACAGTCATGGGTGTTCATTTTACTGTAGTAGATTCATTCATTTGATCAGTGGGTGGGACTTCACTTGCAGATACTGAAATCAATATCAGCCATCTTGTTTGGAAGCTAAGCTAACAAGCGCCATTGAGAAACAAAGTTATGACTATGATGGAAGAAACTAAACATGATATGGAAGCTTATATTTTGAAATTCTGCTGCTCGAATCCGATGTTCGTGGCTGTTGTGGGAGTTGTTGTCTTACAGCTACAAATGCGCCCCTCAGTTATTTTCTGCCTTTTTGAGGTCAAGAGTGCACCAAATTTAAAAATTATTCTATATTTCAACTATATGTATATGATCCGCTTTCAATAAAGATTCATGTTGAAATGGGTGAAATGCTCCTTTGATTCTGTACGCGCTCAACTCTTAACACACGCTCGCTCAACTTGGAACAGTGTTACAAGTGTGCCACAAAATCAACCAATCGGAAAATTAAAGGTCAATTGTGATTGGCTGTTTGTCTCCAATCAAATCGCTAGTAGAACCAAAGCCCGTCTGGTCGAACTACTACAGCAACCCACTTTATATAGGCAAACTGGACTTTAAGGAGAGAACATGTGCAAATAAAATTGTAAGGGGTGTCCTTACCTTCGAACTTTTCCCTTTACCATTAAAATGAAATATATATATATATATATATATATATATATATATATACTAAAAGATCATTCTAAAGAAATTATAAGTATATTGAGAACCAGATACCTCACTCTTCCTATCCCACCAAAAGCTAAATTAACTAATTTTAAAATGAACTCATTTTAAATGATATTTATCCATGTAATGTGTTTCTGAAACAAATGTTTAATATTGCTCAGAATAATTATACCTTCTGTGATTTGGAGATGGAGACTTTAGAACATTTGTTTTTTGATATGTAATTATATAAAATCCTTTTGGGGTTTGGTCCAAAAGTGGATATTTTAAAGGGACTCTCAAGCGCCAGTGTTAGAGTTTTGTTAGATTAGATATGGGGTTGTATTGAAGGATAAAAAATTGACTGGATGTATAACAGTCTAATTATTTTAGCTAAGCAGTTTGTACATAAGTGTAGATTTATGAAGGTAAGACCTTTGCTTTTGGTTTTTATGGCAGAGTTAACTCTCTACCTACAGTATAAGAAAGCTTTGAAAAATATAAAAACAGGACAAGCCTTGGAGGTTTTCAAAATTATACTCAATTTAATAACTGATTAGACCTCTGTGATATTTTATGTTCTATTTATTTATTTACGTATTTATTTATTTATTTATTGTGTTTACAAAAATCTTAAATTGTTTTGATATTGAAGTTATGTATTGTTAATATGAATTTGTAATGCCTGATTTTGATTGTTTAATAATAATAATAAATAAATAAATTATTTAAAAAAAAAAACAGCATCCCGCAAAGCTTATGAAAAATAAATAAATAAATACCTTACTACAGCAAGACTAATGGATTAAAACACATTTTGGTAAGTATTTTTTTTTATTATTATTATTAACTTAAAAGTGCCTTGTTATTTGAGAGAGCATCTGTAAACTGTGTGAGAGGGGTTATTATTGCACGTTAATATGGATAATAGCAAATACATTTATTGAGCACGGAATTGTTTTTTCTTTGCTCATTATTAATTTCTGTTCAAAATATAATGCACTGTGCTTGCAAAATATGCTGTAGTTCTCTGTGCTCAAAACGTAATTACTCACTCAGGAAGGATTGAGGCACACATATGACGCCATAGGTTTGAGGCCCCCACAGGCCCGCGGGGCAGGTAGGACCAAAGGGGTTACAAATGTAAAGTGAATTTTATAAAAAAAAAAGTTGGTTGTCCTTTAAAAATATAGTTCAGCTGTTCTGCTCTGCTCTGGTACCAATGGACCACAGCTGAATACGGTTGTCACTCCTTGTTATGACTTTAAGGGTCATGTGTTTGGTTTGGGGTGTGTTCCTTTTCTTTCTCAGGTAGTGGCCCCTCCCCCCATGTCTCAGCTGTATGAGTTAGTGGCAGCAAGTGTGCCTGATCAACACTCAGGGTGCTTCTCATTTCTTATTTGTGCATCCTCGTTTCCTTTCCTTGCTTCCTTTCCTTGCGTCTCAGCTCCACCCCCTGTAGGACGCGAGGGAAGGAAGCGAGGAAAGGAAAGGAGGACCGAGGAATCGAATAAAAGCTTTTTTATATACATTGGAATACTTGATCACTCGAGCGTCACTCCACAGTGTCGACCAGCAGCGCTAAAAGGATCTGCCCTTGGCCCCTTATGATGCTGAAGTTTGGTTATTTAATAAATTCATAATAAATAATAATAAAGATAGGCTATACTGTTGAAATATCTGAGATGTGTGGTTTATAAAAACTGCAAAGGTAAAGTATAAATTAAAAATGATTGTGACGTGACCGATGTGAAGGGGGAGGAGAATTGACACGTGCGTCACGTTTAGTGAATATAACAGTTCCGCGTAGGATGCATCTGTGTATCCTCGCTTATGACTCCTCAGGAAGCCTCCTATCTCCTCGATCCTCGACTCCTCACGGTGCAATTAGAGAATTGAGATGTCCTTCAAGATGGCTGAGCTCGATCGCTTTCCGGGTCATAGGAGGGAGGACGGAGGAGCGAGGAGACGAGGAGGGATATTGAGAAGCACCCTCAGTGCTTGGAGGATAAGAAGGCTTGGTATTTTCTTCACAGTAGCTCTCTATTTGTTTTGCCCTTTGTTTTACCACACTGTGATCTGCAGACCAACCTCATTCAACCAGTGCGTTGAACCCCTTGAATATTTTTGTGAGTTCAGAACAAGAAGAAGGCGTTTGTGGTGAGAGAGGCAGAGCATCAGCTCATCAGCCAGCACACGTGTACATTTACTATGGCTAAAATGTTAACGTATTAACTATGACTACATTCACACTGTCAGTCCAAATCCGATTATCTTTGTATCCAATTGGAATTTGATCTAAAATGACCAACACACTCCTGGTCGGTCTTCAAGAGGGGGAGACCGTGAGAACCGCCTCCTCCAAAGGGAGGCTTGGTACATTTTTAATTTTAACACATGTATTCCCAATGGAATGAATGAGGACCTGACTCTAAGCTGTTTCCTGTAAACATATTATTAGTATTGTATTATATGTTGTATCGAAATATGAGTCTTTGTCTTTCATTAATGGACTCATTGAAACATTGGTAACATGTGCATCATTTTAAAATCATTGGTTGATGTGATTATGGGTGTGTCAACTGGTGTGGGTATATAAGATTGAATCTTTGCACACTGAAGAAGGCACGCGCCGAAACGCGTTTGTGTAAAATTAACTGTTTATGCAAAGTGCGGCCTCTTTCTTCCATATACACTCTAAAAAATGCTGGGTTGTTTTAACCCAACTTTGGGTCAAATATGGACTAACCCAGCCGTTGGGTTAAATTTTTACATTACATTTTTAACCCAACATTTCGGGTTTGTCCATATTTGACCCAAAATTGGGTTAAAACAACCCAGCATTTTTTAGAGTGTATGTACTCTAATTATTAGGCCAGCACTCTTAAAATAAGTTCAAACTATTGAGTGAAGCCTGCTCCAACCGCCATTCATTTAATATAATATAGACACAATGGCAGTTCACAGTGTTTTATCTCTATTTAATGCTTTGATTGCAGTAGGAACAAAGGAATTTTTCAGTCGATTAGACCTGCACATCAAGACCCTATACCTCCTTCCTCATGGCAATCATTTAAAGTGGGCATTCAGGATATTAGTATCGTCTCCAATAAGTTGCATGATTCTAGAAAATATACTAAAGTAGGCCTACATATTATTTTAAAGTGTGTTAAAAGTTGTATTGTGAAAATACGTAAAAGCATGATGCTGCTAATATAGGCTACTTTTAATATATTTAAAGATGGTACAATTTCTGTTAGAATATTTGCAATGTTGAAAAAATGAACATATTTCAAATACAGTAAAGTATACCTTTTTCACTTGGGTTGGGTAGTAAATAAGTTGACGTAGTTGCAAAGTTACTTAGTCAGAATGTCTGTTGGATGGGCATCAAAATAAAGAGTTAGCAGATATTAAGCTGAGACAGTTTACTAATACTCTAATGAGAGTTAGTTGACGTAGTTTAATATAAAATTTAAAAATAAATAAATATGGGGATAAATGTAATAAGTGTACATTTATTTGCATATTTATTTATTTGTTTGTTTGTTTGTTTGTTTGCTTGTTTATTTATTTATTTAACATTTTTAGAGGTTTGGTCCTCCATAGTATAAAACGTACTTAGGCCTACATGTATAGTTAGAATGTCTAAAGTGGACCAAAATAAAGTGTTACCTCATTTTAATCTTCAAATATTTCATTTCCCTGAAGCATACAGTATGAGAAATGTTACTGAGAAATGTTGAATCACAGATCAGACTTCCCATAGCAGTCCTCCACATCGTGAATTAAGCTGTGGCCACGGCAGGCCGGTTCCCCTTAGATACACAAAACAGCAAGCTAATTACTGTGTTAAACCTATTCATAAATCATGTCTGCTCATATTGAACTAATGCCTCATGAGATGCTGTGTCAACGTTTTCTTTTGCACGAGTGTGTTAACTACGAGACATGCAAAAACAAATTAATGCAATGCTTGCTATTAAGGATCAGTAAATAAAAGCGCAACTGAAGACACAAGCACAGATAACACTATTTAGGGAGTTTTTATGGCCTTTGTTTCATGAGTTGGCTTCATTAAGTCTTAAGGCTTAATGAAGTTGAACATGTGGTAATTCGGGTACAATCTTAACACTGGTAAAGGGAAAATGACGTTACAGACTTTAAGCCTGCATTTTTGCTGACTTCGTTTTGAATACTGTACAGTATGTGCTAAAGAAATGACTTTTTATTTATTTATAGTTTTCTTCAGCGAAAGTGACCATATTAATGAATGATTTTCTCATCTGTCTGTGTGTGTGTGTGTGTGTGTGTGTGTGTGTGTGTGTGTGTGTGTGTACTTGTCTACCTATCTAAGAGGGGACTTTGGTGTCGTTACACACTCACTAACAGGGGACCGCCGAGGGAAGTGGGGACATTTTTCAAGTCCCCTGTTAGCTATGCCTTAAAACATGTTAAAATCAACTAAAAAACGCTCTGGTGAATTTTTTTAACTTTTGACCAAGTGGGGACTAACACACGTGTGTGTGTTTAAGCCCATACTCAGCAGCGCTCCTGTAGGCTGGAGCAGGAACTGCAGTGGCCCATTAACACACGTCGTTCACACTTCTCTATTGTCTGAATGGCTGGCTGTCCCAAAGCCTCTGAGACTGTAGAGCTGCTTAGTTAAGGTACTTTCAGTAAATTTAATAACCCCACACTAGTAATCATTAGTTAAGCAATAGTAAATGCTTAACTAATGAAAATACAATTATTAAAACACATTATAGATATGCTTTTAAAACAATATTAAAGAATTTATAGCTTTATAGCTGTCTTTATAAATTGCTGATTATTGGTTTAAAAGCATATCTATAATGTGTTTTAATCATTTTAATTCCATGCTTTATTAATGAACAATTTATGATTTCTAAATAAAGTATAGCATTATAAACCATAATAATAAACCAATATAAAGTTATTTAGGAGTTGTCAGTGGTTTATAAGATCACTTAGAAAGTGAGTAAATGATTAATAAACTATTTCAATGTGCATTCATGCATCTTATTATTCAGACATATAGTAATAGTTACTTAGTGTGTTAATACATTTTTAACATGTATTTCTACTGTAATCCAAGGTTAATTCAGGTAGTTATCAACCATTTAGTAGTGGTCAGTTTACTATTTTGTGAGCTCATCTAAAGTGAGGACCTGTTATGCCTTGTAACGCATTTATAAAAGAGATTTCAAAGGCTCAGTTAAATATTTGTATGTTCTTTTATGTTCAAAGTGTTGTGTTTGTTTCCTTTTTCTGTTTAGAAGAGAACTGAGCCTTTAAATCTAATTTATGAATGCTTTACAAGATATAACTATTCCTCACTTTAGATGAGCTGCCAAAAAAAGTTAACTGACCACTACTAAATGCTTAACTTCTTGCATTTACTACATTTAAATACACTTAAGTGATCTCATGAATCACTGACAACTCCTAAATAACTGGTTTGTAAATAATGTTATTCTTCATTAGGAAATTATAAATTGATCATTAATAAAGTATGAAAATACAATGATTAAACACAATATTATGCTTCTAAATAAAGAATAAAGCATTTACACAAGAATAGAGCATTTATAGCTGTATTTATAAACTTCTTATTAATGTCTATTAATGCTTTATAAATTACAGATAAACTATTTACTAATGATTAACTAATGATTAATAGCATGCAGTTATTATGAAGTGCCCAGCGGCAACAGTTCGAAAGCAGAGGCGAGAAGACGCCTCTTATCATTCATAATATTATTTTTTTCTTATTTAACGCTCTCTCTTCATAGATACTGTCTATGCTTGGTTATAGCAGTCCCTAACAATTTACTTGCCATTGTTACTTTTCTTAATAATTTTGTCTGTACCTCAGTAGCAATTCCATACTAACAAATAATACAGAATATCATAACACTTTCGATGAAATTCCTATAAAACATCAGAAGCTTTATGTTGTGGACAATACAGGAAAGTTATTGCTTTAAAAAATTAATTCTCTGTTGTGGCTTTATACTTACAGTATATGATTGGTCCACATATCGCATTTAAGCTTATTGCCTACTGATAAGTTGTATTTGACAAATATACAAATAGTTGTATTTGACTATATTTTACATTTTACAAGCAGTTTTGACTGATATGTGTGCACTGTAAAACAATTATTGTTGGTTTAACTTAAAAAATGAAGTTACCTGGTTGCCTTGAAACTTTACGTTCATTGAAATTGAAAAATTGACTTAATACAATGAAGGAGATTGATTTTATAATCAGAAACTCAAAATATTATGTCATCTGAACCACATACATTATCTAAGTTGATTTGACAGAAGAAACAACGTTATGATAACAAATCATGATTTTTTTTTTTTTACAGTGTATATTACTTTAGTTTGAAAATTACTTCAATTATCTTTTTAACAGTTAACTGGTTTCAATCTTATTTATGGAACAGAAAGTTTTTGTTCAGGATAGGTCATTTCTTCTGTTCTGTCGCTCACCTCCACAGGGATCGATCTCGGCGCCCTCCCTTTACTCGTTCTACATGCTACCATTGGGTTCTATATTTTAATAAGACATGGTGTTGCCTTCCATTCTTATGCTGAAGACACCACAATATATATACACCTATTAAGAGAAATGATCCGTCTGCTTCCATTTCTCTTTTATTATGCTAAGATGAGGTTACATCTTTGCTTGCAAAAAAATTGTGTCTTTAAATGAACACAAAACTGAGGTGATAGTTTTCCCCACTGATAATTTTAAGACCACCAGCATCGCTTTGAGGAGCTTCTCTGCATTCAGATCTATGCGGGATTAGGTGTGCTTTTAGATGGGCCTTCAAAACGTGATAAATATCTTCCGTAACTGCATCTAGTTTATCAACTCAATAAAATCAAGCAGAAATATCTCTTTAAGGTATAATTGCAGGTCTCCACACAAGCTAAACTGTCGTGATCTAGACTCTAGATAAATAAAATGCAATGGCAGCAGTAAGTCTGGGGAATGCTTATAATTCTCCTTTTGGTTTCAATTATGAACATGTTTCAATTCTTTTTAACAAGGCATATATTTCATAATACAATTATAAAAAGATATAACATTATTTGATATTAGCATATTAGCAGCAGTATATAACAGTATATTAGCAGCAATTACACATTGTTCCCTTTACCATCAAACTGGAGAGCCTCTTTTCTGTAATGAAAGACCAATCTTATGGGTTGTGGTCCCTCATATTGGCCAATATCAGTAAAAAAAAACAACAACCTTGTTTCCCTTAGGGCTTAAATTACCCAGATTTGTTTATTTTTTATCATTACATTTTTATCCTGACTGACATCAGGTGATGCTTGTAACCCAATCATAATCTGTTAACCCACAACATTAGAATGTTATATTCCCATTAAATTAAATTAAATTAGAATGTATTTATTTCTAAATACTTATCACTTTTTTAAGCTCTTCACTTCAGCTTCACTGCAGTACATTTCACATTCAAAACGCATTAAAACTACCAAAACACATCATTCATACATATAATAAACCAGACCGTTCTCATCCTTTAACGTCATAGAACGCTATATGCAAAAACGGCGCTATACTACGCACATGGCACCCTTTATCATTAATATAACACGCGAACCCAAGTCGTCATAAATCCTTTAGCGTAAATATGATACGCAGACCCTACCCCACACCTAAACTTAGCTCTCACAGCACGTGTTGTATTAATGATAACAGGTGCCATGTGCGTAGTATAGCGCCGTTTTTGCATATAGCGTTCTATATGACGTTAAAGGATGAGAATGCGTTGAATAAACACACACACACAACAGGCAGCAATATGCACTATTTTTTGCTGTTCAGAATTCGTTGGTTCATGTTTATATGGAAGACTTAGACTTGTTTTCGTGTTTAGTTAATTCTTAATTTTTAAGTGAGTGAAGAGTTTTGAGAAGTTGTTCAATGTTGTATTATGTTCAGAGTTTTAGCAGTGTTGTGTCAAAGTGAAATATGTAGTTTGGAATATGTAGTCACTGAATGCATTAATACAACTCTAAAAAGAAAAACAACAACAAAAAAGCAACCTGTAATAGCAGCTGCAAATGGGGCCTTATTTATCACTCAGAAAGAATTAGTGTTAAACACATTTACACAAACTCTAGACACAGAAGGATCATATGTTCCCCACATCACACCAGGATATTTCACTCAAAATTGTGAAATATTTCACTCATTAAGTGTTTGATTTACTCATTCAACTGATGTTCAAAACAACTGTGTAGTTACAGTGCTGCAAAAAAATGCAGACATGTTTCTTTATAAAATAGCAGACACAATACCACTGATATTGAAAAAAAAAGATCTAAATCAACTTCTAGGTTTGGGTGAAGTGAGAGGGTCACAGAGACAGAACTAAAAACCTAATTTGTCAAATAAACTCTAAAAATAAAAGATATTCAAGACTGTGGTATAAATAATTGGATGATCTGACCATAACTCATACTATCCTTGATTTTCTAACTTAGGACATTTCCTTTGTGTGTGATTACACCGCCCTCCCCCACACTAATTTACATTTCAATGCAGGATGGCTTGGTCTAGTGTCTAGGTGTCAAGGTGTCTAGGTGAAGTGGCCTGAGTGTATAATACAGCTACCAATGTTCAAGAATCTGTGCAACTTCTCAAATAAACTACAATAAACTAGAGAAAACGTTGGGATTTACCCTTCCAAATTTATTTTGTAACATATTCTTTTGTAAAAATGTATTTAATAAATAAATAAAAACAAGAAGTAAACTACTGTTAACTGCAGTTTGTTACATTATCCATGTTTACAATACTGTAATCCCTGGTACTGTCGATGAACAGAAATCAAAAGATCAAGGGACAAATTATCAGTATATTTTCTAGAATCTCGGAGTGAAATGGGCTTATGTGACAAACTGTGGATCATTTAATTTTGCTTTGGAATTTTTTTATTCAATGGCGTCTTTCAATTTACATGAATGTATTTCACACTTAACACAAACACCAACAGAACTTTATGTTCTTTAAAGACCAAATTGCACATCTTTACATTCTCCAATCAAAACTGATGTTCAAAACCTAACACAACATGAATAAGACCAAAATTTGCAATATTTATACAGTAATACCATTTTGAAATATAATCTGAATTAAAAACAAAACAAAAAAAACAATTATATTTAACTAAACACCTCCACAAGTGTTTGTGTTAGTCTCAGTTTAATCACCAATTTAATCTATACAAAAGGGGAAAATTAGGAATAATTTTGTGCAGTATTGTAAACATGGATAATGTAACAAACTGCAGTTAACAGTAGATAGTCTAATTCTTGTATTTATTTATTTTTTAAATACATTTTTACAAAAGAAAACATTACAAAATAAATTTGGAAGGGTAAATCCCAGCATTTTCTCTAGTTTATTGTAGTTTATTTGAGAAGTTGCACAGATACTTGAACATTGGTAGCTGTATTTGTAAGCGCTCAGGCCACTTCACCTAGACACCTTCCAGCCATACTGCATTGATATGTTAATTAGTGTGGGGGAGGGCGATGTAATCACACACAAAGGAAATGTCCTAAGTTAGAAAATCAAGGATAGTATGAGTTATGGTCAGATCATCCAATTATTTATACCACAGTCTTGAATATCTTTTATTTTTAGAGTTTATTTGACAAATTAGGTTTTTAGTTCTGTCTCTGTGACCCTCTCACTTCACCCAAACCTAGAAGTTGATTTAGATCTTTTTTTTTCAATATCAGTGGTATTGTGTCTGCTATTTTATAAAGAAACATGTCTGCATTTTTTTGCAGCACTGCAACTACACAGTTGTTTTGAACATCAGTTGAATGAGTAAATCAAACACTTAATGAGTGAAATATTTCACAATTTTGAGTGAAATATCCTGGTGTGATGTGGGGAACATATGATCCTTCTGTGTCTAGAGTTTGTGTAAATGTGTTTAACACTAATTCTTTCTGAGTGATAAATAAGGCCCCATTTGCAGCTGCTATTACAGGTTGCTTTTTTGTTGTTGTTTTTCTTTTTAGAGTTGTATTAATGCATTCAGTGACTACATCTTTCAAACTACATATTTCACTTCGACACAACACTGCTAAAACTCTGAACATAATACAACATTGAACAACTTCTCAAAACTCTTCACTTAGTGATCACACGATCAGTCTTGGCTAAACTAAGATCTTTCGATTTACATGAATTGATTTCTGGCAAACAAAACTTGATTTACTGTACAGGCACATGCTTACATATTATTTCCAAGACTGTTATTTAAGTTCAAAACTTATCAACACAAAAATGAATAAGATATTTCTACCGTATTTCACACTGAAACATATTCTGAATCTAAAAAAAAACTGAAAAATTAAGAAGTAACTAAACACATACACAAGTCTTAGTCTTTCATGTAAACATGAACCATGTAAAATGCTTGACATTCTGTCCACCTCACTTTTGAAATGATTGCTACGCCCCTGATTCCACATCCCCCCACACTCATTTACATTTCAATGCAGGATGGCTGGAAGGTGTTTTAGGTAAACTGGTCTGAGCGCTTACAAATACAGCTACCAATGTTCAAGTATCTGTGCAACTTCTCAAATAAAAACTAGATGCAGTTGATAAACTAGATGCAGTTACGGAAGATATTTATCACTTTTTGAAGGCCCATCTAAAAGCACACCTAATCCCGCATAGATCTGAATGCAGAGAGGCTCCTCAAAGCGATGCTGGTGGTCTTAAAATTATCAGTGGGGAAAACTATCACCTCAGTTTTGTGTTCATTTAAAGACACAATTTTTTTGCAAGCCAAGATGTAACCTCATCTTAGCATAATAAAAGAGAAATGGAAGCAGACGGATCATTTCTCTCAATAGGTGTATATATATTGTGGTGTCTTCAGCATAAGAATGGAAGGCAACACCATGTCTTATTAAAATATAGAACCCAATGGTAGCATGTAGAACGAGTAAAGGGAGGGCGCCGAGATCGATCCCTGTGGAGGTGAGCGACAGAACAGAAGAAATGACCTATCCTGAACAAAAACGTTCTGTTCCATAAATAAGATTGAAACCAGTCAACAGTTAAAAAGATAATTGAAGTAATTTTCAAACTAAAGCAGTGTTCATTTTGACAACAAATTTTGATTTAGTTTTAGTCTTTTGACTAAAATGCCATTTAGTTTGTCATATTTTAGTCATCTGAATTGTTTTAGTCTAGTTTTAGTCAACGAAATTCAATATGATTTTAGCAGCCTGGTCTCATTGTTAATACGTAGGTATTTTAAGTTTTTTGCAAAGATAGAAAACATACTTTTTTGTACGTTTGGATAGATGCTGAAATGTATAATATATACGTATTTGCAACATTTAAAAGTAACATTATTATGTTTTTACAGCTACAAAACGTTAAGTATTTACGTATATTCTATGTCATAAAGATATCTGTATATATCCCTTTTTACCATTTTATGTAAGATCCCATAACCCTAATCCCAAACCTAAACATAACTACACTGTAAACGATTTCTGTTGTTTTCACAGGATTATACAGTTTTTGTCAACAGTTTCTTACTGTATAATCTATGTACAGTAAGTTACAGTAGAATTTAGTTGTTTTCACAGTATTATTTTGTTTTTTCAACAATTATGTACTGTGCACACAGTTGACAGTATGTTACTGTAGAATTTCAATGCATTCTGGGAAATTATCAGTTACTGTTAATCTAAATACAGCAGTGCAAACTGACCGCGAAAAACTCGACACACAGTTCCACGGGTAAAATTGCTAGACCTCTAATGTTATTATTCTTACATTAAAAAAAAAAGAAATGTAGCACTGGGCCAGTGACCATTAACAGCCTTAATTCAGTGTGCATGAGAGCGCATTTGAATTTTGAAAGAGTTTGTCGTGTCAGTGGTGCCGCTGTCTTTTCTGCCGACCAGGAACTTCTTCATCTGGTAAGTAATAATTATTATGGATTCTTGCTATAACTTTAAAGTTATATAGAATAGCTGACCACAATTTCTGTATTCAATTTAATCTATTCTAGACATTTTACTATAAGATGTACAATTTGACACTCTTCAATGTAACCTAGGGACATGTTACTGTCAATTTAAATACATAAGTACGAAATGACTGCGAAAAATAACCACAACAAGCTGCCATTTTATGAAGAACTCTTCAGTTCCCTTATTCCCTCTGTGAGAGCGCGCAGGCCATGCATCGCGCCGCTGTCGTCTGCAATGTTTTCGCCATAGCCTACATATGATATATCTGGTTAGTAATTTTATATTTTATGCAAACCATATCAGTTACTTACATTAACGGATTAAGGTTAGAACTGGCCGCGGCATGAACTATATGAAGTTACTTGATTAAATGTGATTTTATTAACATGTATATCATATATAGCCTCTTATAAGGTCAAAATGGTCTAATCAGTTTTGTTATTTACCACGTTATGTCGGTGGAAACGCCTGCACGTTCATTATTTTATAACTTTATAGGGTTGGGAATTGAAAATCGATAAATGTATCCTTAAATCTGATATCCAAGGTTAGGATTCGGATTAGCCTGTTGTTATAAAATTAAAGTTTCGATTCCTCTTATTGATTTTTTCACGCTTATTTTTGTGTAAATCCTGACCTGGCAATCTGCTATTTAAGTTAACGTTAATGTTTACCTCAGTGACAGTCTCTACCGCAGCGCCCAAAAAGTGCAGTTTTGTCCAAATACAAAGCTATGTGTGACATTTACAGTATGGTCTGATATCGTAATTGTTTTTATAACTATGTGTAAACTGACATGTAACGTTACTTATTTGAAGGGAAAGACGCCCTGTCAAGCTTCTTTTGTCATACGATGTAACTTAGTATCACACAAGCAAGATTGACGTTTTCACGTGACCGTAAATGAATTGATTTTAAACAGTCCAACAAACAAGATAGTATTAAGTGAACTACACTTTAGACATCATTTTGTCTGTTTTTGCTGTTTAGCTAAAAAAAAAACAACAACAACAAAAACGCTTTTACTGTAAAAACGTCTCGTCTGTTCTCCTTTTCCACAGGTGTGAGCTGTGCATATTAAGAAGACCCCATCCATCTTGACGACCGATGAATTGTAAATCTAATCTAATTTAATTATTCTATTTATCCAACTACTACTACTATACCTTGGCCAAATACTGACCCACTGAGAACATTTTAAACAGATTATTTGCTATCTGTGAATTTTGAACAGATAATTGCCTATCTGCAAGTTGTTAAGAATTGTTCTGGTTCAGTTGCATAAAAGCTTGGATAGAGAACTTCCTATTGCAAATGTTAGAACATTAAGTCTGCATATAAATGATTATTAATACCGTAATGCAAGTTTTTCATGGCACATGTGCATGATGATATTGTTTTGTGTTTAGATTTTTTTAAAGGACACTGGATAACACACTCTAAAAAATGCTGGGTTGTTTTAACCCAACTTTGGGCCAAATATGGACAAACCCAGCCGTTGGGTTAAATTTTTACATTGCATTTTTAAGCCAACATTTGGTTTTGTCCATATTCTACCCAAAAATTGGGTTAAAACAACCCAGCATTTTTTTTTTGAGTGCAACTTGTCATTTTGTAATACTCATCTGGATTGGTGGTTTACTCGTCAAAGCTAGTTTATACATTTCTCCCAGCCCTGCAAATCTGGTCCTCTAGTTATAAAGGAGCCCAAAACCCTTTAAAATCAGCAACAGACCATCTGACCAGTTAGACAGTCTATCTCAAACCAATAGACTATCTAGTTTAAGCCCCCCCCTTTCTAATAGATTGATCAGATAGCGCCCCTTTAATCTTTTCTATTTTACCTGTTCATAATCATTTTTGCATGAATTGAAACTCATGATTGTTCATGATTTTCATGCATGATTTAAATTGTATTATATTACATTATTATTATTCATGTATTTAATTTTATTCATGTATTTAAATGTATATATGTAAATGTAATTTGAAAATACACAATAAACCTTGAGCAGTTAAAGCTTCATTTGTTCTTTTTTCTATTTCCTATAGTGCTACTGTGCAAACATGTAGAATATGTAGAAAATCCATAGAAATATTATTTTAACTGTTAAATAATACTCTATTTCTACGGATTTTCTACATATTCTACAGGTTACACAGTAGCACCAAATAAATACAATAACATTTCATAACTGTATAATACTATACAGTATTATTAAAAATTAACAGTGTAATACTGTACTTTAATATGGTAAGAAATTACAGTAAAATAATGTTATTTGATTTTACAGTATGCTTAACAGTACTGTAGTTAGTGTTAAAGTAATTTTATTGTTGAATGAAATACAGCAAGTACTGGATAATTGTTGCCAGTAAGTTACTGTTAATTTGACAAGACATTTTTTTACAGTGTATTTTATACAGAATATAAAAAAAGGATAAAACATAATGGACAGATGTGTTGGGAAATGGCAGTTGTATTAACAATATGGCATTAAAATATATTTTGAGCCACCAATCCTACTCCTACCCCTAAACCTACCCCTAACAATTCGTTAAAACTACGTAAACTAACGTTACAATTATGAAGAAAAACGTGACTAACAGACAAGTATAATCACAATAATATATTTATTGCGAAAATGTCAAAACCGCTACCAAAAGCCGTTCACATGAAGATGCTTTGCAGTCGCAGTCCTCTCTGGCAACATTGTAATAGTTTTGTATGAAGTACAGAGCAGAATTTAAATTAATAATCAATGAAAATGTTCATCCGGCTTCAGTTCGCAGCTTCGCACTATTTCAAAAGAACTAAACCAACCGTCACAGAGTCCTTCATGTCTCAATCTGTGATGAGGCAGGGAAGAGCCAATGACCATTTGATATCTCTGCCGTAAAACACGACGTATCGCTTCTCAAGGGCGCGATTTTTGAATTTGAATTCATCACCAGCGCGGGATTTGACGTGTACGGTTGCTGCTGAGAATGGAGGCGAAGATCACGACTGGATAAAAGGTTGAATTAGGATTTTTTTTCTTGTAAACAACGTAGGCTATGGATTCTAAAGATTTGGATTACATCAAACTAATAAAATTGATGTCTTTTGTGAATTTATGTTTTGTTTTATAGGAGAAAACACTTTCTGTGCCTCACGACAAATAAACTATATTACAAAATGGTTAAACGAGTAAAGTTAAAGAATGTATTTTTAAGGTTTTATAGTGTATTGTTTAACACCATGCAGGCGAAACGAGCAAAATGTTAATATTTATGAGTATTATATCAATAAATGAGACTGAAAACGTAATGAATAAGACAGTTGAATGCAATAGAGTCAAAACATAATGCTACGATTTTAATTTGCATAAATTGTGATATGTACAAATGTGTACATCGGTGGATTTGTTCAAATGTAAATAAATTACGTTTTTGTGCTGTCAATAACGTAAATATTTTACATTTTAGTTCTGTAAATACGTCAGTATTATACGTTTCTGCGCATATAAAACGTAATTATATGTACGTATGATAGAACTACACTTTACGTACAAATGCATACGTATTCTCATGAGATCACATTGGATTTTAGTCGACTAAAATATAATGGGTTTAGTTAAATTGTAATGCGTTAATTTAGAATTTAGAATAGAATAAAATGTACAAACCCATACACTCCCGAAGAAAACATCTATTAACCTATTAATATAAATGATTTAAAAGTCTGAACATGCAATACAGATACGGATTTAACTACTGTGATTTCAAAAATATTTCTTAAAATTAAATAAAAACCACTTTTCCTAAAGTACAACACAGCCTTTTCAATGGATGATATACAGTATGCATTCTTTATAACCATGCATACATCCTTCTTTATTCTTTCAAGCAGAAATATTCTTTGTGTAAATTAAATATAATTAATCCTTATTATACTAAAGCTATTAACAAACTGTGATTGCTTTTCTCTTTTTCTTTGGTTGCTTGATCAATATTAAGGACACAGACCACATTATGTTTGTTGCCACTTTCACTTTAAGACGTCAGATTATTTCCAATGACATACGGATCCAATTGCACTGATGCACATCCGATACACTCACAACTGTTTAAGACATAACCGACATAATTTACATGAATACTGTCCAAAGCGGACATTTAAAGCACTCAATAACCTTGCCCCTTCATATTTATTGGACCTTCTTAATATCTATATTCAATCTCGGACTTTAAGATCGTCTTCCTCGCTCACTCTTGTTCTCCCTAGAACCCGCACTACTTCTATGGGGTCCCGGGCTTTTAGTTTTGCAGCTCCTTATTTATGGAACCTGCTGCCACAGGATGTGCGAAACAGTGAAAGTATTCATGTTTTTAAATCTTGCCTTAAGACCCATCTTTTCCGGCAGGCTTTTATGTTTTATGTCATTTATATATATATATATATATATATATATATATATATATATATATATATATATGTGTGTGTGTTAGGGCTGGGCAAAAAAAATTCATTTTTCGATTAATCGTTTTTTAAAATGTGGCCGATTCAAAATCGATTCTCAGCGGCCTCGAATCGATTTTTTCCATATAAAGGGCTCGCGGACGCGGTGCGGCGTCTTCTCGTCTCACTGCACTAGGCAAGCACTAAGCTAGGGCTGAAACGATTCCTCGAGTTACTCGAGTTACTCGATTACAAAAATTCCTTGAGGCAAAAAATCTGCCTCGAAGCCTCGTTAAATGACGCAGTTCCTATGGCGCACGCAGGGATCTGATTGTTTCACACGGACCGTTATTCAGGAAGCACACCACAGCGCATGATACATATGACTTCATAAATTGCAGAGAATGTCTAAAGTTTGGGATCATTATATGTTTATAAAGGGAGAGAACAAGATGCAATGTGTCTGCAAAGTATACCTGGCAGGGCTGCCAACTCTCACGCATTCAGCGTGAGACTCGCGCAATTCGATTTTTCACGCTGCGTGTATATCCCTTCGGTCAAATGCCTGAAAGATGAGTTCGTCTATAGATCTACCTGTTGAGCCACTCGTGATCGACTAGTTTTACCGCCGCATATTAATTCGCAAGTTAAAATATCCTGTAATCTAGTGCGAGCGCGCATGTGAGATGTTGAGCTCCTAACCGCGGCTCGCGCACGACGGCAGAGAGGTAAGCGAGCGCGTGCACCCATGTCTCTCTCACGCGCCAGTCAGACCAATTGCGGCAATTCATCATATGCTTAAACTTTTATGTAGCCACGCAACAAAAATTTCAGCATACATTCACCGGGACGTGATGGAGGAACAAATATTGTGAGACACACAGACACACACACTCTGATGTTTGTCTTGAGATTACAGTTGAAAAAGTCTGATTCTTATTTATAATTGTTTTATTTCCATTTATTTATTTTTTATAAATTGTACACATTTGTGTACCTGTTTGGGTTGATATTTTATATTAATATATTTTTGTTTCCAGGTGGGTAATTTGCAGAAGGTGCAATCCTTTTTTTGTAATGTTGTATTAAGAAGACAAAACTAAGGCCAAATGGGCTTTACTATTTAAGTTTGTATTCAAAGTTTTACATGTTATGGGCTACATGTAACAGGTTTTACAGTAAATTGTTTTAACTGTATTGTTATATAATTGTTGGCACTGGCACTTATAAACACGGGTAAAAATTGCAATAATTAGTTGTGGAGCCAAATGTTGCAGTTGGAATAAATACCTCTATTTTCTTTTAAATAAATAAAAGCCAAACACCTTATCATTTTCGTAATACATTATTTGTTTTGGTTGCTTAAAAACACACATAAACAAATTATCCGATTACTCGATTAATCGATCGATTAAGTGCTAGATTAATCGATTACAAAAAGAATTGATAGCTGCAGCCCTACACTAAGCGCTGCAGCTGTCGATACACACTCGCGTTTAGGAGTCGGGACACGACGAAATATTCACTTGCACAATCGGGCCAGCATTGCATCGTAACCTATGATGGTAACTAACGTTTATAATTTTCACGTCTTTTTAAGTTTTAGTTTAAACATTCAAGCAATATTAAACCATCCCGTGCTTGCGCACTCTCAGAGATGTCTTTCACTGCGTGCACATACAGTAAAGCCAATCCGCCTCAAACAGCTCGCCTGAAACAAACGTTTTATCCCTGGATTATATCGCTTTAACAGTTAAAAACACGCGACATTATGTCAAAACTCTGGTATTGGTGAGTAACCTCGTAAAGACAGTCTAATGTCTTAAATAAGCATTAAACGCGTGTGACAGACAGACAGTACAAATGAGACAGGGATCCGTTCTTAAAGTGAACGCAGCCATATGTGTCATTAATTCTGTTGAATTAAAACAACAGAATATAGCATTAATTCTAAGCAATCAGAATTAATAGCCTTTGTATTTAATTCAGTCTGGACTAAAAAGACTATCCAGTGTTATTTTACATTGGATTACTTTATTCAGTTTCTGTAGTATTTCTGACATACCAAAAAAACTCTTTATTCTATTCTATTTATTTGCTACTTTTTTCAGTTTAATTCGAAGATTGAAATCAAGCTTCCATGTGTTACTTAAACTCTTAACAAAAAAAAAAAAAAAAAAAAAAAACATTTAGGTAAGATCAACGTAAAAAAAATGTCTAAATATTTATATTTTTATTTATCTATATCTATCTCAAACATAAAATAACATGATCCTGTTTGATCAAGCTGTGTGACTGTTCTGACTTTTTTTGCATATTGCATCAAAATCCTGTCTATTCTTTGTATGCATTTAGTGTATCTAGAATAAAAAGAGTTTTATATACAGGTTTGTGGCTCTTAAAAAACTTTTGCTGGTAATTTACTCACCCCCATGTCATCCAAGATGTTCATGTTTTTCTTTTCTCAGTCGAAAAGAAATTAAGGTTTTTGATGAAAACATTCCAGGATTTTTCTCCATATAATGGACTTACATGGGAACCAGACGGTCCAAGGTCCAAAAGACGGTTAATAACAGTTTCAGATGCAGCTTCAAATGTCTTTAAACGACACCAGACGATGAATAAGGGTCTTATCATGCAAAACGATCGGTTATTTCAAAACTTATTCCAAAAATGTAACTTTTCTAAGGACAAATGCTAGCCTAGCTCTATTCTGTCAGGCGCGTTTGTAACGTCACGTATTACGTAATTACGTTCAAAAGGTCACGGGCGACGTAGCCGGAAGTACAGAATCAAAATCGTCCGACATCGTTGTTTTACCTTTTAATTACTTTTTTGTAAACAGCGTTTGAGTTAGTTTGCACGTTCAACCTATGCGTTCAACTTGTAAACACTGACTCTGTACTTACGGCTACGTCGCCCGTGACCTTTTGAACGTAATCCTGCTGCCGCCACAGAGTGCCATTTAGTTTTATATAAAGTTTAAATTATTTTATTGTCTCAAATCGTTGATAATGTATACTGACTTTGCCCTATGCTGCAATAAATTTAGTTTTGCATTCATTTACATAAATCAGCTGCTTGAATGACAATTGCTGATGTAATTGGGTTTTCATGTGAGATTCTCAATTCATTCAGTTAACTGATGCTCTGAGGTAGTTTTCAGACTGCAGACTCAGCAACGATTGTATTTAATTGTACAGTACAATTATAACATAGAACAAACATCTTCATTTCATGTCATTAAACATAACAATATTGCTGGCCATACACTGATGAGAAAGTGTGAGTCCGGTGTGCGATACTTGGAGTTGTCCTAGACGTGGCGCAGCGCTGCGCTTCTCATTCGGTGTGCGACCCTCTTTACGGATGTGTATTTCACTGCCACTTCAATTCACTGTTCACACACACACACACAAAGTCCCCACTTGGTTGGATAGATATCATTCAGAAAGTTCCCTCTTGGCTAGTGTGCAGCGACACTTCTGTGTTAATACATGTATATGTTAGTAATATAGACGTGTGTGTGCAATGGCACATAACTATGGCAAGTAAATTGTTAGGGACTGCATAACAAAGCATAGAAAGTATATGAAGAGAGAGCGTTAAATAAGAAAAATAGTATATATATATACATAATGTATATAATAGATATATAATTTAACTGTAATGAAGACATATTTCACTGCCAGTTCACACACACAAAGTCCCCACTTGGTTGGATAGATATCGTTCAGAATGTCCCCTCTTCGCCAGTGTGGAGCGACACTGCTGTTAGTAATATATAAATATATAGTTTTAGATCGGTAAGATTGTTTATGTTTTTAAAAGAAGTCTCTTCTGCTCACCAAGGCTGCAATTATTTGATAAAAAAAAACCAGTAATATTGTGAAATATTATTACAATTTAAAACAGTGTTTTTCTATATATATATATATATATATATATATATAATGTATATAATATATATATATATAATGTAAGCGTAATTAAGAAAGCTTTCACTGCCAGTTCACACACACACACACACAAAGTCCCCACTTGGTTGGATAGATATCATTCAGAATGTCCCCTCTTTGCCAGTGTACAGCGACACTGCTGTTAGTAGTATAGAAATATATAGTTTTAGATCGGTAAGATTGTTTATGTTTTTTAAGAAGTCTCTTCTGCTCACCAAGGCTGCAATTATTTGATAAAAAAAAACAGTAATATTGTGAAATATTATTACAATTTAAAACAGTGTTTTTCTATGTGAATATATTATATATATATATATATATATATATATATATATATGAA